>NC_066363.1:56266195-56597029 GCF_013377495.2 Cygnus atratus | reverse complement strand
GGGAACCTGTTGTGTTGAAAGTATAGAAGGAGGTGTATTTTTTTAATAACTCAGTACTATAAAATAGTCTCTCTCTTTTTTTTTTTTTTCTTTTTGGATAAGAAACGACTGAGGATTTTTTTTGCCTAGACGTTTGCCTATGTTGGGTTGTATACGTATGCAAAATGTTGTGCAGAGTGGAGATGGGACTGAATCCTGATGTACATATGTAGCAAAAGAGCAGCTACCCTGTTTAAGAACTGGACCTTACAGTTATCAGTAACTGATATGCAGTGTTTCCATAGATAAGGGTTTCTGTTTAATATTGTTAATATTGCTAACAATATATAACTTTTGGAGTCAAATCATCCTAACTGGTTAGAGCCAGCTTTTCTTGCATTTGCAGCAGGCCCATTCCACAGAATTTGTAGTTAACAGCATGTAATCACATATGCCTTATCAGAAAAGAACAGGTGTGAACAAGCATGGGCTTACAGAAAGTCCTATGAGCTATATGAAAATCAAATGGAAAATTTTCCTTTACCTCAAATATGTACTGCTTCTGTTTAATACTGAATACATGGTAGGGATTACTGTTTTACTCAACATATTCCTAATGGTAGTCATCTCACAGGTAAATGTATTAGTTCTCAACAGCTCATTATAAACACATTTGTTAATGTATATTTAAATGCATCTTTATAAATTATTTGTCTATTCTTAAAGAATGTTTAAGCAAAAGAAAATGTAAATCCCATGTAGGTCCATCATCATCCCTATCATCATCATCCACCATCATCATTCATGGTCCTTCCCCATCATCCCAACATCATTTGCTACCATTACCATTGTTCAGAGTTAAAATACAATTTTGAGGTGGCTTTTCATGTATGAATGAAGCTTTATATTCTTAAAAGCATATTTTATTTTTCCAGGACTTTTTTCTACTTTTTAATAAGTAGATGTTTTTATCCGTGTGATATTTAAAGCTTTTTTCTCTTTGTAAATCAAATCTAGAGACCTTCTGTCAAATGGAAAACAACTTCATTACAGTTTGAGGAAAATTAAATAATATTTTTCACCTGATAAAATGATTGTGGCCTTAGTTACGTTATTTATGCTGAGTTTGTTACTAAAGATATATTGACAAGCAAAAAAGCCATTTATAAAAATGAAACAATGCCTGTACTTATATATATATTCACTTAACAAAACAAACAAAAA
Organism: Cygnus atratus; assembly: GCF_013377495.2. NCBI lineage: Eukaryota > Metazoa > Chordata > Aves > Anseriformes > Anatidae > Cygnus > Cygnus atratus. The sequence goes on along the minus strand of NC_066363.1, from coordinate 56,595,826 downwards.
AAACTTTTGTATGATTTGTTAGAAACAAAGATGTTGCGAGAGTTGTCAATTTTGAATAAAATGGTATTGTAGATTTGAGGAAATTCTGTCCCCTGTAATATTGTTGGATACAGCCTTCACAGTAACAGCTAAATAAATGTTCATATTTAGTTAGCTATCCCATCCTATCGTACCTTTAAGGTATCTCAGGCATAGAGAAAATATATTAAGAAGACAAACCCAGTTTAGCCAATGGCAGAGGATCAGATGATCTGTTCTCTCTTCAGAAGACTAATGAGGAACACAGTCTTATGGATTATTACCAACAACTTGCTGTAATAATACCAGAAAGAGGTTGCTTCACAAAGCAGAGACCTTCTTCTCTTTATTTGTTTATTTGTGTTTACTTCAATTAGATCAGCTGGTTCATTTGGGAAAAACAAGCAAACAAACAAACAAAACCAACACAAAACTACAATATAAGTCCATTCCTCAAGCCTCAAACCTGAAACTGTGTCCAATTCTCCAATTGTATCACTTTATGAAAGGTAATACCTCTGCACGTGTTTTTTTTTTTCTATGTCCTTTAATCATCACAACTGTTCAGATACTGTAAGTGCTAAAGCAAAGCAAACTGTTTGATAATCATTGGTGCTTATACTTAAATTCGTCAGCCAGGTATGTAGTCTGTTTTCATATAGTTTTCCATGTTGCATTCCTGTCCCTTGGTGCTGTACTGCTTCATGAGACCAGATATGGTGCAGTATCTCTGCCAGAATAAGAAAAATCACAGTGCATTGTGCACACTGTGTATGTTATGTGTGTACAGATATGTTTATATGCTGCATTCCTGCTGTATTTTGTGGTAACTTCTTTGGAAGGAAAACAGCTGTCTTGCAACCTGTTTTGCAGCAATGAGGATTCTTCTTCAGAGTTTGTATGGCTAAAAACTGAACAGTTCAGTAGGACTGTCTTAGTTCTTAGGTATTTATTAGTTTGTGCTTATCTGTCCTTTTGTTTTTCTTGATGCTAGAGGGCGAAACTCCATTCTCAGTTTATATCTGCTTTTTAGGAAGATAGACATTATCAATATAATATACATATATATTATATATATATATATATATATATATATATAATATATAATATATAATATAATATATAATATATAATATATAACATATATCATATATCATATATATTAGATATTATATATATAATATATATTATATATAATATAATATACAATATTATATACAATATAATATTAATATATTAAACAGTGTCTACAGTGGTAAACAATTCCCCTGCCAGAAGAGAAATACACTGCTAAATGAAATCATATCCTGCTATTACCTTTTGTATTGGTGTATATACTGATATGTCAGCAGTTCCCTTATAAACCTGTGGCTTTGTAAACAACTAACTCAGCTTCTGAGAGTCCCTTTGGGCTAAGCTTGGCCAAACTAATTCTTAATTCAAAAGCTAAAGCTTCAAGAAAAGAGGAAAAAAATGCCTTAAACCTAATTTAAGTAAGTTTTACGGTTATAGGAAGAAGAGACTCAGAGGTGTAGCTGATTAAAAGGGAAATTTGACAAAAAATTAACCCCCAAAATAAAATTTGTTTGCTCCTAATACTGGAAAAAGAAGAAATTTTGGAAAGCTTTTGCTATAGAATAAACAAATATTTTTCAAAAGAAACATCACACTTTCTGTATCGTGTTTTAATCACCTTCCTACTTTGCTTTATTTCCTGATTCTAAAAGGGATTCTCCCCATTAGAAGGAAAATATGGATAATATTGGGTTGGAGAAGAGCATAGTTAGAATATTTTCATATTATGGGAAGATCAGATGCTGATGTGGCTGTGTTACATAACAGTGTAGGGTGTGTTTCATTTCCATTTGCTGCTGCAAAGAGGTTGTAAAGTCATTATGATGGGATGAATCAACTCCACTTTTGTCTCATCTAGCCATATTCTCCAATATCCATTCTGCATTTTGTCCCACATTCTTAAAGACTAATGTTTAGAGATAGAAAAAAATCCCTGAATTTAGTAAGAAGATTCTGTTCTGAAGGTCATAAATTATATTCCATGTCATGCAGATGTGAACTTTTGGCATCTAAATACGCATCTACGAATTATTCTTATATGTAGGTTCAGTAGGCATTTAATTACAATTATCATCAGCAGATCAAAGTTAAAAGGACTTGTCTTGATATGCGATGAAGGTTTTACTGTCATGATTTTCTCGTTTTGCTTTCCTTTTAAAATAGTGTAAAGTTTACATTATACATGTTTGGAGGACCAAGGAAGATGCACCCCATACATGGAAGACTAAAAATTTCAATTCGCCTAAGTCAAAGCAGCAATAGCTAGAAGGAAAATGACCTCTTTATCTTGGTGATAAGTGAACTTCAAATTCTAAATTGGTTCTTTTAAATGCTATATGAAGAACTGCAACACCTTTTTTTTTTTTTTTCCAGTTTTCACTTAAAAAATAGAATCAATAAAAAGGAACAAAACCAAAGAAGGTTCACTCTCTCAGTGAGCTATTAAATTAAAAGGAAATGGTAAAATGTTCTTGTGCAAAAGAAGTGAATGCTTTGCTTACAGCATTCGCACTTTTTTTTCCCTAATCGTTTCACTTAAATATTATTGCTTGTCTTATAAAAATGGCTAATACTGGTGCTAAAAATGTGAAAAACATTCCTGCTGACAACTGTCCTACATGCTTGGCTGAAATACAGAGGCTTGTGGTCTGTTTCTGTTCAAAGCAAAAATGATTGATGCATTCTACTGCATCCTAGTCTCACAAAAATGTATTTGTGAAACTTATGCCTACCTTTCTTAGGCTTAATCTTGGGCATGAGGGAAACTCTTTGGACTTATGTGCTGCCAAGGCTTGCATGCTGCCTGGTTTACCACTGTTGTTGTAGTAACTAAGCAACTTGCTATCTATCTATTTCCTTATGTTGTTTGGGATTATATATTGCAATTTTTGTTGATGGCAAGGGCAGATGCCTCCAATTCAGCTCCAGTTCATCAGCTCCATTTAGCCAATGGAACTGCTTGTCTAAATGTCTTCTTTGTGGGCTCTCAGATATGACTGATAATTTGTGATGTGTTTGTTTGTTTGTTTAACTTTACATTATTGATCTGGTTTACAGCAGAGCTTTATAAGTAATTTCAATGATCTCTCTGGAAGAACATTAATTATACCAGTAACAAGCTGTATTGCTGAATGAATAGTAACGTATGATCCTACCCTGAGTGGAAGAAGGATACTGTCTCCAGTGGTCTCCACGAGATTAGGCAATTCTCTGACCTGTTAGTGAAAGAGAAGTACATATTTTTGAGAACATTATTGTGGCATTGTGGTTAGAAGATACATTCCATGATTTTACATTGCAAATAATTTTGTAGCAGTTTTGGTGTAAGGTTGTACTGGGTCTTGCGGAGGTGGAGGTAACTTCTCCCACAGCAGCCAGTATAGTAAGACAGCCTCATCTGTTCCCCACATAACAACCAGTACAACTAAGAAAAATCAATTGGTGATAATAGTAGGCGACTCTCTTCTGAGAGGTACAGAGTCATATATACGCTGAATTTACCTGCTCTTGAGATAAGTCTGCTGTTCACCAGGGACTCGTATCAGGGATGTCACCAAAAGACTGCCAAACCATGTACAACCTGAGGACTATTTTCCACTGCTGCTCTCTTGTGTGTGCACCAGTGGTGCAGCTAGGAGCAGTCTGAGGATTAGCAAGAAGGATTACAGAGCCCTGGGAGCAGCAGTAAGGGACTTGGAAGCACAAGTAGGTTTTTTTTATCAGTCCTCCCAGTCAAAGGGAAGGGGGTTGAAAGAGCCAGTTTAGTCGGGCAAAACAGTTGATGGTTGATGGTACAGCCAGGGGAGCATGGCTTTGAGAAACATGGCATGTTGGGGGCTGATGGGGTCCACCATCATCTTCAGTCATAGGCTAGCCAAGCTGGTAAAGAGGACTTTAAACTAGAGTTGCATTTTTCTCAACCTATTTCTCCTTTTGTTCTTACTCTTTTTGTAACTAGTTTAACTCACCTGGTACTACAGATTCTTTTCTGGCTTGTTTTGTATCTGCCTTTCTCAGGCAGAGTACAGATTCATTGAGATAATCTTTTCAAAACTTCAGCATTCCCTTGGCTAGTTGCTCCCAGTCTTTTCCCTTCTCCAGTATCTAGTCATCTTGGCCTCCCACAGTGTCTGGTTTTCACTTTTAGTCTTGTCTAACCACTTCTGTCTCTCAGTCCACAGTCAGTTTCTCTCTTCAGGTTCTGATTAGTCATTGTTTATTCTTATCCTAATATTTCATTCCCCTTTTAGAGTCTTTGCCAATTCCTTCCTTTTTGTACTTGAATCTGCCAGTCACTTTTCTGGAGTAAAGTGACTGGCAGTAGAAAGATGGAGTCCTTGCCTTTCAGTAGTCAAAATGAATAAATAAATTAAAAAAAAGGTGTTATTTCTGATTGATTAGCATGATCATCATGCTGCCCTCTGGGAGTGGCTTGGTTCTTTCTAGTTTTAGTGTGTGCTGGGTTCAATATATACACTAAGAAGAGTTTATTTTCTGAAATCTTAGCCATTAATATTGATTAATTCTCACTGGTCATCCACAAATTCCATTTTTTTCTGAAGTCAGTTTATGAGTCAAAAAAGGAAAAAATAACACGGCTCAAATGTTATATAGATAACATTTAAGAAATTTCCTATAAAATTTCAGTTTTTTCTCGCAAGTTTCTGAATCCACCCCCCCCCCAAAAAAAAAAAAAAAGAAAAGAAAAAGATAGCTACAGATTACATTAGGCAAACATTGTATTTATCTTTGTCCCTTTTAAAAAGCTGTACTGTTTGGCCTGAAAGCTTTTTGATAGAAAAATAGTAATTTGAAGGAAACAATTATCATACTACATTTCTGCAAAAATAATGAAAATTTTAGAAACAACTAAACAACTGAAAATTGAATTTTATGATGGCATGAGCTTTATAATAAAACCTTAATTTAATATTCTTTTTGAAATTTTCATACGTGTTCTCTATATTTAGATGTTTCTGAAAGAATATCTGATAAAGAACTTTTCTCCTTACTGTGTACTCAAAACTAAAAGTAAATAGTATTTGAAATGAAATGCCCAATATGCATTCCAAATATGTCATTGTAGACTTTCTGCAGGATATCAAACAGCTTTAGTCCTTAGAACATACTAATTTTAAAATTATGAGGACAAGCAGCTTAATTTAGGACAGCCTTTCTTCCTGCAGAAAGACTGCAGTAAGAATGCTTACTACATAAACTTTTGAATTCTTATAAAAACTGTGCATTCATTCTTTTTCAAAGTTAGTGTTGCATAAGAAACTGTGTAACATGAGAAAATTAAAGAAGCCTTCCTGCTTCTGAGGGAAAAGGTTGTGATTGGACTTAACACACCTGCACAAAGTAGTAGCTAGGAGAAAATAAACCTTAACAGTGTGGTGGATTTGAGGGTGAAAAAGGAAGTCAGTACTCTCAGTCTTGCAGCAACCACTTTTTTCCTGCCTCAGACACATAACCAGTGAATGGCAAGAGACTTGCCTTAGTATTCCATTATATCTCCAACAGTTGTGGTACCAATAAATAATCCATTCTCATTTTAATTTTTTTGAGGAAGGGAAAAAACTGTCAACTATACTTGCAGTTGCTTCACTAACCAGTTTCTGAACATCTTAGCTATTCCTATTTATCCTATTCCCTACCTTGGAGTAGAAGTAGTACATCAGTTAAGCCATATAAGGTTTTTTACATATTCCAAACAACTGATAAATTCTCAGGTTACAAGGCATAGATTTTAGAAATGAAATAAACATCAATTTTACATTTCATTCTGATTATTTGTTTGTTTGCTAAACGTTGGAAGAATATAGGACAATAAAAAGATACAAAATGTACAGTGAACAGTATTATAAATGCATTTAATCCAAATTTTTCTTCATGAATTTTGTGGAAAGCTATGTGGTTACATGACACAAGCCTTCTTGCTATCTGTAAATTAAAGAAATAAAAATATATAGATATATACATACTATTCTAATGTGCTTTTTATGATCTGATAGATGATGTGGTTTTGTACACATTGTAAAATGCAGGAAGTGAAAGAGAAGATTCATTTTTTTTTTTCTTTTTTTCTTTTCCTTTATTATAAATGGAAAAGCTTTGTTAGGATGTTTTGTAGAAAATGTGATTTAGAACAGTACCAGTGTTCCAAGTAAGGACATTACTGAGCTCTTGATAAAGAAACAGATTGTGCATGAATGACCTCTGGAATTACATTAGTTGTATATTCACCTTAGAATTAATTGTGTAAATGAAATGTGTGTCTGGTTTGATCATCTTTTTACACACTGATTAGCCTTATGATTTCATTAACAGTCATCCCAAAATCTTAACCCAGCCTATATACCACTCGATGCCAAAATTCATTTTCAATTATGTGGTCTCAATCCTGTCTATAATATGTTTCATAAAATCACAAATTAATTCTTAAAGTTAGCAAGTGATTTCACTTTGCCCACCCTCTCTTACTGGAAGTTAATCTATGCAATAAGTAATTTTAGAATCACACTGTCCTCTTCTGTTATTGTGTTTATTCCATTACGGTCTCATAGACAACTTATATTTTAACCAAAAGGCTTTTCAAAGAAGGCCAACTTATTTCTATTTAATAGCCTATTTCATAAAGTACTGGTTCTTTTCTTTGAATGTAGCCTATAGTTACAGGTTTTGCTTCTTGTGTTTTTGTTGTTGTTCTGCTGGGGTAATATAGGGGCCAATAGGGATTTATGTATTTGGCTTAGAAGGTATGTTTTATCTTGTGAATACAGAGACTGTATTTTGAAATTCATTGTGTGACTCATAAGTCACTAGTCAGGTCAACTCAGTTGTAAACTAAATATAAATATATTGTACTAAAAATATTGGTCCACTTGTGTTCAATGTTAGATACTGTTTCTCTCTCCTAAGCTGTTTCTCTCTTTATTTTGCTCTTTTCCTAAGTTTCTTCAGTGGTTTTATAAAACAGACAAAATTTGTTTTAGACTAGCAACAAAACCTATACTGAAGAGACCTTGCACACTTCCTCATCACAATCATTAAAGTTTGCACGTAAGAGAGTCACTGGCAGAAATAACATCTACACATAAGTGGCAGTGAGTCTGCTTCACTGTTGAATGGTGATTATTGCAGACTTTGGAGACAGTCTTTGCATTTGAGGCATATTAAGGAGCAAATAGTAAAGAAGAGGAAGCTTGAGGTATAACTACATAACTATTTCATTCATTTTCAGGAGAAATCTCTCATCACTGTACATGGCATGACTGGTTAAAGCTGTTAGATTTGGCATCCTACTGACTTAGAAAAGCATGAGCAATTTTGTCTGCACCTTACTAGAAGTGTTACAATAATGACATTGGGTTTTGGATTGTTTTCCTTTGGACAAAGATTTCCCTATAGTTCAAAAGCTTCTTTTATGTCCATTTCCTTGGAAGCAATTGAGGTCCTTAAACCTGGAAAGATAAGTAATGTTTTTACTTCCTGGAATTGGGAAATGGACAACAGATTCAAAAGTGGAAATACTTCAGTAAGTGTCCTGAGGCATTGGGTTGTGAGACTAGAATGCAGCTGTATGATACTGAATAAAGCATCTCTGTGTAATAAATCCTGTTGATAACCAAACCTCAGAATATAGGTCTTGAAAGCCACAGAACTGCACTGATGCCTGAAATATGTAGGTGTCAGGAACTGGTTATGTAGATGTTGATGACATCAATAACAGGCCTGCAATAGGCACCAACACAGCAATACTGCTATGTTCAAACTTTTGTCCATGTGCCCTTCTGATAGCCATGGACCCTTCCCTTCACCTGCTCCCTTCCCCTTCTGTCCATGCAAGTAGAACACTGTTCTGCTGTCCTGATTGAGGCTGCGCTGCTAAAGCACAGAGCTATCCATTAGGTGCCCCTACACAGCACTGATCCCATTTTTTTTTTAAATATATTTTAATTATCCCTTTTTCTATCCTTTTTGCCACCTTTTTAATTCTGCTCTATTGTCCTCCCAAATAAACAACTCTCTAGTAACTACTTTCTCATCATTGGTCCCAGTTTTGCTATATCTGCATCCAGATTTGGTGTTTCTGATACTGTTACCTGGATTAATACTGTTACCTAGATTATTTAAGTTTATATGCAGGATTCAACTTCCCAAAGGTGCACAGAACTTCCTGTCAGTGATCTGTGAAGCCTGATCTTTTCTCACATTAGTCCAAAATTTAAGCATTGATGAAATCCTGCCATCCATCGTGGTGCTATCTGTAACATTCTACAGCTTCTCACTTTGTTATCTAGCGCATCTTGTGGTTTCCTGCCTCATGTCTAGCATTTTTCCATATCCTATACTCTTAGCTACACCTCAGCCTGAGACACTTACACCCATAACAGTAGAGGTGCAGTCAAGTCTGAAAGTTGTCTTGAGTGCTAAAAGATATTCTAAGTGCCCTGAATAGAAAGTCACTACAAAGTGAACTGCAAAACGATGCATGCCAATAAAACTGTGGCTTCTCTATAATACTAGCACTCAATTGTGTATGTTTTACATTGTTCAATTAAAATTTAATGCAAGAATTGTTTGTGTTGCAGCAAGTAGAGATAGAATTAAACTTATTTAGCAACTGCCTATTAATATTGAATAGCAGATTGTGAACGATGCTAAATTATGTTGATCATTCCATTTATTCTTGATTCTGCATACTGAACACTGATTTATTTTACTGCAAAGTGAATGGATACAAGAAATGAAGACTAATACCATAAGTTTTCATATAGTGGTACAGAATGTGTTTCTTCCTTGTGGAAGAAGCAGAAGAACTGACAAGAGCTCAAAGAGAATCTATACAGGCCTGTAGTCTAGTGAAAACTGTAATGGGATTTTGTAATGAAGGCAAGGGATTTAGATCTGCTTTGGTTTCCATAAAACAATTCTTCCTGCAGTACTGTTTGCTTTTATATTTTGCTGATGTGCTGGTTTAGTAGTTGCTCTGAGGAAACAGTGACACCTACTGAATCATACCTCTTTAGTAATGAACGAAAAGGGTTGAACTGAAGGAAAGCAAAGTTAAGAAGGTCCTCTCTTTGTTCATATTATTTTGTCATCTTAACTGATAGACTACTTTGTTATATATATTTTCTGTTATAAAGTAATCACAATTTTTTTTTTTGTTTTACTCTGAGACAGCATTTCTGTCATTGTTATTGCTAATGCTCTGTAGCTCATACTTTAGAAATTATGTCATTCATTTGGAATTGCAATACAACCACAATGTATTATCTTGGTTAACTGAGATATATGAATGTGTGCAGTGACCAGATTTTAATCTGTGCTAAAAATGTATCTCAATACAGAACACTTTATTAAATTGCTTTCCTACTGTTCCTCTGATGCAGAAGCAATGTAGATAGCAGTGGATGGAGTATGTCTTCCCGTTAACAGTATTTCATGGTGATGTTCTGATGCGAGACATCTTATGAGAAAGGAAACATAACTGTATAGGCCAGCAGTGAGCTGAAAATTTATACATGGAAAGATAGGTGTAGATTTAAATCTATTTTTATAATCTTGCAAGTATAGCACAACAGCTCTATATGAATGAAAAACTTGAAAGAAAGCTGACTTCCAAAACTAAGGCTGTAGTGGAATCTCTGGTCTCCCAGTCCAGGTTAAAACCTATTTTTTCACTAGTGGCATCAAACTAAAACTTTGTTTTCCCTTCCTTGATATTTGTCCTTTTGCAAGACTTAGGGATAAGAGACAGTCCATGGAAGGAAAGAAAAAAAAAAAAGAGTGGAGATGGCAAAGGGAGACAGTTTAGAGAAGCCAAAGAGTGTTTATATCAACCTAGAGAAAAAATGGACAGAGCCCTGGACATTTGAAGTTTTTGAAAACATAGGAAAAACAGTAACAGGAGAAAGAGCATAGACAGAGGAAATTGTTTTGGAAAATGATTCAAAGAGATGTTCACTTTCTCAGACGTTGCAAGAAGTTACCTAAAATGGATTGATATATATTTATTGATTTCAATGTTATACTGATTTGATCTAAGGTAGTCAGAGGTTATAATGCATGAGATAGCTGTCTGTGAAAATGAGGAGCTAGACTTAATACTCTGGGAGCTTTCTTTTAGTCCTTTGTAGCTTGTTTCAGTTCTTCCAACACTGGAGGTGACAATACAGGGAATCATGTTGATTCTTAGGAAACAGTAAACAGATACTTTAATAAAACATGTAGTTTACTTTTCTAAATGAAAATTTATTTACTAGAATGTTGCCAATAAGTTAAAATTAATTCAATCAAAATCTGAGATTTATCATTAAATGTGTTTATTTTCCCTAGGGTAGATAAAAACAGGGCCAAGATATGCTAAGCCTTTATGTAGTTAGAACAAAGAACATTTTAGAAGGCCAGTAAATAAATAAATAAATAAATAAATAATGCTTCTTTGTTTTGGGTCTCTATACCTTCTTAATGACAGTAATCAAAAGAGAGCTTTCATAATTCATAATTGGCTAAGACTAGAGAAACTTTTAACATTCTGTTTTTCTTGAATTCCTTGTGTTAATCTGAGAACTCTCTTCAGTATTTTAAAAAAATAAAAAATAAAGAATGGAGCTTTATAAAAGGAAGAATATATATGCATGACAGTCATTTAATCACCTGTGGTTTGGTAGATTCACAGTCTCAGTCTGAAATTCACATAGTGCTTCATGTAGAAATAGTAATTGCCCACTTTTTTATTTGTTAATTTAATGGGGAAAGAGAATACAACAGCATGCATTTTTCAAAGATAAAAATTAGGCTTCTTTTATTCCAGATTCATGCAGTGGATTTTATACCCTTGAGTGTGCTGGTAGGAGTTTGTGTAAAAACTCCATGCCTAGTGAATCCCAAATATGCAGTTTTGCATAGAAAAATTATTTTCATTCCTTCCCTTTCATAAAGTATACAGTAGGCTGAAAATGAATCTTCTGTGCATCTGTATATTAATTGCCAGCTGTTGTCTCTAAACATACAACTGTATTAAAAATAACTAAAGATTAATATTATAGAAAGACAGAAGAAATGAGAAAAAAGCATTGCTAGCAAATTCCCATTCAGTGATTTCCCATTCACAGAATATTTTTTCTTAGAGAAAGAAACTAATAAGCATTCAAACATTGCAATCTAGGCCACATCATGATATCTCATCATGATATCATGATATCATGATAACTCACCCTCTTTTTTTTTTTTTTTTCAATCCTGAAATCCTCAAAATATTTCAGGGACATATTCCCAAAAGGGAGATTTTTTATGTTGTATAGGTACAGTGAAATTTGAAACAGCCTTTAATACGGTGCCTGTAGATCAAAATTATTTTTTTTCACTTAGTGAGGCAGCAGAAATTTATCTATAACATCCAACTGGATGGGAAATATAAGCATGAATAAAAAAATGGGTGTAGTCTGACCATCCTTTGAAAAAAATGAAGTTTTTGATTATCCTGAATGATTGATTATCCACTGAAAATCAATGTTCAAAATGTCTGTCTCAGACTAAATCACAGAATCACAGAATGGTTGATATTGGAAGGAACCTCTGGAGATCATCTAGTCCACCCCCCCGCCAAGCAGGGTCACCTAGAGCACGTTGCACAGGATGGCATCCAGGTGGGTTTTGAATATCTCCAGAGAAGGAGACTCCACAGCCTCCCTGGGAAACCTGTGCCAGTGCTCTGCCTCCTTCACAGTAAAGAAGTGTTTTCTCTGATTCAGCTGGAACTTCCTGTAGTGCATTTTGTGCCCATTGCCTCTTGTCATGCTGCCAGACACCACTGAAAAGAGTCTGGCCCCACCCAATTGACATCCTACCTTCAGATTAATCTTTCTGTGAATCCTCAAAATGCTTTAATATTCTTCAAGGGAGGGTTTTTAATTAGTAGGTTAGTATAGTATGCAAGGTACACTGTATACCCTTTTTATTCATTTTTTTTTTTAACAGAACAGAATTTTAAAAGAAACCCATTTGAATGTGACAGATCTTATTTTAAGAAAAGTGAATTTTTGTTTAATAGCATTATATGACTACTTTCTTATTATTATTATTTTATTGCATTGCATTTCTTTATTACAGTTACCTCAACATTATGAAGAATGATGGGGGACAAAAACCTCCAAGGCATGAAACCAGGGATTTTAAAACACATTTGCAAATCAGAGTAGACAAACACCCCAATGAGGGTGGAGTGGGAAAAACAAAGATGAGGGCTTTGGGGCTTCTTGGTATGCCTTACTTCTTCAAAGATATGTGTGAAAATTCCCACAGATAACCAGATTGCCTTTTGCTCCTGTTACCCTGTATTACTGTGGGATACAGAGTAGGGATTTAAAGAACTTCGGCAAATGCAGTTTGTGATCCTAAGTCTCCTGTAATTTGCTGTGTTGATATGGCAGACATTTCATTTAAAGACTTTATGTAGCAATTATTAAAGAAGCAGAAAATACATAATTCATCTCTATTATTATCAATAATAAACTAGGTATTGTTGCAAACAGAGTAACTAAGGTTCTGGAAATGAAAATAAAATAAAATAAAATAAAATAAAAAATAAAATAAAAAAAAATTCTTTCGTAGTGGAAAAATTCCTCTGAATAAGATTTGATATACATGTGTGAAAATGGTGATCTTTACTGTTCTCTAAGCTTTGGTTTTCCTTGCAGCTACTAGGCAATGCTGTACAAGACCAGTACTTTTAGGCACATATGTTAAAGAAGTACATTGGATGTATACATACCCACATGAAAGATATAGTTCCTCAGACTTTTTGAATCAGGCATGGCTTCTGCCAGTTTCCTAAAATGCAAAAGCCTGTCCTGAAGGCTTCAACTAGCAAGTGTGTAAGTTCAATGTAGAAGAAAACTGTAAGGAGAAAAGAACTTTTTCTTCTTGTTGCTAAAATTCAATACTTCCAATGTTTTCTTTTACCTTTACATGTGTGTACACTGTAGGTTTCTTCATACAGGTACATTTCTAAAATTGCCATTTCAGGTGGGATCCGATCTCCATCAAGAGTGTGTTGCACAAATGAGGACCTATAAGCTGTTTCTGAAAGATTAACCCTTTATATATATGTGGCTGTATACTTGTGCCCCATCATCTGGAATGACTGCAAATTGAAGGATTATAATAAATTAATCACCCATTAGCAGTTTAGAGCAGAACTTTAAGCTCAGAAGCAAGCAAAAGCCCATGGAGATCATAGAGCATGTGTACATGTCTTTTGCAGTTAATCCCACTTACACTTTCCAATACCGTAAGCTAAAATTTGATTGCCAGCCTATTGGTATGGTGTTTATGTAACGCTATTTTAATGTGACCATACTGGTGAAACATTTATCTGAGAGGACCAATAGGACTGCCAGAAGGGGAATGAGCAAAACAGACATACTGAGATTTTTGCTGTTGTAAAAGTAGCAGTAATTGAAAGTAAAAGAAAAATCCTCCTCCAGCAATGCAGAACTGCTTAGTGGTTGCACCTGATTAAAATGCAGATTACATTACCAATGGAGTGAGATGGCTTCTGTAGGCTTCCTCATAATAAACGATAGTTTTGGGGAATAAGATCCACCAAGGAGCAGAGTTGATGATGTGAGCAAGAGATATATGTTATACCTGCTGATTCTCAGGGATTATTTCTGTAGGGGAGAACTTTCCTGAATACCTGGAGTATATGTCCTCTACAGAAATACAGATGCAAAGGGAAATGTTTTGTCTCATACTGGCAATACAGAACACTGTGGTCTGATAGTGTGGTTTGATCCTGATACTTTTCCAACTTTTGGTTGGAAAAGCATGCTCTATAACTCTATGATGTTTCTGACTTCTTTTTTTTTTGGGGGGGGGGGGTGGATGGTGGTATTTTTTGTTGTTGTTGGGTTGACTTTTTTTTGTTTGTTTATTTTAAGAAGAATTGCATGGAGTGTATTTTTCACCCCTGAAACCACAAAGCTTGTCTTGTGCCATCAGGAGTTTATCTGTAAATGAAGCAGAATTAAATTGAAGTCACCAAGTAAAGAATTAATTTGGTGTTTTATCAATTGTTTTAGTTCTCCCTGTGAAAAATATTCTTCTGTTTCCACCATTACTGAAATACTTAAAAAATTGAAAGTCTTTAAGAAAATAGTGCTAATAGTTGTAGAAGCAGCCATTATGCACTTGCTAAGTCAGGTACAGGGAGAATGGTGTCTCTTTTCTCAATATGAGCACACAAATTGTGTTGTCATCAGCAGGGATTATACACAAACATATCCAAGAGCACAGATTTTTCTATAACAAAACAGACTTCTGTGCTTGATGATGCCTGATTTCATGTGTCTGTAAGAAAGTAGCATCAGAGCTCACTGCTAAGTCTTATCAGCATGGCCAGTCCCCAGAAGGATTTTTGCTTTAGTTCAATGACAGGAAATGAGACTGGTTTTGTTCATTTCTTTGTTTTGACAAGAAGGGAGTTTCAGTGTTGAGAGTGGAAAGATTGGTGTATTTTTCCATTTTTTAAGCAATTGCTTTTTGAAATACTAGGATCATGTTTGCATGGTGATATGCACCAGATCACAGCTCCAAATAAACAGAGGAAAAAACTGCTGCAAGCAGTTCACTGCTCCACTGACTAAAAAGTCATTGCATGGAACTTCCAAGTTCTATTATGTGCAAAGAGTGTATCAGGCTTCAAGCCTCATTTTTAATCCTGGGAAAACATATATAAAAATGGTAGGTACACACTTGTGTTTTGCATTACAAGTTCTAACTTGGCAAAAATTACAGATGCCTGATCTACTGCTTTTGAAGACCATAATGGAATACAAAAAACTATTTCCAAAGTTCCCTCAAAAGGGACATATATGAATATCTGTGGCATGTGACACATATGTGTTAATTAACATTAATGCTTTTTGCTTGTAGAAAAGTACTGAAATGTAAAAGACAAACTTCAGTATCTGATTCACATCAGTGTCAAACTAAGGAATCAAGAAGTAAACTATAATATGAAGTAGAGGTAACATGAATTAATCATCAGATTCATATAACCCATGTATATAACATATAATAACCATGTATATAACATATAATATATGGTACTGTTCATATCAAGTGATAAATATAGTTCTTTTTATAAAAAAATACCAACACTGAACAACTCCAGACTCTCAGAATCCTCATTTATTGAGGGTTAACCATTTTCTGTCTAATTGGTTCACTGTGCCTAGCATGTCTCAAAATTCTCAGTTTACTTTTTTGAGAGCGGTTTTGTACAAACATGCCTTTACAATCCAAGAATATGGCAAGTTATTTGAGGAAATACAAGAAATAAGGATACATATGTGTTATGAATTAAATGTATAAACATACTAATTTATGACTCAAAAGCATTATAGGATATTCATAATAAAGGAAAATAAAGCAACCCAAGCAAAATACAGAAAAATAGAATTGTATAAAGAAGAATGGTTTATCTCGT
The DNA here is from genome assembly GCF_013377495.2 of Cygnus atratus. Taxonomy (NCBI): domain Eukaryota; kingdom Metazoa; phylum Chordata; class Aves; order Anseriformes; family Anatidae; genus Cygnus; species Cygnus atratus. The sequence continues at coordinate 56,580,231 of NC_066363.1, read as the reverse complement.
ACTGTTTTCCTCAAACTGTTGTCACAATTCAGTTCACAATTCACTTAATATTATATTTGGTCATTACCTCACACCAAAGAAATTTCTTTTACTCTGGTTGGCACCATCTGCACTGTTGGATGTGGGATATAATTGGCTTTTAGCTTCAGTTTCACAGGATTCAGAGGTATCATCTTCAGTTAAACATCACTATTCCTCTTTTAGTGGCATTTCCAGATAATCTATTTTCAGTTAAAAAAAAAATAAAAAAACAGTCAAGTGAGGCTTGATGTTTAAGCTAACTATTAATTTAAACTGAAAGAAATTTAAGAAGTTTAAGTACTTTTTTGGTTCAGTTTTCTTGCCAGGTTTTAGTTGTTCATGATTCTGGTATAGTTTACCAACTTAAGTGAAGAAATTACCAAGTTTGCACCCTAACCACACAGTTTAAAACAATATTAAGCTTCCTGTAAATCTAATTATTCCAGTAAGCACAGAAATCACGGGCCATGGAAGTTCTGCTGTTGTATCTTTGGAGATGGGCTCCAACAATAATGGATGCATAAGATTAAGAAAGGATGCTTTTTGTATGCTGCTTCACTCTATCCAAGGATATAGTATTTATGTTCTACATTATATTGGATATTTGCATGTAGATGAAATAATAAATGTTTCCTATTTAAATGATTCCCCTTCCCAGCCTCATTAATCACAATTTTAGTTCTTTCAGGATATCTTAAAGTATTACTGGCACCTTGTACTACCAAAGATTTGGAGAAGGAGAAAAATCTTTTGCTTACTGCAATAGAGAAAACATCCTCACTTGACAAAAATAAATAAATAAATAAATAAATAGACTAACAGAATCATAAACATACTGAAAATAGCTGTGCCTATTTCCTGAAGAAACATACTTTTTTTTTTTAACTCAGTTCTTTTCCTCTCTTTTGTGTCTACATATTTACCAATATATTTAAATCAAGCCTTTTTCTCTAAAAATTGATTTAGCTTTTCCCCTCTTCTAGCATTTTTAATGTCCTATCTTTACTGATGATTTTTTTTTTCCCCACTGCTTTCACAATAGCTAGCTTCTTACTCCTAGAGTTCCTGTATATATGCGCATGCATACCTGAGTTTACACTTTTGCTTATTTTCACTATTCAATGTTGGAAATGTGATATAAATGCCCAGACTGCATTTATTTCCCCTCTTGCCCTCTTAACTTGCCTTCCAAAAACTGGTCTTACTTAAAATTCGTTTCACAATAAATGTAGTTAAAGGAAGCCAGTACATAATGTCTGTATACATAGATGGTTTCTGTTATCAGTTAAGCTATTCTGATACCATTTTAGAGCCTATCTTAGTATTCATAAAGATTTTTTAACAGTCATTAACTCTCCAGGTTGCAGAACTGTTGTAGTTTAACTCAGCAGGCAGCTAAGCACCACACAGCTGTTTGCTCCTCCCTTCCCTTCCCCCCCTCCCCCCGTGCCAAGTGGGATGGGGGAGGGAATCAGAAGGAAAAAAAAAATTAAAAACTTGTGGGTTGAGATAAAGACAATTTAATAGGATAGAAACAGAAAACTGTATTCTCTATTACGATTGTACTAATTATATATATATGTATATATATATTTAAAAACAGGTGATGAACAATGCAATTGCTCAACACACACCAACTGATGCCCAATCCCCAAGCAGCGATATCCCCAGGCTAACACACCCAGTTTTTATTGTCTCACATGATGCCATATGGTGTGGAATATCCCTTTGGTCTGTTTGGGTCAGTTGTCCTGGTTCTGTCCCCTCCCAACTTCTTGTGCATATCCACCCTCCTCAGTGGCAGGGCAGTGTGATAAGCTGAAAATTGCTTGAGTAAGGGCTGCACAGCAACAACTTAAACATCAATATGTTATCAGCATTATTTTTCTCCTAAATCTAAAACATGGCACACACCAGCGCCTATGAATAAAATTAACTCTATCTCAGCTGAAACCAGGACAATATCCACCCCTTATTCCACACCATTTAGATCATGCTCAGGTCCCATACTTTTACTTCTCATACCTATATTACACCTATTAATCACCATATATATCTTTTGATATATACAAACAGATAAAAGTCTATGGGCCAACCCTCTAAAATGACTGTAGAGTTTATTTAGTCCATGACTCTGATCTCCATCTTTCATAACAGTCCTTCTGGGCAGGAGAGATGGTGAATGGTGTTGAATTGTTGCATGCTGAGGCAAGTTCTGGTTCCATCACTGCTGCACTTGTCTGGTTCTATCACTGCTGCACTTTGCTTAGTTCCATCAAAATTCATTCTTCATTGATCTGGCTGACTCTTACTGTATTACCTCTGATGTAACATATAGCAACCATAGTAATGATGACATTCAGCATTATGTAGCAATTAACATCATACAATTCAAATCATTGGCTATTCTCACCCCAAGTTAAATCCCTTGAAGTACACATTGGACTTCCCCATCCTTCCACATTACCCACCAAATGCACCAAGGTCCCTGAGCAAAGGCATTCCCACAGATGGGTTTGCCTTTGCCTGAGGCAGGAATAACCCAAACCATCTTCCCCTTTATGTTTTTTTTTTTTTTTTAATGACTGCTACAGGGACTTTATCTCCTTCTACAGTATGTAAGAGTTTTGATTGGGTATGGCCAGCTCTGTTGGCAGATCTCCTAGTGTTGATCCTAGTGTTGATCTCCAGGTGGCTTTTGCTAATTGTGTATCCCAATATTTGAAAGTCCCAGCACCCATTGCTTTCAGAGAGTATTCTTTAACAGTCCATTGTATTGTTAAATTTTCCTGGAGGTTGGTGCATGATAGGGATATGATATACCATGTGCCATGCTCTTTGGCCCAGGTGTCTGTGAGGTTGTTTCAGAAATGAGTCCAGTTACCTGACTCAATTCTTTCTGAGGTGCCGTGAGACTTGTTTTTCATGGCCCAGGATAATGTTCAGGTGGTGATATGGGACACAGGATATGTTTCCAGCCATTCAGTGGTTGCTTCCACCATTGTAACCATGTGGCTCTTGCCATGGTGGTTTGAGGGAGTGTGATATAATCACTATTAAGAAAATTAACTCTATCCCAGTTGAAACAAGAACAAGAGCAAACGATTTTGGGACACAACATGACTAGGTTGTATGACTATAAATTTTACAATGCCCGTCAATCTTACTGAGCACTGATATTTTGTTATTACTATGTTTGAGCATTGAGGTTTTGTTGTTTCTATATTTTGTTTCATATTTATCACACCAAGCTAAGCTAATCATTTAAGAGGGAAGGGGAATCCTTTTTTTTTTTTTTTTTTAAATCTTTACACATAAATCATGCAAAGCCTGGAAAAAAATGTCTGATAGTCAAAAATGGGACCCTGCATGTATTCTTTGTAAACAAAAAATGAAAAACAAAAACTTCTATTGTAGAATGGCATTATTGTTCTGAAGGTGGAATAACAAACACTTCCAAGTGGAGGAGTCTGAATGAGTCAGAAGGAGCAGAACTCGGATTGTATTTCTTCCTTCACCTAAATGAGGAGTAAATTTATCTGGTCTTGCAGTTCTGTGGGAATTGTCTCATTGACCTGTTCTGTTTCCGTAACAGAAACCTGATCTTAAAAATCCATGAGCAATCATCTGTTTTCGTTGTGGAATACAATCACTTGGGTTGTTTATATAGAGGGTTTTATATATATATATATATATATATATATATATATATATTTTCGTTTGTTTTATGTGTTCTTAATGAAATAAAATCCCTCTTACTAACTGCAAACAAAAATCCCACAAGAAAGAAAAATGAAAAAAAAGAAAAGAAAAAAAAAAACTTTTCTACTTGCATTCCTGCCATTCTTAAAAACTCTACAGGATCACATTTTGAAAGTGATATAGTCATAGCTTTGAGTATTTTGCCATGCTTTTTGAAATAACTGTGAGTTTGCTTCCTCAAAAGTTTTGCCTGGTGTATAGTTTGGTAGAGTTTTGACAATAATGTGAACATTTCATGTCTGTTCTAAGGGAAAGTGGAAACAAATTCTTCATCTTTCAGGTTTGGTATTAACAACACCTGCAGTTGTACCAACATATGCAAAAATAGATACAGGCAGAAACACAAAGTGACACTTCTAAGCACTGTTGTTTCTGCTTCGCATATGAAAGAACAATACCCTAACACTTTTGTCATATTCAAAATATATCTCGCACTACAGTTTACTTAATGTGACTCAGTTCTCTGTGTTTCTCAGCTTTATATTTATACCAATTATGTATTTATTTTTTCCATGTACATTACATAGCATCTTCTTTCATTTCCTATACTAATGACTGCCAACACTGAGTAAAAAAGGCTTCTTTGAGATTTATCACCAAAAAAAAGAAATAATCCCATGGACAAACAAACTCACACAAAGGGTAATGTGCTTATTCTCTAGTATATTAACTCTATAAAGGATTTCCAAATAGTAGAGAGAGGGAGGAAAAACAAAACAATACTTTTTAGTAACCCTATGGTTACTAAATAACATAGTAAAATAATTTTCCATAATATCTCATTTAAAAGGCAATCTTGGTTGAGATTGAGCAGAGGTACTAATTTTTCCCCATAAGATATGAGTAAGACACAGACTGCAGTTACAAGTTGGTTGGAACAAAAACAGTTCTGATTTGATATAAAGGGCCAGAGTGGTGGAAATCACAGTGAGAGTGACTAATCCCCAGAGCAGGTTTCTCAGAGAAGTTGTTAAATCTCCATTTTTGGAGATTTTTAAAACTTGACTGGAGAAGACCCTGAGCAACTTGACTTAAGTTTGAAATTGTGTTTGCTTGGTGGAGAGGATTGCACTAAATGACCTCCAACCTAAGTTATCCTATGCTTCTTTAATAACAGACCAGGATTTAGGTGACATTTATATGATCTTGTATGTTTGTCATTCAACAGAATATCAAGACAAAAGCATGCTCTTTTGCATAAATCAGCCTCAAATTCATTTTCATTTGACCAAGTTCAGTTGGAGACCAGGTTTATGTCTGGGTCTTCTTTGTAGCTGAAACAGCTGGAACATGTGCTTAAGATTGTTTTGCTGTTTTGTGTGTGTGTGTGTGTGTGTGTGTTGGGGGCGGGGGGGGGAGGGTTGGTTGTTTGGTTGTTTTGTTTTTAATGATCTTATGTCCAAAGCTAGAAGGAAACACTATATCCTCTCTCCCTCTCTCCCACTCTCTCTCCCCACCCCACCCCATTTCTCTTTCTGTGTTCCATTCTGTCATATTCTAACCCTATGAAACATGAAAAAATAGTCCGAAGGGCTTTTTACGGATACAGATCAGACTTAAGACTTGGTACACGAGATTTTTTTTTTTTTTGTCTATTCACCATTATATTCTTTATTTATTGCTTTAACCCCCATTGTTGTGACTTTTAACTATTGGATTGTTTTACTGTCTTTTTATCCATGGTTTGACCTTCGGAAACACTCATAATATTTTCTCAACACTATATTGCAGTAAAAAAACATCTTAATCAGGGACTAGGGCTCCGTCACATGAAATAATGGGATTAGCCTCTCATATAAATAACTTTCATACCTTTATGGAGATATTGCTTGACAACATGAGGTTTCTAACTCCTAGCTATTGTAGTTGTAGAGGTAAATGGCACAACTTCATTTCCTTGAGGATTGGATGATATGAAGAACCACGGAATCATAGAATGGTTTGGGTTGGAGGGGACCCTTAAGGATCACCTAGTTCCAATACTCTTATCATTGTCAGGGACACCTTTCACCATACCATGTTGCTCCAAAACCTATCCAACAAGGCCTTGAACACTTCCATGGATGGGGCATCCATAACTTCAGAAAGAAAGAGGGTTAAATCTTATGGCTAGTATTCCTAGGGGTTTTCTATGTGGAAACACTAATTCTAGGTATTGAACTTAAATAAAGAGAGAAATATTAATCATGCTGATATAAAGTATCAAAGAAGCGGCCCTAAACAGCATTAACATAATCAAATTATGTTTTAAAATATTTACATATGACATTGAACATTAATAACACTTGCTTACTACAAAGTAGATTTTACCCCAAAATTTAATTTCTGTAAAATTTGAATCTTTTTCCTTGGGCTTGAAAAGCAGAGAAGTGATATTGGTTATGCTGTGTGAATGTGCGGAGCACATTACATGTCTGATGAGTAAGGAGTGTAATATTCAGAAGGAGCACTATGATTGTAATGAGCACACCTCAATTAATTTAAATCTGTAATTACCTATAACACCTAATAAGCATTCCTTTTTACCTCTGTTAGCCCTTTAAACATCCTACATGAATTCTTATGTTGACTATTTGTGATAAACTGGTATCAGCTTAATTGCTAGTGTTTTTTTTATGTGACATATATATGTTTTCAATGATGGAAATACAGGAGTGCAGTGTATCCTTAGCAAGTTTAATGACATCACTAAACCGGGAGGTACTGTTGACTCCCTGAAGGGATGGGAGGCTTTGCAGAGGGATCTAGATATATTGGGGCACTGGACTATTAGCAACAGTATGAATTTCAAAAAGGAAAATCCCAGGTTTTGCACCTAGGATAGAGTAATGCCAGACACAGGTACAGGCTGGGAGACAAGTCGCTGGAAAGCAGCCCTGCAGAAAGGGATGTGGGGGTACTGGTGGACAGTAGGCTCATTGTGAGTCAGCAGTGTGCCCTGGCAGCCAAAAGGACAAACAGCATTTTAGGATTAAGCACAGCATAGCCAGCCAGTTAAAAGAGGTGATTCTCCTGCTATAATTAGCATTGGTGCAGCCTCAACTTAAATATTAGGTGCAATTCTGGGCTCCACAATATAAAAAGGATGTTGAAATACTTGAAAAGTAGCTTAGCAAAGCTAATAAAAAGGCTGGAAGACATGTCCTGTGAGGAGATGCTGAAGACGTTTGGGTTGTCTACTTTGTAGAAAAGAAGGCTGAGAGATGATCTCATTGCTCTCTACACCTTCCTGAGGAGGGGAAGTGGAGAGGGAGGTGCTGATCTCTTCTCCCTGGTAATCAATGACAAGATGCGTGGGAACAGCATAAAGCTATGACTGGAAAGGTTCAAACTAGACATTAGGAAAAATTTCTTTAGTGTGAAGGTGATCAAACACTGAAACAGGCTTCCTAGAGAGCTGGGTGATGCCTCATGCCTGTCAGTATACCTGAAGCATTTTGACAAAGCCCTCATTAATATGCTTTAACTTTTGGTAAGTCCTGAAGAGGTCAGGTAGTTGGAATAGATGATCTTGAAAGTTCCTTCCAACTGCTCTGCTCTGCTCTGCTCTGCTCTATTCTATTCTATTATATTCTACTCTATTCTATTCTCAAATATAATAGTTGCATACTTATAAAGCAACCTGCATATTAATCTTTTTGCGTTACAATTTTCTGTTTGTTTAAATTCGTGAAGATCACTGGCATAAGAAAATACATACTAAATGCTATGTCAAATGTAATGACAAGATTCATAATTATGTTTAGAAGAGTTTTCCGTCATGAAGGATTATTTCCCTTTCAATGAAATATCCACTGCATAAAGACTTAAGGAACTATGTCATGACAGATGTTATTATAGAAATGTCCATAATTCATTTTGGGGAACAACGGTGCAGGACAGGCAGCACTTAGAATATGCTTTCTACAAAAGTAATTAAAATAGCCTAACTGCTAATTTACATAAATTCATCTGTCAAGATCTTTATAATTAACAGCTGACAGCAATAAGCTTAAATTTGTCCTTCGAATGTTTGTGATGAATACATGTATATGTAGAGCATGAGAAATTAGTGTGCACAGAAAGATTATTATAAATAAAATAAAATAAAATAAAAAGTGTATTAAATAATGGGCTTTGCCTTAAACTAAAATGAATATGGAGTTCCTTTTTTATTTTGGCAATGGAATTTTTGGTAGTCTTATTCCAGCACCTATACATATCTTCCTTAAATGTGAATCTTCCTCTGCTTGCCAACTCTTTCATTTTTTCAGTGGAACGAAACTCATGTCATTATTGCAGAGCAGGCAACATATGCAGAGCAAGCAACATAGCCGGCTGGCTACTGCCGTCAAAGATAACAAAAAAAGTTTTTACAAATACATCAACACAAAAAGGAGGACTAAGGAGAATCTCCATCCTTTACTGGATGCAGGGGGAAACTTAGTTACAAAAGATGAGGAAAAGGCTGAGGTGCTCAATGCCTTCTTTGCCTCAGTCTTTAGTGGCAAAACCAGTTGTTCTCTGGATACCCGGTACCCTGAGCTGGTGGAAGGGGATGAGGAGTAGGATGTGGCCCTCGCTATCCACGAGGAAATGGTTGGCGACCTGCTACAGCACTTGGATGTACGCAAGTCGATGGGGCCGGATGGGATCCACCCGAGGGTACTGAGCGAACTGGCGGAGGAGCTGGCCAAGCCACTTTCCATCATTTATCGGCAGTCCTGGCTATCAGAGGAGGTCCCAGTCGACTGGCAGCTAGCAAATGTGACGCCCATCTACAAAAAGGGCCGGAGGGTAGACCCGGGGAACTATAGGCCTGTTAGTTTGACCTCAGTGCCAGGGAAGCTCATGGAGCAGATTATCTTGAATGTTGTCACGCGGCACTTGAAGGGCAACCAGGCGATCAGGCCCAGTCAGCATGGGTTTATGAAAGGTAGGTCCTGCTTGACGAACCTGATCTCCTTCTATGACCAAGTGATGCGCTTGGTTGATGAGGGGAAGGCTGTGGATGTGATCTACCTTGACTTCAGTAAGGCTTTTGACACCGTTTCCCACAACATTCTCCTCAAGAAACTGGCTGCTCGTGGCTTGGACTGGCATACGTTTCGTTGGGTTAAAAACTGGCTGGATGGCCGGGCCCAAAGAGTTGTGGTGAATGGAGTCAAATCCAGTTGGAGGCCGGTTACTAGTGGAGTCCCCCAGGGCTCAGTGCTGGGGCCAGTCCTCTTTAATATCTTTATCGATGACCTGGACGAGGGGATCGAGTGCACCCTCAGTAAGTTTGCAGATGACACCAAGTTAGGTGCGTGTGTCGATCTGCTCGAGGGAAGGAAGGCTCTGCAGGAGGATCTGGATAAGCTGGACCGATGGGCTGAGGTCAACTGTATGAAGTTCAACAAGGCCAAGTGCCGGGTCCTGCACCTGGGGCACAACAACCCCAAGCAGCGCTACAGGCTGGGAGATGAGTGGTTGGAAAGCTGCCTGGCCGAGAAGGACCTGGGAGTACTGGTTGATAGGCAGCTGAATATGAGCCAGCAGTGTGCTCAGGTGGCCAAGAAGGCCAACAGCATCCTGGCTTGTATAAGAAGCAGTGTGGCCAGCAGGTCTAGGGAGGTGATTGTCCCCCTGTACTCGGCTCTGGTGAGGCCGCACCTCGAGTACTGTGTTCAGTTTTGGGCCCCTCACTACAAGAAGGACATGGAGGTGCTCGAGAGAGTCCAGAGAAGGGCAACGAAGCTGGTGTGGGGTCTGGAGAACAAGTCTTACGAGGAGCGGCTGAGGGAGCTGGGGTTGTTTAGCCTGGAGAAGAGGAGGCTCAGGGGCAACCTCATCGCTCTCTATAGGTACCTTAAAGGAGGCTGTAGAGAGGTGGGGATTGGTCTATTCTCCCACGTGCCTGGTGGCAGGACGAGGGGGAATGGGCTAAAGTTGCGCCAGGAGAGGTTTAGGTTGGATATTAGGAAGAACTTCTTTACTGAAAGGGTTGTTAGGCATTGGAATGGGCTGCCCAGGTAAGTGGTTGAGTCGCCATCCCTGGAGGTCTTTAAAAGACGTTTAGATGTAGTCCTTAGTGATATGGTTTAGTGGAGGTCTTGTTAGTGTTAGGACAGAGGTTGGACTAGATGATCTTGGAGGTCTCTTCCAACCTAGACGATTCTGTGATTCTGTGATTCTGTGATTCTATGAGGTGGAGCTGTTCAGAGACAGAGATCAGGACAGCATCATGGATTACATTCTTTTTTACTGTAGGATGCCAGTTCAGAGACAGCCATCCTATGGCAATGAAATCCTAGTAACCTGTGTTAGCAAACAGATGAGATGTATTTTGAATGTAAAATTTTGTCCAAGGGACACAGGGAATGTTTGTCGTTAGCTTCTTCCTGCTCTAGTGGTAGATTTTAAGGAGTTTAAGTAATATGAATAAGAGAGGAGGATCAATAATCCTTGCAAATTTCATATTGCAAGAGTTCACAATAACTATCTTTATGACCTCTGCTAACATAAATGTCTGTACAGCCCATCTTTTCTTTCCTATAGATTTACTACTTTCCCTAGAGTTTCAGGTCTCACAAAGTTAACATAGCAAGATTGGATGTATGAACTTTGAGTCATACTGTCTTATATCTTTCCCAGTAAATCAGAATTTACTGGTTACTTCTGCTTCTTTGGGCTGTCTGCATCTACTGTGTGTAACCTATTATTGTGTCCATAGATAATATAAAATAAGTATAGCTCTAAAGTTTGAGAGCTGATGCTATGTTGCTATGCATGCTGGTCATAGAGCTTACCAAAAGTAAAGAATTACAAACCTTCAGCATAAATCATCATGAGCAATGATGTACAGATCACCTTGTCAGCTGAGCTTGCTAAGTGCAGTTGGATGGCAAACGGGAGAATTTATGAAGCATTAAACTATGTCACTTTTAGCTGGATTTAATGTATAGTAACATTATGTTCACATAAAGCTCTTTGGGAATGAGACTTGAAAAATGCTAACTGCACCAATCTCAAAGGATCAGCAAAATGAATATGATAGTGTGTCCGTGCTGAATATTTCAACTTAGCTAATCTAAACCTATTACTGTAACTAAAAGACTAAATTCAAATGATGAAAAGGATCTTGAGATAGTATTAGAGCATAAAATCCCCTGGACAAATTCAGTGTCATTGAATGATATATTATCATAAAGAGAATTTTGATTTAATCCACAGATATACTCTGGTATAGTGAGTACGAAATTATGAATTCTAGTGTGTTTTTTTTTTTTTAAGTGAAATGCATGATCTCATAGTATCACATTCCTGACATTCCTGTAGGTTCAGGACAGCAATTGAGCACCTGGATACTGAAAAAAACATGGATACTGAAAAAATGAAACCCCATTAGGAGAAATAAGAGGACATCTTTGTAGCTCTAAATATACACATTAACCTTCCAAATTTAGCTCTCAAAATTAGCTCTCTGATAGCTCTACTTACTTAATCTAGAATCATCTGCATCTTTCTTAGCAGACCCAAATATGATGATGCAAATGAAAGTCATCTAATGTATTGCTGTACCTGTGCAAACTGATTTGTTTTATATTATTGCCTAAGCATAATGTTCTAGCTGTTCTACAGGGCAGTGTAATACATACTCTAGTTGAGATGGATCTCCTGCCACTCATTTTTCCTTTGGTATATATTTTCCCTTATCAATCCTAGGGGGCAGTGTAGTCATGCTGAATGATATGAAATATGGGAAGCACTCACAATTTACTTACCTGTCTCTGGCAGCAAATTGAGAGCCTATCACAATTCCAATCCAAAACACCAAGGGATCCATAGCAAAAAATAAACAAACAAACAAATAAATAAATGATAAATGATAAATGATAAATAATAAATAATAAATAAAACAAAGGCTGCAGTGAAATAGCTCAAGACACCATGAGATAAATAAGGTCAGAAGAGCAAGAAATTTGATATTTTCTTAGAGTATTCCCACCCATTCAAGCTCCTAGTATTTTTTCAGAGGTCATTCATCCAAGCTCACATCAGGAATTTGATGTTATATTCCCCAAAATCCACGCGGTTGACTGTCTAGTTTATTTTCCATGGGCTTTTGGTTTTGTTTGTTCATAACTTATGGCATCAAAAAAATCATCAGTGTGTTTTAGCAATTCATAGAATCATACAATGGTTTAGGTTGGAAGGGACCTTAAAGATCAGCTATTGATGATCTTGTATTGATCACAGAATCACAGAATAGCCAAGGTTGGAAGGGACCTCTGAAGATCATCTAGTCCAACCCCCCTGCCAAGCAGGATCACCTGGAGCATGTTGCGCAGGATGTCATCCAGGCGGGTGTTGAATATCTCTATGAAAGGAGATATCCTTTCCTCCATGAGGTTGCCCACAGCCTCTCTGGGCAACGTGTTCCAGTGCTCTGTCAACCTCACAGTAAAGAAGTGCCCTCTCATATTCAACTGGAACTTCTTGTGCTTCAGTTTGTGCCTGCTGCCTCTTGTTCTGTTGCTGGGCACAACTGAAAAGAGACTGGCTCCATCCTCTTGACACCCTCCCCTCAGATACAACTTGATGAGGTCTCCCCTCAGTCTTCTCTTTTCCAGGCTAAACAGGCCCAGCGCTCTCAGCCTGTCCTCGTACAACCGGTGTTCCAGTCTTCTAATCATCTTTGTAGCCCTCCTCTGGACTTGCTCCAGTAGTTCTATGTTCCTCTTGTACTGGGGAGCCCAGAGCTAAACACACTAATTGGCTACCAAGGTTTCAAAATGCTGTGGCTCATCTATTTAAGTGTCTGGTTTTATCTTAATTATTGACTAGTGTGCTTACAGTGCCTATAGAATAATGGAATGGTTTGGGTTTAAAGGGTCCTTTAAAGATCATCTAGTTCCAACCCCCCTGCCATAGTTAGGGTCACCTTCTAGTAGATCATGTTGCTCAAAGTTCCAGGGATTATTTTTTTCTAAGTCAAACAGACCCAAGTTGCTTAAGAGAGCAGCAGATACTGCCTGCTGATAACCAAAGCCTTGATGCTCAATACTGAGACACGCAATGTGCTCTCAGATGGAGTAAGCCTGCCCCCTGGTATACTGGGTTTTAAAATAAATAAATAAAAGTAAATATAACTATACTTTAAAATATTTGGATTGACCTTTTCTATGTGTCCATATCAGCAGTGGAATGCAAGATGGTTCCTACAGAATTCACTAAAATATGGCGATAGGTGGTCATCAAGAACAGGTGCTAAAGTGGGGCTCTTTAAGGACTTACATGCATACTACAGTGAATACCAGATGTGAAAGGTATGTCATATAAGTCTCTGATTAATTAATGTCTTAGCCTAGGACACAGGCACCAAACTCAATGAAGCCAACTACTAGATGAGGATAATATCATTCAGTATAACTACATCTTAAAATAAGTAAAATCTTTCTCTGAAAGGAAAAACTTTTTTCTTTTTTTTTTTTTTTTCCCCTGTCTTTTCTTGGCTTTAAAATCTTGAAAGGCTGGAATAAGATGATGTACATGCATAGGTAATTGACCAAGAACAATATTAGACTAAGTTATCTCTTAGTGTTTGTAATAAATCAAAAATAAGGTTATAACATCCTTAGAAAACAGTACCCTAATTAGAGGTTATCCTTCAATACACACAATGTCTTATCAGTGCTTCTTCTATCTTAAAGGTGGTTTTGATAACAGCTTAGTGCTGGGAGCAAGGAGCTTATTTGATAAGCAGCATACATTTTCCAGTCCTCTTGTCCTTATTTTGTGGATGTTCTTCCTTTTCAATTGATAACTATATTTTTAAGTTTAGTATTATCAGATTTAAAACAATTCAGTGTTAATTTTAAAGGTATTATACTGAACCTTAATTATTTTCTTATGTAGCTTGTTCTATTTGATAGCCCAAATATTTGATTTCTTATGTGCTATTGCATTGTTACAGTTTTATTTTGATTATTTTTTCAGTTCAGGAATTCTTTTGTATTTATTATGAATTCAGTCTTCTTGTTTCCTTTTTTAATCCTAGACCTCTCCCCATGTCTCCACTGCATGGCCATATTGTCATGATTTTGATCCACTGTGTGATTAAATCTTTACTGACAACTCAAAATTAACCTTCTTATTGGCTGCTTGTCAACCTTATTAAATAATTTCAGAGCTGTCTCTTTTTCTTCAGAGATGTTTTCTATTAAGTCTTAGGAAGATCATATCTTTATATGTATTGCAAAGGGAAATTGGTTTCAAATTTGAACAGAGCTCTCTCTAGCATTACCCAACTCTCACCTTCAGTCTTCATTGCTAACAGTGATGGTTGTAGGTGGTTTGTGATCCTTCTTCAGGCATTTTTTTTTTTAAATAATGAAGCCTCTATATATTTCCATTAAACTAAGTCCATGGGCATATATTAACTGTGGTAGCTTTATCTAACAATAAAGATGATTTGGGCTATCCTGACTGACTTTTTCTGAAACTGAGTGGTGCTCTGCTTTCAGTTCCTAATTCTATAACAAAAGGTGGAATGGCCTTTGAAAAGTCTAAGTATCACCTAACAGTTTCACTATGGTTCAGAAATCTATTTCTCTTCATTCTTTTAAAATTCCTTTTCCTCAGCTTTTTAAAGTTAAATACAGGTCTTGCTTTTATCATAGAATCATAGAATGGCTTGGGTTGGAAGGGACGTTAAAAATCACCTAGTTCCAACCCCCCTGCCATAGGCAGGAATGCTACCCATTAGATCAGGTTGCCCAGGGCCTCATATAACCTTTTCACACCTTGCTTCTGCTTATGCTGGACATGTCTTTTCTCTATGTCTTTTAAAGCTTCCTATTTTTTTTTTTGAAGAAACATTGGTTTTCATGGATTATTTGTAGCATGATTCAACTTAGAGTTGAAAGCACACACAGTTTCTCCATTCATTTGAGGTTGCGCCTTTTTGCTTTTTAAAATTCTGTGTCTGTCTATGAAGATTTAAATACTGTCCTTCTATCCTGAGAGAGAGAATTGCGATAAAAAGCATGCATAACTGTTATTCCTATTAATAGGCATGTGCTCAGGATGACGAACATCTTAACTGTTATCTTTTGCCTAGACATAAATTGATTCTTCTGATTGTGTTATTGAATTTTTAGCAGTTGCCATCAGTTTTACCATTATAGAAAAGTTTCTCTTTCACAGCAGTGGCCAACGGCTTACCCATTCCCATACCCATTGATGTAAGACAAAATGACTTCTGCCAGAAGAAACCACTTTTTACAGCAGGAGCTGCAAAGTGATATTATCAATCACTTACAAGACATTATCAGATTTTACAGTGTAGCCTTGAGGTGTCAAGGTGCATTTTATCATTTGCTTAACGGTCATAATATTCCTGTTACAGTAATAGCATGACCAACAGAAAAACAAAGAAACAAAGAAACAAACAAACAAAAACTATATCTTTTAGGGACACATGTCTTTGTGTTCACAAGCCAGTTCTTAAAATAATTGTTACTCTCCAAGAGGGCTGTTGCATGGCTGCTGTTAACCATGAGCTGCTGAAGTTGTGATCATTGGCATCCACTTCTTAGGAGTGTAGGGCTGGAGCCAAGCACAACAAATTACAATTATGTACCTGTTCTCTATTGTATTAAAAGAATGCAGCTCAGAATCCATAAAGAATCATAGAATCATTTAGGTTGGAAAAGACTTCTAACCCAGCACTGACAAGTCCACCACTAAACCATGCTACTCAGTTCTACATCTATATGTTGCTCGAAGACCTCCAGGGATGGTGACTTAACCACTTTCCTGGGCAACCTGTTCAATCCTTCACAACCCTTTCAGTGACCCTTTCAGTGCTTCATAACCAATGCTTCACAACCCTTTCAATGCTTCACAACCCTTTCAACCCCTGGTGCAACCTAAGGCCATTTTCTCCCATCATGTCACTTGGTGCATGGGAGAATAGACCAATCCACACCTCTCTATAATCTCCTTTAAGGTAATTCTAAAGTACAGTAATGTCTCCCCTGAGTCTCCTTTTCTCCAAGCTAAACAACCCCAGCTCCCTCAGCTGCTCCTCAGACTTGTTCTCTAGACCTTTCACCAGCTTCATTCCCTTTCTTTGGACACACTTCAGCACCTTGATGTCCTTCTTGTACTAAGGTGTCCAAAACTGTACACAGTATTCAGGGTGCTGCCTCACCAGAGCCAAGTACAGACGAACAATCACTTCCCTAGTCCTGCTGACTAGCCAGAATGCTGTTTGCCTTCTTGGCTACCTGAGCACACTGATGGCTCATATTCAGCCAGCTATCAACCAATACCTCCAGGTCCCTTTTATCCAGGCAGCTTTCCAGCCACTCTTCCCCTAGTCTGTAGCATTGCATGGAGGTGTTTTGCCCAAGTGCAGGATCTGGCACTTAGCCTTGTTGAATGTCACACAGTTGGCTAGGTAGATCAACACTAACACCTAACTTGGTGTTTGCAAACTTACTGCGGCTGCACTCGATCCCCCCATCCACATCAATGATAAAGATACTGAAGAGAACTGGCCCCAGTACTGATCCCTGGGGGACACCACTAGGGACCAGCCTCCAGATAGATTTAATTCCATTCACCAAGACTCTTTGGGCCTGGCCACCCTGCCAGTTTTTAACCCAATGAAGCCTATACCCGTCCAAGCCTTGAGCAGCGAGCTTCTTTGGGAAAATGTTGTGTGAAACAGTGTCAAAAGCCTTACTGAAGTCTAGGTAGAGCACATCCACAGCCTTTCCCTTGTCCACGGAGCATGTCACCTTAGAGGGAGATCTTGTTCACCAAGCAGGACCTGCCTTTGATAAACCCATGCTGACTGGGGCTGATCACATGGTTGCCCTGGAAGTGCTGCATGATGACACTCAAGATAATCTGCTCCATGAGCTTCCCCAGCACTGAGGTCAGACTGACAGGCCTGTAGTTTTCAGATCCTCTTTCCAGCCTGTCCTGTAGATGGGCATCACGTTTGTTAGCCTCCGGTCAACTGGGACCTCCCCTGATAGCCAGGCCTGCTGATAAATGATGGAAAGCAACTTGGCAAGCATTTCTGCCAGCTCCTTCAGTACCCTCAGGTGGATCTCATCTGGCTTCATAGACCTGTGTACATCTACATGGTTTAGCAGGTTGCTAACCATGTCCTCATGGATCATGAGGGCTTCATTCTGCACCCCATCCATGCCTTCCAGCTCAGGAGGCTGAGTTCCCAGAGAACACCTGGTCTTGCTGCTAAAGACTAAAGCAAAGAAGGCATTAAGTACCTCAGCCTTTTCCTTATCTCTTGTCATTATGTTTCCCCCCACATCCAATAAACAATGGAGATTCTCCTTAGTACTCCTTTTCTTGTTTATGTATTTATATATATATATTTTTTTTATTGTTTTTAACAACAGTAGCCAGATTGAGCTCCAGTTGGTCTTTGGCCCTTCTAATTTTGTCCCTACACAGCCTCACGACATCTTTGTAGAACTTTTGAGTGACCCACCCCTTCTTTCAAAGGTCACAAACTCTCTTTTTCTTCCTGAACCCTAGCCACAGATCTCTGTTCAGACAGGCTGGTCTTCTTCAACACCAGCTCATCTTTCAGCATGTAGGGACTGCCTGCTCCTGTGCCTTAAGGATTTCTTTCTTGAAGAGGGTCCAGCCTTCCTGGACTCCTTTGCCCTTTAAGACTACTTCCCAAGGGACTTTGCCAATCAGTCTCCTGAACAGGCCAAAGTCTGCCCTCCAGAAGTCCAGGGTCACAGTTTTGCTAATTGCCCTCCTTACTTTTCCAAGAATTGAAAATTCTATTAATTCATGAGTGTTGTGTCCGAGACAGTCTCCAATCTTAACACCACCCACAAGTCCTTTTCTATTTATAAGCAAAAGATCCAACAGGTTTCTCAGCTGGCTCACTCACCAGCTGTGTCAGGAAGTTATCTTCCACACATTCTAGAAACCTCCCAGACCGGCCTCTCTGCTGTGTTGTATTTCCAGCAGACATCTGGTAAGTTGAAGTCCTCCATGAGAACAAGGGCTAGCAATTGAGACTTCTCCCAGATGCTTATAGAATATTTCATGTGCAGTTTCATCCTGGTTGGGCTGAATAATAACAGATATAACAGATAATAGCAAATATAACAGATTCCCACCATGACATCTGTCTCATCGGCCTTCCCCTTGATTCTTACCCATAAACACTCAACCATGTCATCACCATTGTTCAGCTCTAGACAGTCAAAACACTCCCTTACATACAGGGCTATGCCTCCACCTCTCCTTCCTAGCCTATCCCTTCTGAAGAGTCTGTAGCCATGTTTCGATGATAGTAACTTTGTCATAGTTTCTCTGCTGCACAATGTCTTCCTGTTTATTGTCCATATTGTGTGCCTTGGTGTAAATGCACTTCATCTGGGCTAGTGATTCTGTTGCTTTTTTCTGGGGGGGAGAAGCCCTAATTCCTGGGCACTTTTGTGATTTCTAACCCATCAATGTCCCTTGTGCCTTTGCTGCCACATGGCTCTCCATCCCCATCTCAAAAGGCACAGAAGACAGGTGGACCTTGCTCTCAAGAAGATATCATATGATGTGTGGCTAAGGAAAGACAACAAATTCTTTACCAAAAATTTAATTTGTAAATGTGACACATATACTATGTATACATCTCTACTTTTACTGGATACACCATCAGCATAATAAGAAACATTATGTTTACATGGGATAACAAGTCTCTGATTTTTTTTTTTTTTTACCTGCTTCATATGCATTGCTCCTATTGAGCATGGTAGAATATTAAACAAGTGTCACACGAACAATATCTCATGAATATGTCTAAATTTTCAGTGAGTAGGTGGCATTATGCAAAGGAAGAATAACCTGTAAAGAAACACACAGTGATCTTTGTGTATAGTAAAATTTATGTTTAATGATTAATACCCAAGGTAATGAAAATGTAAACAATGTAAGTCCTAATGATTCTTATAACTGCTGGAAATTTTAAGTTATTTAAGGGGACTGAGTTGCATTTAGCTCTGCTTTTACATGTGAAAGTTGATCAGGCTAAATAAAAACTGTGAAGTTGTAGTCTGAGGAATGTCATAAATACCAAATACATACTCCTAGTCTGTGTGTATATATGTCTGTGCACAGTAATAAAGCACAGGACTGACCTATGAATGCATGTGACTGAAAAGTCTGTAAATTATTCAGCAGTGACTTCACTTAATGCTTTGGGGTTAAATTGCCTAGGAATCTTGGTTTTCGGCTGGGGATATTTTTCCTTGCATTAAGGTGAGTAACAGAGTTTTTTAAAATATGCAGCCTCCTTACTTTTTTCATAGATATCTATTCCCTAGGAAGTCCATATCAATGCACTGTCTCATCTAAAAGTGTATCATCTGGCTGGATTTGAATATGCAATTTGAAAAAGAGATTAAGATATAAACTATTAAAAGATAAAAGATAAATTCATGCACATTCTAGTATTTGACTCTTTTTTGTTGTTGTTTTTCTTTCATCGTGTAGTTCAAAAACATTATTCTGAATACTTAAACGTAAGTTTTGCACAAATGATCAAGGCAATCCATAACTGTCTTCCACAACACATTTACAGAGCTTTCATGTTTATGCATGACTCCTAAAAAAAGGTTTGAACAGGAGGAGAAAGTAATTTTCAAACACTGATAAGGTTTGGATAAATGATTTCATTGATTTACTTGTTCACATAGCAAATGAATAAAATGGCCTTTGAATAAAATTGATATTTGTCTCTGTGTTTAAATGAATAGATAAACTTAGCGATATCAGCAAAAATCTTCTGTCTTTAACAAACTCCTTCATAGATTTATTGTAATGAAGAGGTGAATTCTGCATTTATTGCTTTTACTAAAAGGTATTTTTTCTTTGTTTTCAAAATTTCATTGAATGCTTTTAAAAACCATTTACTTTCAGTAATATATAGATAACTGCAGTCAAGAAATAGAAATGGATCATAGGAAGAGTATATCAACATCAAACTTGTATTTTACTGTCCAGCTCTTTAGTGATATGTTTAAGTAAAAAAATAGGCAAAATGTTTTATGGGATAAAAACCCTTCCTCTGATGTTTAAAGTGTTACATGAACAATTTCAGCTGCTGCACATTTGGTGTTTCTTATATCGCTGTCCACATAATATAAAAACACTTGCAAATATTCAAGTAGCTTGAGAACTCGCACTTCAGCTGGGCTGCTGAGCAACTAGAAATCCTTGTTAAATACACAGAAGCCTCAAATAGTGTTCAGTCAACATTTCTTTTGGAATAACAGGACATGTCTAGGAAAACCTGTCATATGTTTGCCTGCTGCTGCCAGCTAGGTTAATATACACAGATATTGCTGGGTTGAGGTGGAAAGTATGCTGGAAATACAATCTCTGTCTCTCTCTTTTTTTTTTCTTTTCTCCCCCCCTCCCCCTTTTTTTTTTCCTCCTACCTTGATATTTCTGGGTATGACTTTCTACTTTAACAGTTAGATTTATACTGCTGCAGTATAACATAAAGAAAAAAGCTTTTTCTAAGATAATAGTTGTTTAAACCATCTAAAACCTCTTGGATCAAAAGAGTCTAAAATGCATTCTTACTCTGATAGGAACTATACATTTTTTTAAAGTCATGATGATGTTACACAATTATTTTAATAACTTTTTACTCAAGCTTCTCAATATCCAAGTCAAAAGTGTCTTTTGTTTGTTTGTCTGTTTCAGTCTACTTTGCATATCTGCTTAGTCGGAATCTTTCCTTGTTACTTGCTATTACTGTTTGTTTCATTAGTAAATTCATGTCCTTTAAACATTTCAACAAAAATTACATTAGTTTTACCTGTTCTCTTGCAGATAAACATACAAACAACACTATTATTTTGCAGAGGACCTTTGTTAGTTTTTCAAAGACAATATTAGAAGTACAGATTTTATTGTCAGTGGTAGGAACACACACACACTACCCTAGATCCCTAGATTCCTCCCCCCACACACACACACTATTGCCCTAAGAAAATCAGAGATGGAATTCTAAAGCTTTGCATACAAACACTGAAAATTCTGTCAATGTCAGAGCATGCATTGCCTTTTCTTACTTTCAGGAAACACTTTGGGAAGGCAGAAGGAACAAGCAATATATTTATAAAAAGAAAAACTTATAATACCTGAGAATATTTGAGTTATGTATTGATAAAAGAATTTAAGATATTAATTGTCGTATGATGTTTAGAGACAGAAGGGACATTACATTATTATTTCATATCTGTTATTTCACAATGATTGAACTCCTTGGATTTACTCTTAATAAATCAGCAGTGTATATAGACATTTCTATGTTTATGTCATTATTATTATATGTCATTATTATTATTATATGTCACATAGGATAAATCTTAAATATCCTCTGCTACGCTGTAATGAACAGAAAACACAATTTGTGTATCCTTTCAAAATATTAAAAATACAAAAATTTTGAAAAGCTATTGCGTGTTCATAAAATCCAGGCAAGATGAAATAACTGTTCTATCTTTGAAGGCAAAGATTCCAATAGTAGCTGATTTGCACTTGAGGGTCCTTCTGAGATATGTATTACTTGCAATATCCTCAGCAAAAGGGAAATACATATATGAAATACCTCCTCGTGTAGACTAGGATTTCTGATCAGGTACTTTCTAGAAAGTCACATGACAATATGAAAGGTTGCCCTAGAGGTTGTGGAATTTCCTTCTCTGGAGATATTCAAAACCCACGTGGATGCGAACCTTTGCAACATGCACTAGGTGACCCTGCTTGGCAGGGGGGTTGGACCAGATGATCTCCAGGAGTCCCTTCCAACCTCAACCATTCTGTGATTCTGTGAAATTCAGTCTTGCAAAATTAAGGATGCTTTCACCAGGTAATCTAACACCTAAAACATCTAAATCAAAAGGGATAAATGAAAACAAAAAACAACCAACCAAACAAAACCCCACTATTTAAATTTTCAATAACACATCCTACAATATAGAGAGAAATAATCAAGGATCTAATTTGGCTTCTGAGGGTACATGTCAGCCATCATTGATGCAATTGCTGGTGGGTAGATGCCTGAAACAAAATTGTCAAGCAACAGTGACTATTGAGAAGCTGATAGCCTGTAAATGGGTGCAGAAAAGCTGTTATGACATGAAAGCAGAACCAATCTTCTCTGAAATTTTGTGACAATGGAACAAATGGAAATTCTCTCAAGCATAAATCAAAGAAAAATTTCCATGTCATCACATGCGGGTTGTCAAACTAATGAGCATACATTCAAAAGGGATCAGAAGAGGTAACTTGGTGGTTTTGTCTTGTTTTGAAGACATATTCCTGTTAGATTCCAAAACACTTACAACTTAATTAGATCTGTCTGCAATTTACAGTATGAAGTATCTGTCAATGCTGAAAGGGCAACCAAAATCAAGTTAATATTCTCATTTAGTTAACCAAACTGCCCCGTGTGTTTATTGGAACTATTTATGGCAATTATTGTACTATGAGGTACACTCATGCAATATTCCCTGGGTAATTACAGTTTTTTTCAATATTAACTCATCTTGTATCAGGTATCTTCAGTAATAAGAACTGTGAAAGAAATACGAAGATCAACGTAATTATGAAAATAGAATCAGAATATTGGGTAAATCTGGGGGGAGTGAGTATGTGCTGAGCTCTCTTTTGCCCCTGTTAGTTTACTACTAGCATTAGCACTTATTACTACAAAGCAGTGTTGGATTGGCTGCAAATTTCAGATCCACCTTGGACTTTTGTTTGTGGTCCCATTGCATCAGTCAATGCAAGGACACCGAAAAGTCAGAAAAGCTTGACTTTGTCCAAAGGCAAGCTCCAGTGAAGTCTAAAAAAAATAATTTCTAAGTAAATAAATAAGGATAAACCTAACCTGCATCACGGATAACCTGGATAACCTGCAGTTAGTAAAATAACTAGTTTAGAGTTGCCAGGGTTTGAAACTGCCAGTTTATGGCATTAACCATAGAAAGTTATGTAAGGAAGGGCAAATATTAGTTATGAAGCCTCAGCAAAATGAGGTAATTGCAAAGAAAGGTACTCCACACAAAAAAAGGGAGTTGCTTCTTGTTTTCCTAACTTCCTTGGAAAATTTTGGAGGGTAGATCGCTCCTAATGCTGATGAGCATTGGCCTGTTTCCTGGCTACTCTCATGTTAACTGGCTGACAGATTCTATGATTCCTCCTTATTAAAAAAAAAAAAAAAGAAAAAAAAGTTTCTGTTATTGCAAAACGTTATTTTAATGTGGTTATTTTGAGACAAAAACTTGTGGGTTTGAGTTTTTTGAAAGGAAGAAAATTGTTATGCAAACAAGACATTAATATACAGGATGGCAGATTTACAAAGTTATTAAATTGTATTTTTATAAACCCATAAAAATTAGAGATGCAAAAGGTCTATTATTTTGCAGTTAGCTGAATTCCGTATTTATGGCAGCATTGTTCCCTTTAGTGTATTTTTCTGAGCTTTGTTATACTCCATTTTAAATGACCTCAGCAACTGGTCTTTTACAGCTTCCCCAGGGAGATTTCCAAGGTCATAGGATGGGAAATTTCAGAGCATTGTATTTATCTATAACAATGTTAATGGAACTAATAATGTATTCAGCACATTTTTTAAGGTTAATTACTTGGTAGTTGATGTACGCTTTAGAACTGAAGTAGGCAGTTATTCTGGATTCACTTGAGATTGTTACAAGAGAAGGGCAAAAGATTAAAAGATTCATGGGCTTTGTATTCTTTTTAATTTTTCATAATGCTCTTTTTTTTTTTCCTTATCTTTCTTAAATATGGTCATTGTCATATAACCACTATATCAATAATATTAACGTAATATGTTTTTGCACAGGAAAATTTATGATTCTGCCCACTAAATACAGAAATAGAAATGGTGTATGTTGATAGTCAGGATAGCCATCAGTAACTGAGAATAATACATTTAATTCTCTCAGATTTCTGGTATTACTTTGGAAAGCTACTTTTCTCCCCTGTTCATCAGTTTCCCAGCTGTGTTCTAACGTGATGACAAAGATAGATACATATCTTGTCTGGAAGATTCCTGCAAAGCTATTCTCATTCATCTAACAGTATATAAACAGATCCTCAGCTGGACAACCAAGAAGCTCTTCAGATAGAATGCTTGACCTCCAACTGCAAGCTCAGTTGTATATAAATACACAGTTTAAGAAGGGCAAAATAAGTTTGTCACTAAACTGGTATAAGAACAAATTCCTTTATGTTTGTAAAGTATTTGAAAACCTCAGATTTCAAAGGTTTTGAAGAGAGTATATATGAAATATAGTACTTTCACACATAGGGAAGAAAAAATGCTCTTCAGATACTGGACTTCTTCAGGCTGAGGGAGACTGGACTTTTTCAGGCTCAGCCTGGAGAAGAGAAGGCTCTGGGGAGACCTTATAGCAGCCTTCCAGTACCTAAAGGGGGCCTACAGGAAGGCTGGAGAGGGACTCTTTGTCAAGAAGTGTAGGGATAGGACAAGGAGTAATGGCTTTAAATTTAAAAAGGGTCAATTTAGATGAGACATCGGGGAAGTTATTTACTATGAGGGTGGTAGGTACTGGAACAGGTTGCCCAGAGAAGCTGTGGATACCCCATCCCTGGAGGTGTTTTAGACCAGGTTAGATGGGGCTTTGAGCAACCTGCTCTAGTGCAAGGTATCCCTGCCCATGGAGGGGAGGGGTGAATTAGATGACCTTTAAGGTCCCTTCCAAACCAAACCATTCTATGATTCTGTGATTTATAGCTTCCTGGGTAATCTAGAGTAAAAATATGCGAATGAGGTACCTCCAGTTCACACAATATAGCCAAAGGCCTAATCTATAATTCAGTTAAAATCTGTGAAATTCTGTGAAAATATACTTAATCAGCATGCAATAGACTCAATGTCAGGTCAAGGTTTGAAATATCCAAGAGAGAATTATTTTTTTCATACTCTCCATTATTAAGTAAAATAAGTAACTTCTGTGCTATACAATCTTGTAAAGAAAGGATGATATTTTCATTACATGACATTGCTCCCTTTAACTTGGAAATTATGGAACTCTTCTCAACCATGAGAGGGAAGTGCTTCATTTCCTGCTTGGACTTAGGCAGAGAAGATTATTTTTTTTTCCGTCTGTTAAGTGCCTTAACATTGGGTTTCCAATCCATGACCTGCAGGCTGGATTTTACCTATCTACAGCCTACTATTTGTTTTACTAATGGCACTTTTATATATACTTGCTAATTCAGAATACATATATATATACATATATACAAATTGTGATTCCTTTCAAAGATGCTTGAACTATGGCTGGGCTCCTTTTTGATTTCAATTATGTTCCTTTTTTCTTCTCTAGTTAAATATTTCAGCTTTCCATTTAATACTGCTTCTAGTTGTCATAATGCTAGCAATTACCAAAGTTTTGGCAATGTGTAGAACTAGTATCTATTCATTTATCTGCTTTTCAAAGTCCACAAATAATACCAGTTTTGAATGTTTCAAATTCTGTGTAGGAATATATTATTACTTCAATATTGTTGATATAATTTGCAAACATGGTCTTACTGGCAAAAAGCCATGTCTTTTCTTTTTCAGTGTTTTGCTGTTTTTTCACCTTTGCTGTTTTGAAAACACTTTTTTTTTTTTTTAAATGACGTTTAACACATTGCTAACACATTGCTAACACATTGCTCAAGAGTTAAATAATAGTCTGGAAGGGGTAGTGACATTGCAGCATAAAATCATTTGATGTGATTTTCTACCTTTTATCTAATTCTAGTGCTGATTAGCAGTCATATTCTCAATCCTACTGTGATCATCAGGTAATGGGATATCTAAACCAGGTGGAAATACGAAGTCCTTTGTCCCAGCATCAACCACACCACCACCACCAGTTTGGCTACTACTTGATTTCTTTTTCTTTTAAATTATTTTGTGCTATTGATATTTCCCTCTGCTCAGCACTGGTGAGAACATACCTGCAGTGCTGTTACCAGTTCTGGGCTCCC
The DNA here is from genome assembly GCF_013377495.2 of Cygnus atratus. Lineage (NCBI taxonomy): Eukaryota > Metazoa > Chordata > Aves > Anseriformes > Anatidae > Cygnus > Cygnus atratus. The sequence continues at coordinate 56,554,386 of NC_066363.1, read as the reverse complement.
CAGTAAGAGAGACACATACTGGAGAGAGTCCAAGGAAGGGCCACAAAGATGATTAAGGGATTGTGGCATCTTTCCTATGAGGAAAGGCTGAGAGAGCAGGGACTGCTCAGCCTGGAGAAGAGAAAGCTCAGAGACAATCTGTCAATGTGTATAAATATCTTAAAGGAGGGTGCAAAGAAGATGGAGCCAGGCTCCTTCCAGTGCAGCCCAGTGAGGCAGTGGGCACAAAATGGAAAGCAGGAGTTTCCCTGTGAATATCAGGAAACAGTATTTTACTGTGAGGGTGACTGAACACTGGCACGTGTTGCCCTGACAGGTTGTGGAGTCTCCCACGTTGGAGATGCTCAAAAGGCACCTGGACACAGTCTTGGTCAACCTGCTGTAGGTGGTTCTGTCTGAGCAGGGAAGCTGGACCAGATGACCTTCAGAGGTGCCTTCCAACCTCAACCATTCTGTGACTCTGTGATAAACTGAAACATATAACTTTCAAAAATATTTGATCAAGGAGTATAAAATGTGAAAAAAAAAAAAAAAGAAAAAAAGTGCCTACAATTAGAACTGCTGACAGCAATACAGAATATTCTCTCATTCAAAACCTAATGCCAAAACTGAAACATACACAGCTCAGTAAGAAAGCTAAAAAGAAGAAAAGAAAGGACTTGCTCTATTTCCACATTTCAGTTTTAATCTATCCTTTGCTTTTTTTGCTGATGCAGTGACTTTTCTCATTATACTTTCTGTATATTCACTAAGACCACACCAATGTAACCATATCAGGCCTTTTGCATGGCCGTTGCTTGAAGAAAGCAGGAAAAGAAACAGCTCTTTTATTTCAATTCCTGGTTGCAAGTCTTGCAAAAATCCATGTATATCATCAGCTACAAAGCCTTTATAATTTGAAGTCCCTGCTACTTTTATATTGCATTGTAAAAGAAGTAGCTAGTCGTAAAAAAATATAGTGAACCTTATTCAGGATGTAGAAGCAAGCACAATCACGATTGATAGATTGTGGGCAGTATGGGCCTGAGTTTCAAAGATACAGTAAAAGCCTGCACATTGCTGAGTGCCTGAAATAGAATTGCAAAAGAAACTCATTTACACTGTTGCCTATTAATAGTTCATGAAGTCTTAAAATGCATGGAACAGTGGTGGGCTGTGTTGTAGCACATATCTGAGAGACTGGAAAAGTAGAGTTTCTTTATATCACACATATTACTAGAGAAACTGGTCAGAGCAAGATGTCCTTAACTTCTTAACTCTATTCCATGCTGTGTCTGCTTGGTTTTATTTTTATATTTATATTTTAATTGCCTGACCTTCTAGTAGGGCTACCAAGAGATTATTCAATAATCTAAATGATCATTTAAAACTTTATATTGTTATGAAATGTCAATAACCCTTTGATTGCTATACATACATGTTTTATGCGCATGGAAAATGAATTGCATTCACCTTTATTCATATAAACATAAAGCTCCCACCTTTCTTCTTCCTGCTAACAATCTTATATTTTACCTTATATATTTATATTTTTCCTTATATATTTAAAATACACATTTAATTGCAAAAAGACAGAAGAATCCTTTAAATTGCTGAGATTTTACTCCTTGTACTTAGAAAGATAGATCAGAAGTTAAAAGGAACTTAGTAATAATTAATTTGCTTAATAAACTTTAAAAAATAACTTAAATATTAAAATAAATGTATTTCTTCAGTAAGAGTATTAAAGAAGGAAAAAGAAAAAGAATCAGTAAATTAAATAGTCTTGTAATAAAGTCATTAGATTAACCATGTGTTGGTTCCTAGTCTTTTGTGAAACTGAGCAAATCATTTAATCCTGTGCTGTAGTTCTTATTTATAAGATAGGGATAACAATTCCATTCTTCCTCATTTGTCTTATGTATTTGTTTTAGAAAACATTTGAGACACAATTTATCATTTGTTATATATAGGTGCAACAAGAAGTGGGGAAAAAAAAAAAGACTTTTTTTAGTGGTAGGTTGGTCCTATATTAATATTGAAAAGCATAGTAAATTCATTACTGTGAAGAACAGTATTTGGGGTTTCCAAGAAAAACAAACAAACAAACAAACAAAAAACTCTCAGGGAACTCTCAGTCAGGAATTTTAAAGAAGCAGCTCTCATTCTACTTGTTTCTTTGATTTCAGTTTGAAATGGTGTCTCTGAAATTTAACAGTATTTTTCATAATTTTCACTTTATTTCACTTTTTTTTTTTTGTACGCAGTTGAAATAAACAGTTCTGCTTTTGTTTTGTTAAGAACAATTTCATTTATGTAACACCTGATGTTCAAACATCTGTGTTTTTGCACCAGACCTCTCAAAAACATTGCCTTAGTTTTGGAATTAAGCTTAACAGTTGATGGTAAGAGTGGCCAAGTTGTATGTGATACATAACGGTGGTGTTTTAAAGGATGTAATCTTTTCTCTAATCAGTTGCATCTGTCCTTTTTTATTTATATCTCAGTGACAGTGCTGGAAATTGTTTTATTTCATTCTGATCTCACTGGAGGAGAGTTTGGAATTTGATTTTTTTTTTTTTTTCATGTAGGAATGTGTAGGAATTTTTCAAATTAGTCAAATATTGTAGTGGAATTAAAATGGTCTTATGCCTAGATAGAACTGTGAGAGGGGTGAATTGGAGGTAAGGGGAGAACTACATGATAATGATTTGGCATGAGAGCTTTGCTTTTCCATTCAATTTAGTCTAGTGATAGCTCTTGTACACCCATATGCTCCATCTCTGCATTCTCTTTTATGTATGTTGTCTGTTTCACTGAAATAATTCTTTAGAATTTACCAAGAGTTGTTACTGAAATGGCAGATTAGATGTTTTTTTAACTTGCTGTGAGGCTAATACATCCAGGTCTAGCCAAGTGAGAAAAAGAAACTTCATCATAATTGTGGCTCTTCCACAACTTAAATAGAAGGAATTTCATTCACTGATCAGAGCAACAGTCTGCTGATGTTAGAAGATAAGTCTCTACAGCAGCCAGGTCATATTTGTCAATTGTTAATTATTTTGAATAAAGAATACTAATTATGTTCTGCATTTAAAATTTCCTAAATGATCCTAATCAGATTAAAACACCGTAATTCTCCCTAGAGCTAATTCATCTTTATGCATCTTTGTGCTGTGAACCAATTTTTGATAAAAGAAAGAGACTTCAAAAACGTAAAGAATGCAACAATAGAACTTCTTCAGGAATTCCTTTTCCTTGATCACAACAGAGGAGAAGCAAACTAACAGTAATTTAAAGATGATAATTTCTGTCATAAATTGACAGCAGATTTGAACAAAATAGAAATTAAATAGATGAAGAGAGTAAAATTGAGAACACAGATTTGAGAGCTAGTGTATGCAGAGTTGGATAATGTTTGTTGAAGCAATGTGACCTTGCTTAGTTCCTATAAATGCTCTGCAACTAAAGGACAGTAAAAGAGATTTATTTATTTATTTATTTTTATTTATTTAATTTGGCAGGCAGAATTCTCTTTGACTTGATTCCCAAAAGAACAGAGGATCAAAGAAGGTATTTTCTTCCACATAACAAGATCATTTATTCAGTTCTTCCTTAAAGTAGATATACAATTTTCTACAAACACTCACCACAAAAACAACTTAGTGAGAAGGAGGTACAATCATATAAAGAAAAGAGATACTGTGGCCAATTTAAACACTAAACTTGCTAAATTGTGGATTCTCTGTATCCTACTTAAGGTACTTGGTATGGAATAGAATATTGTTGCACCATGAGCAATAAGCAAGATACTTCTGTAAATGGATGTGCATTCGTGCATTCATGTATTCTACAGTACAGTTCCTAATAATAATAATAATTTATTTTTTTAATCTGCTTTAATTAAGACATTTTTTAAACCTCGCTGTATGAGCAAAAAGAAACAGAGAGTTGATTCTTTTTTACTGTTACAATTGCTAAGTGTAATCATTATTTTGTAGCAAATTGACGGTGGGATCTGTAGTTATAATTGGTGCTTGTTTATTAAAATATTTATCATAAACGAATTACTGCTTCTGTCTTTAGGTCCTGGTTTAAATTCTGAGCTAATGTTTCCTCAAACAAGGAGCAAATTCTCATTTTAAGATGGTCTGTCATAAAGACTTGCTATTTTTTCCTCCCACTTAAAATGTAAATGTTCATATTTAAACAAGTTACTATAAGAACTACACCTACAGAGCATAATATGTATATGTTAACTGTAATTACTCATTTTAATATGCTTTATGTTTAGTTTCACATAGCAGCACTCTTTGAATACCCTCATACTTCAACCTAAAACATTGTGATGAAATGCCGTAGTGTCTGCAATTCTCCTTGCATAATTCATCTGGATTCATGGTAGGAAGAGCCATTATATAAAACAAGTAGCAGCAGCCTGAAAGCTAGCGCATGGGCATAAGACAGCTGGGAATTTCTTAAGAAAAGCCACTGTAAGTGTATATCATATGTGTACAAGTAGGAACATACCTCATTGGAGATTTTGCTTTGGCTACAGTAAAGCCCAGACTATCAACATGTTTCTGATGGTATTTAACATTGAAACAGGCTGTGGACTTACAAGATGAGTAAATCTTCTCAACCTTCATCTCCCATATTCATGTTAAGGAACTGCAGATTTATTTGACTTAGAAGTTTAATGGCTCAGGATGTTTAATTTGCAGTCAGTGAGGCTAACAGAGTACGTGTTAATTCTATATGTCTGCAGATGAAAAACAAACAAACAAAAACCAAACCAACCAAACAAACAAAAACAAACAAACAAACAAGAAAAAAAACAGAATTCAAACTGTTAGCCAGATTAAATTCTTTTTACTTTATATCTCTTCTGAGTCAACTTCCGGTTTTTCCTTCAAAATACAAATTTCATTGTGCTTTCTCAGTGTTACACCTGAACAAACCTCATTAATTCAGCAGGAATAATTTCCCCCACAGCATGCCATATCTATGGAAACCCAAAGAAAGTTAATCATTTTGCTTAGAAGTGCTGTTTATTTGAATGAACTGTGGAGATTCCTATGGCAAAGTAACAGTAAGAACACATGTAGTATTACAAATATTACAAAACTACATGTGACTCAGTGATTGAGCCTGCTCTAAACTGTAAGCTTAACTTTAGTATATGAAGTTGAAATGGTTTTCCTATTGCCATTAAAAAAAAATAAAAATGAAAGTAAACACGAAGGACTTTGTGTGCTTCCTGATTTTCTATACTATTAAGAAAATATTAAGATAAAATATTAATATTAAGATAAAATATTAATATAAGAAAAATTATACTATTAAGAAAATTATTAGTCTATTTAGAAAATCATTAGTCCACTATGACTATTCATAGTGAATAGTCATAATTACCAATTAATAATAATTACCAGCCTTCTGTAGTAAATCAGATTTAATTACCAGTTTGATAGGCCATAGAAGTTTAAAAGAAGTTGGCAAATATAGAAAAAGAAGGTTTATCAAGCCATATTTTCTGTGTTGTTTAACCCACTTTTAAGCAAAGTGTCAGGGAAAGTTGTTTTATAAACAGCTAAATTATTCTACACTGAATAACTTAAAAAGCAATGGATATTATTTTTATATATATTTAAATATATTTAAATTAATTAAATTAAATTAAATTATTTTAGTAAAAGAGTCACTTGAAGTTTTTGACTTCAAGCAGTGTTCCTGCCAGCAAGGGATAAGGAACAACCCATAATGAAATCTGATTTCCATTCAACATGCTTTGGAATCTCAGGTGTGTCTTGATTATATTTTAATAACACTACAAGTAAGATGGCATTAGTTAAACCACCAACTTTTCAGCAAAGTTTTGTTTAAAAATCCGTTTCCAGATGGTCTCTGAAATGTGAGGGCAAGTCATGCATAAAACAACAAATTTACTGTGGTAAATATGTTTATTTACTTAAGATTTATTTATTTACGTGAATTTTATAGGACAATTGCAAAGCTGTTGTTGTTTTATAACATCTTTCATCGCAGAAGTTGCTTAGTGTCAGTGACAAAGTGGAAAAGGCAGATACATTTGCGTAAAGATGAACAGGTATATTTGTAAGTATGTAATATACCTTCTATAAAAATCAATTTAAGCAAGAAAATCATGTTCCAGTTTTTAACAGTTCAAAAGTGTTTAAAATGTGTTTATCATTGCCTATTTTAAAAGAACATTTTAGGGAAATTTTAAAAACAGGATTAATTTCATATTCAGATTTCTTTATTTTTCTTAAATTTTTGTAGCAACTTTAATATGGTCGTTATATTAAAGAGTAAGCTCATTTGAGATCATATCTTAAGTTTTTGCATTTTTTTTTCCTAATTTGTCACTACAGCAATAAATGATTATTCTAAAACTTCAAAAGTTACACCATTTCAAAATGACAGGCATTTCTTGCTATGCTGGCATTTCAAGAATGACAGCAAAGCCAATAGCTGTAATATTTTTTCTGTAAGGTGTATATGTTCTGTATAAGGACTCAGAATTGAAAATAAATAGGTTTTGTTCTTTTTGCTGGTTTTGTTTGCATGTTATTATTATTATTATTATTATTATTATTATTATTATTATTAATGTTTTCCCTGGGGAAAGGAGTTTCTTGTCAGCAGATTCCCAAGAGCTAAAAATACTTACTGAGGCTCTGAATGAGAATGCACACTCCGATATGACTCGGTCCCAACAGTTCCTCACAGATCTCCAGGCAACCAGTATGGGTATACTTGTCAGTAGCAGCCACGTATTCCTGTTACAATGAAAAAGTTGTACTCAGCCATGTTTAACTGACAGTGTCACAAGGCCTTTAGCAACAGAGAACAGAATGATTTATTACAATTCTGCTTATGAGCTGCATAGGTCAATGATTTATCTTCATAAAATACTAGTGACAGTCTCTACTACATATCAATGTTGTTAACCCCAGTAAAGTATGATGCAAAGATAATATGTTCTCATGATTTATTGACTGTAGGTCTTAAAATTACTAATCATGCATATGACAGACCACCTGATGCATAAAATGCAACAGAAAATCTGCAATGAAGAATGATTATAGCAGTACAGTTCAAAATTCCTATCAAAAAGAAATTTTTGTGAGGAGTGAGATGAAATTTTCTGACCCTAAGAAATCTATATTTGCATTAATAATTTTCAATAAAAGCTGCAGAAAGGGGAAAAATGATAAATATCTGCCAGATTAACCTCTCTGTTTTCAGTTGTGGTCCAACTTGTGATCTATAAAACAACAACAACAAAAATATTAAAATGTGACTGGACACACACACACACATATATATATATATATGTATATATATAAAAATGTCTCAGCTACTGATAATTCCTGATTGTATTCAGCAGTAATTTTTTCCTAAGTATCGGATGATCTTGGAAATATTTAATGAAATTTTCATCATCTTCCTCTCCAACCTCCCCCCCCGACAGGGCGGTCTACTAGAAAAAGAATAAATTCATTAAAATATAAAGATATTTGCGAAGTAAAACATGGTAATCATGTAGCTCTTAGAACTGTGTAGTCAGTAAAAAGCCTAAAAAGAAGTTTTGAAATGTGTAATATTACTCCATTTGACTGTAAACTGTTGAACTGTTAGAATCTCTCATTATTCTCCCTAACAAAATGTCAGAAGTAGATAGAGAAGAACTCACTATCTATGAACAACTTTCAAACCTCAGCTTCAGTGTCTTTTGTAAAAATGTTAAATTAAATACCTAGATGTGTACAACTTACAGTATTTCAAATTCATGGAGGAGAAGCTGATTTGTACCAGCTCCCTCTTCTCTGAGGAACAATGGGAAGGATGACAGTACAGTACCTCATCTAATAACTGCTGATCCTTCCACTCACACAAAGAAGTTATTGGAGCTGCGTTGCAAGGCAGAAATTTGTTCCAACGGTGGCTGTGGCATAATTATTGCCTTCAGTAGTGGTGGTTCCAGTTTCTCATAAAGTCAAGGTTTAGTTATTACCTCCAACACTAAGGTACCTCTGGAGACCTTGCAAACTTGAATCACATTCTTCATTTATATATACACATGCAACTTACATTCACTGTAGAAGTAGTTGCATATATAAAGCTATTGACTGTCTCTTTTGAGTATACATGTTTTGCAATGGAGCCTTAATTACTGATCAGACCCAGCCTTAATAGATATAATCATTTAGCAATATTTTGTTCTATTAGGTGCCATTTACCGGTACTATATTTTTTACTTAAGGACAAATATCTTTAAAAAAAATATTTTTAATTACATTCCACGAACAAACTGCAAACCAGTAAGATTTGATCTTATATGATAATAGCAGTAGATGATTTTGCAGAATCAAGTCTTAAAGTGTCACAAGAAATAAAATAGAATAACTTTTTTGTTTTGTTTTGTTTTGGAATACAGATTTTCTGGCAGCAAACTGGCTTCTTTCAGTTTGGAATGTTAACTGCATACCTAAAACATTAGTCTGATACAACTGTCTTTGCATGATTTGACAAATAAATATTATGATAATTTGTATAATACATATTAGTTAGGTTCTTTCTGATATTATAGGTAAGGTAAGAGGGACAGTCTGGATTTCATTTTTAGAGTAGTAAGGCTTCATTCAGTTCTTCTTACATTTAATGTTAAGCAGCACTACTTTCTGAGTCATGTTGATTATCCTACCTTAGATGCACAATGAAAAGGGAAGTGCACATATTCATATTTTGTTTCTGTGAAACAATGCAGCAGAAAGCTTTTATCTTCCAGAATTATTATGGTTTCATTTTAATGTCAATTCTTTTCAGTTTCATTTATGGCAAAGGTGATACCTTGTGTCAGAGACCATTTTGCTTATAAGGTAGTGAATGAATTGGTTTGGTAATTTCTTTCTCAAAGCTTTCACAATGCATGGACTATTATGCACACATACAGGCCAGGAACTTACTAACCAAATGTACGAATAAACAGTGTTGTCTTTTGCTGTATTGGTGACTGTTCCTAGGACATAGACCTGCTATACTTGTAACAGCTTAGAATTAAGCTTAATTTATCTGCATTTTCATTCCACAGTGTTTTTCCTGTGTTGGGATTTTTCTGATTGAAATACAGTTTATTAAGTAACTAAAAGGTTGAAATATATGCACTTAAAAGTCTTTATAGAGGCAGCATTCATTGTATATCTGATATCTGCATATTTTTAATATTTTTAATGCTGTATTACTGACTTAAAAAAAGGGGGGGGGGAGGATTAAGAATTTGTCCATCAGCAAGGTCCAGCAGTTTTTGTTCTTGTAATATTTTCAAAATCCACTTTATCTTAAAAATGTAAGAATTTTCTGAATCTGGATATATTTACTTGCATACACTAAAAATCACTAGGTGTTTCAGCCTATCTAGTGAAATGAAATTGGGGAAAAGTTGGGAAAAAAAGAAGAAAACAAACCCAATAATTTTCAACGTATTTCACTACTTTTTTTTTTTTTTTAAGCCAAAATGTAAAAAACAAAGAAGGTTTAAGATTAAATGAAATATCATTTTTCTTTAAAGTACAAAAAAATATATATTTTTTCAAAATTTCAAGAAAATTAGTGAAACTAAAATGCATTTTTTCCCTTTCTCTTTCATGCTAGATATTAAGAATGAATTAATTAATCTAAATGTTTGGTCAGGCAGAGTAATGATGATTTGGAATATTATTATTTATCTGAAAATAAATATTTTGATATTAGACAATAGGAATCTTAGTTTCTGATTTTCTAGAACATTTTCTGCCTCGAATAAATTTATTTTAGCATACATTTTGCATGCACCTAGCCTTTTGCTGCTCACTCCTTTTGCACCTCTACTGAGCTCTTTGTCCTTTTTTTATGTTGCCGTTTCCCATTCCCTGAGAGTGCCTGGTGGTGGGGAAGACTCAGCCTTCTCTTTGACTCGCAGCAGAGTGCATTGGGTTGGCTGGTGGAGGACAAATGGGGTCTCCTGAGGGCACCAGCACACGTCTAGCCAGGAAAATATGCCTGCAGGTGCCCAGCAAGTGAGCATGCTCATGTAGATCTGCTAGTACTTTTGCATGTGGGCAAGCAAGGCTGTGGGAGGCAGGCTGGTGAATAGAAATGGACATAGGCCCATTTCACAAGGAGACTGGGCAGGAATTTGTAATCAAGTGCTAGCTTTCTGTCTCACTAGCAAATCTCCATCTCTGTTTTATGAAGATCCCTTGTTTAATTTGGCTACAAATAGAACATAGTGGGACAGATGACACTTGAGAGATTCACTTCTCTATGTCCTTCTGGTGTGCTCACTTTGAGGAAAATGCACATCTGCCTCCATCTACTGTCCTAACTCAGGGTCCCATCACATCACCCTCCTAAACCTGTAGAATAAAATATTATAGAATCTCATATCATTTTTCAAAGTACTTATATTTCTGAAAAATAATTACTTGTAAGTGTGTACTTAGCAGAAAATTTGTCTTCATTGACATAGTTATCTATGCAGTGTGCATATGTGTAGGAAGATATCTTCAAAATAGGTCTGTATATCTTTTTGCAGCATAGAATTGATGTTAGTATGTTGCTTTGCTTTTTCGTCATCCATTATGTTGAGGTGAGCATTAGAAATTAGTAATTAAAGGATAATAATTTAAGTCAGAGTTGTGATGACCACAAGGGATAAAATACACACTTAATAGTTAAGAACAAGGCAATTTTAGATACAAGATAGAGAATGAAATACTTATAATATTCCTACCTATGCCTACCAATTATGCATTTTTTTTCCATTAAGCAAGGTTTTAAGGAGATCATACTGTGAATAAACCTTTAAAGCGGCTATAAAAATACAGTTTTCTACTCATACATAGGGGGAGAAAAATACTGAACAAGGGTCAAATTTACAAAACAAAAAATGACAGTTATATTTACTTCAAGCTCAGGGGTATTAATTTAATAAAGGTTGATTCCCTCACTCACAGAACAGATTCAGTAATTATAAGTACAGTACGGCATATAAGAATTCAGTTGGGAGTGAATTATTTTGTAATGGAATCTGGTAGCATTTGTAACTAGGAAAAGCTACTGCCTCTCCATTACAGTGCTTTCGATTATCACAGACTGGTAGGTGTGAAAGATATTGCAGTTCATCTAATTGAGCTTCCTAAAAATTTAGTGTTTTGCATATGCTAGCCTAAATGCTCAGCTGATACAGATGCCCAGAGTTCAGGACTTCAGCAGAGGTGTTCTACTCAGGTTGTTGTTGCAATTACCTCTATGGTGGGATTAAACCCAGCTGAACTCCTTGTAGCTTAAGGCATAATTATGTGGATCTTTCATAAATGTTTCTGATATTTGAGACAGATAATTTAAATGTTGTATTGATAATATCACAATTCCATATCCTGTAGCCCCTCCATTATTAGCTTGTGATACAGGTATGACAAGTGTATGTGTGTGTGTTACATAGCACTTGGTTTCTCCCCTGCCAGCTTTCCCAGTGTCTTACTAATCATATTGACAGGGCCATCCTATTCCTGGCTCTCCTCTGTTCCAGTAGGTATATTCTGTCTGGATTTCAAATGTAGCATTTCTAGCACCCAGTACTGTATCAATGCTCAGCTCTGATCTCACTGCTGTGCTGAATGATCCACTGCTGTTAGGTTGTATTTGACATAGCTTCCTTTCCTCTTTAATCATGTTTGCGCTTGAGTCATATTCTAGGAGTCTAGTGAAACTCTACTGAAATTCAGGGTTCATATAATGCTGCAGTAAGGAGCAGCAAAACAATCAGTGTCTATTTGAAGAATAGATTGTGTGACTTCTTTTTAAAGGCATAAGGTCTAGTCATTTTAAACCACACATTTCTCTTTGGTGAAAGGTGCTAGTGAGAGGAAATGCTGCCATATTGAACTGTCAGGGAAACAAAGGAGCTGGACACATCTCGAAGTTTCTTTGCTCCTTAAAACTTCCTTTATGCTGAAAGGTTGCTTTCATTAGGTACTTCCTCCTAAATGAACACATGAAATACTCTAGGACACAGCTCATTGATGGAGTCAGAGTACATGCTTCCTGCAGCATTTCTTCTTCCTTTGAAGTATAACTTGTGTTGTCCAAAAGTAGTCTGAGGAAGGCAATATTAAGTAAAATGCAAAGCAGTCCTATAATACCTGCATTAAAATTTTTGTTTTGTGGTTTTCTTAAAAAACAACTGCGTAAGGTCTGACCTTTATTGGGGCTCTCTTTGAAAAACAGTAGATTTTATTTTAAGTATACCTGTTACTGTGCCAGTTTTCCTTAACAAAGAAAACATAATATATAAAAAAATATTTTTAGTTAGTAAAGTGGATCAACTGAAGCAATCATTATGTTAATACTTTACTCTGTTTCACTAAGAACTTTTTTCTCTGGGTTTTGTTTGTATGTTTGTTTTTTTGCTGGTTTTCTGGTTGTTGTGGTTTAATCCTGCAGGCATCTAAACACACAGCTGTTCACTTTCTCCCCCCCTGCAGTGGGATGGGGGAGAGAATCAAAACAAAACACAACAACAAAAACAAAAACAACAACAAGAACAAAAAGGTAAAACTTGGGTTGAGATAAATATGGTTTAATAGAACAGAGAAGGAAGGGAAAAGAAGAAGAATACAAAGTAAGTGATGCACAATGCAATTTTTCACCACATTGCTGACCATGCCCAGCCAGACCCCAAGCTGCTGCCCCTTTGCCTCCCCCCCTCCCCCTCCTCATTGGCCAGCCTCCAAGTTTTATTGTTCAGCATGGCGTTATATGGTATGAAATATCCCTTTGGCCAGTCCACATCAGTTGTCCTGGTTCTGTCCCCTCCCAGCTTCTCGTGCACCCCCTGACCTGCTCACTGACAGGGCAACATGAGAAGCTGAAAAGTCCTTGACTAAATGTAAGCACTGCTCTGCAACAACTAAAACATCAGTGTATTATCAACATTATTCTCATCTCAAGTTCAAAACACAGCACCACAACAGCTACTGGGAAGGAAATTAACTCTATCCCAGCTGAAACAAGGACATTGGTTTTGAAGGCTTTAATATAAATAGAAAACTAAGCTGTCCCAGCAAATACATGATAATGCTGGGGCAAATATATTCTTCTTGGGGCAGGGACATGCAACTCTGACTTTTTTCTTGCAGTAGTTCTAGTAACTTGGGGACTGATATGGTGGGGCAGTGTTTCTATCACATTTTTTTTCTTAAGGCTTTTGATAGAAGAAAATTGATTTATTTTCAAATCAAAATCCTGATGTACTCAGCAAATGCTTTCTCTGTTTCAGACTCTGGCTATGTTTGCGGTAGGCAAGGAGCGCAGCATGACAGAAGTGGAGCTGCAATGCAGAACAGTTCATGTAGAGACCTGAATGTCTGTTCAATGTCATTTACACACTAGAGATTGGAGCTTGTTAGTTTGGACTTAGTTTCATATGAAAAAAATACAGTTCTTGGGCTTTGAAACTGATACTAATACAGTTCTTGGGCTTTGAAACTGATACTAATACAAAACAAGGTCCAATAAGCAGGACAGCTGGATATACTTCACATGCATACTATAGTGACAAACTAAAAACTAAACATATTTTACCACTGCAGATAAAACCCACCAACACCTCTACAGGTTCACGGTTTATGTACAGAAATGCCTTTATGCAGTTCTGCTCTGTGGAGCTCACTCCTTTTCGTTATGGCTGCAAAACTAGTCTAAAGCAAGGTGAAGTCCAGCCTCAAGCTGTCATTAGTAGGGTCTTGACCACAGCGTGGACAGGACTTTAAGAAAAAATCAATCTTCAGGTGTAGCATTAACTGGTTTTGGCAGTCAATAAATATATTTGGAGTATTCAAAGTAAAGAATAAATGGATTAATATAGTTAGAGTTTAATGAACTACAGATCATGAAGAAAGACAAATTGATTGATCATTGGTATTTCCTAGGTAGCATGTTCCCATTTAGGGCATTTGTTTGTTTGTTTCTGAGGGGGAGCAATGGTTTGGTTTTTCTACAGTTTGTACTTCTATAAGGCAGCAATTTAGCTAAATCCTTATAAAAAGTGTTATAATTTAGAAGAAAGTTGAGTTTTTCTGCTGTTATGTGAGGCATATGTACAATGACAATAAAAAGATTTAAAAAAAGAAAAAGAAAAAGATATTCTTATAATAGGATTAAGGCATGAAAAGGGTTGCTATGTGAATTTCCTTTCAGAATATCTTGTGCCTAGAGCTTTGTGTATCTTCTACAGAAGAGTATAATGAAAGTGTTACAGGTGCTGATTTAAAAGTATTGCTAAATGAGCAACATTAATCTGTTTTGGTGTACCACAAGTAAGGTGATAAAACAAGACCAACTCTTCCCCCTTCATATGCTTCAAGCTCTCAAGTTATGCATAGATGACTGCTAGAAAATGTGCACCAAAATACCTGTTCAGGTATCTGAGACATATTTAGATGTCAGTTTGGCAGAGTACTTGAATGCATTCTCAGCTTTTAAACCCTTGAGTAATCTCCTACCTAAGCATGATTTAAAATATTCTTGTTGATTTGAAGCCATCATTAGGAAGTTTATCTCAAAGCAATGTTACATTTGCTTTTTGTCATTGGTCAGCAAATGTCAATTTACCTGGAGTAAACATGGAGTTATTTTCTGCTTTTTACGTCTGCTTACCATCATAGCCTTCCCTGCCAAGTTCTGTTTTGTTTGTAATTAAATATTCTGTTTAAGCAAAAGTAAAAGTGTTCCAGTGGGGCACCTATGGGAAAATCTAGGGAAAGAAGAATTAGTCTATTCTCCTTGTTACTGAATAATTCAGCACTATGAAACAAGAAGATACAGATTCACTTTCCCTCTTCTCTCTACAATATCTAGTTATCTTATTTTTATGTTATTTGTTTGGCATGAATGTGCAAAGAATAGGTACTTTATAGGTATGCGAACTTGATTAGTCCAAAGATAAGACAAAGTAAAGTAAGTTACCTGCTGTATTCTTTTCATAATTTAGCTATCTAGATAGTAAATATATAGTAAAGCTTATAAACAGTTGGAGTTATACAGAAGGGCAGCAAATTCAGAAAGGTATCCCCCCTAAAAGCTAAAGATATCCATATTTAATATGGATAAATGTGATATGGTAGTTATAAAACTATTAAGATGAACAGGAAAGCCCTGGTTAGCTCACTTAAATCAGAATATTACTATGTAAATAAATATAAGATATGAAAATAAAAATCCAGTGCACAATCACATCTGGCAAGTCACTGTAAAAAAGCATAAAATTAAGTTAAAAATTTATGAGTATAATGCTGTTTATTATAATTTGCAAGGAAAAAAAATATAGAAAAAAATCTGAAGGTTTCTTATATGAAATGTGTATGCTAGATAAAGAAAAGTTAAGTTAGGTCACCAGTTTCAGTAATTTAAATTATTTGAAACCTAAGAATAGACTTTTTATTAGCATGCTTGTGGTTTTAAGTGAAGAAGGAAAGTAGATTGTGTTCTATATACTCCTACAGATGTAGATAACTATTTTTGACTTGGTGATATATAATTTGGATATGATCTACAGACCTGTATATCAATTATAATGTTGTCAGTTAAAAGTAGATAAAGCTAGATGCTGATCTGGAAAGAGTTTTGAGGAATTAAGGAACAGTTATGCTAAATAATCTGTGTGTGGCCATAGTCTATTTCTTAGTAATTAATCCTGGAGTCATTTGTTGAGATGACTAACATTCAGCATGTACAAAATCCTGTACAATTCCAGGGCACCAGATTGCTTTATGTTGTCTTGACATGGACTTGAATACGTGGACAGTGGAAAAACGTGTATTTGTCCATTAACAACAGCATTCTTTCTGTAAGCTGAAACAGATATAGAGATTCCAGTTTCCAGGTGTATATATTTTCACACCAAAGCCACAATAACACTAGTATTTTATTTTTTCCTCCAAGAATAGAGATTATGAGAAGAGCAGTCACAGGAAGGAAAAAAAGCGTGTGCTTGTAAAGCTAAAATTGGTTCAGCAATTTCATGAGTATCTAAGATAAGAATTTGCAAAACTTTTTTTTTCTTTTTTTTGTCATTCAAATGCAAATGTGTCTTTTTATCTGTTTTTATTAGATTTCAGTGAATGACGGAACAAAAAATCATTACAAGTTTGACCATTATTTGCCAGGTTTATGGTCCATTTCATTGAAATTGCCAGTTGTCAAGCCTCTTATAGGAACAGGGCTGAATGTGATAGTCTGCAGCATTGCAATCATATATATTCACTTTATTTTCTGTTCAACGTTGAATAGTATCCACTATGGAAATAGTAAAATGACCTAGTTTTTTTCTTTGTTGCTGTTTGTTTGTTTGTTTGTTTTGTTTTGTTGTTGATGGTTGATTTGGTTTGTTTTTTTGTTTGTTCCTTTTGTTGTTGTTGTTGTTGTTTTTAATATATATTCTATATAAACAAGGCTACAGTCATATTTAAATCTAAATCTTAGAATCATAGAATAGAATCATAGAATATCCCAAGCTGAAAGAGACCCATAAGAATCATTGAGTCCAACTCCTCGCGCCACACAGTTCTACCCAAAAATTCAGACCATGTGACTAAGTGCACAGTCCAAACGCTTCTTAAACTCCGACAGGCTTGGTGCAGTGACTACTTCCCTGTTCCAGTGCACGACAACCCTCTTGGTGAAGAACCTCTTCCTGATATCCAGCCTGAACCTCCCCTGTTGCAGCTTGACTTCAGACCCGTGGGTCCTATCACTGTTCGCTAAAGAGAATAGATCAGCACCTGCCCCTCCACTCCCCCTCCTGAGGAAGCTGTAGACCACGATGAAGTCTCCCCTCAGCCTTCTCTTTTCCAGGCTGAACAGGCCATGTCACCTCAACTGCTCCTCATATGTCTTCCCCTCTAGGCCCTTCACCATCTTCGTAGCCCTCCTTTGGACACTCTCCAGCTGTTTCACGTCCTTTTTGTACTATGGTGCCCAGAACTGCACACAGTATTCGAGGTAAGGCCGCACAGCGCAGAGCAGAGTGGGACAGTCACTTCCCACAACTGACTAGCAATGCCAAATCTTCATCTTTTTCTTTGGCATTAACTTAAAGAGAAAACTCAGGATAAATAAAATGTCACTGATGGGCAAAAACTTGTCATGTTCATAATAACTGATCTTAAAAAAATACCTCTAAAATACCTCTGGACTCATACATGAGGACAAAATTTGTCCTAATTGTTTTGGTTTTGCTGGAAAACAGGGTTTTACGCCATTAAGATCCCTTTGAGGACTTCATTTGCTACTAACGTAGCTTACTGATCATTTGGATAGCTGAAAAATGAATAAATTAAAAAAAAATGTAAAAGACTTTTCTGAATCATATCGTGAAACAGAATGATATAGTTAGTTTATTCTATAAACTATCTAAAGCATTACCGTTGCAATAGCTATGGATTTGTCTTTCCAGTTTAAAAAATACGGTTATCGAAACACAGAAAAGCACAGCTCTTGAAATAACATCCTGGTTTTTTTGTTTGTTTTTGTTTTGTTTTGTTTTTTTCTCAGTTGACTATCAATACACTAAATCCTGTATATTTGAACACAAGTGAATGTTTCAAAATATTATTGGCTCATTTTCTTATAGTCAGAAATCCTGGTGCAAAGTTGTACTGAATTAGTGAGGGGTTAGATAGAAATAGCAACTAGAACACCATCTTCAGATGAAACATGATGTCTGGCTAAAGTGAAAGAAGTTGCAGTCAAATCAATTCCTCTGTCTTCTGCTTCAGACAGAGCAGGTCTTGCCATCAGCACAGAAACTTTGAACAGACTTCAGGATTTCTGGATTTCAGGAAATCCACACAGCTATTGCTGAATACCCAAGAAAGCCTCCTTGTTTCTCGCACCTCTGAGGCTTGTTTGTTTATCTGCATCCTGTTCTGTTCAGCTGTCTCCAGAATAGAATTTATAAGAATTTACTCCTAGGTTTCATCTCCCAGTAGATTTTACAAGAAATTACAGCATAAAATATTTACTACAGTAGTAAAAACTAAAGAGGTGTGTGCAGCAGCATAGTCTCACATTGGTTCAGTGCTTCATGGGGTGCTAATGGTACTATTCTTCCTGTGTCTTATTCTTAAACATTAAATCTCTTAACTGAATTTTACATGTTGATCATATCAAAATTATGACAAGGTTCTGTTCTGATGTAGCAGATGTTATGCTGTTGACTTCAGAAGAATTTTGTCCATTTATATTAGCAGACGATAATTTGGCACTCATTAGCAACTACTGAATGGGTCGGTAACTTTTACAGGAAGATTTTATCTCACAAGATTAATAGTTGAAGAATTTAAGATTTTTGCTACTACAGTTTTCTTCGAGACATAGCTCAAATAGATGTTATCTACGTTGTCCATTATGTATTAAACTCTTGTAGTTTTAGGTATTCATTAATACAGTCCTTCCTCCATGTCTGTAATAAGCAAAACATCTGTTTCTTCTTGTTCAATCAAAGTGCTTACCTCAAGAGTCCTACTTTTAAAATAATGTCATTTAAATAGAAATCTGAGATAGGGAGAATACATTTCATTAACATTTTAAAATTTGAATATGAAACCAGCTTTTCCAGAAATGAGCAGGGAATTTGTGGTGCTAGCAGTATGTACTTCTTTTTTTTTTCCCCTCAATTTGTATACCAGAAAGCTACAGTAAGATGAAATGAATGCAAATAAATATATGTATCAGCTCAGATAAGAGAAATTAAACTGTAATGAGAAATGATCATTTTGAATTTGGGATGT
Source organism: Cygnus atratus (assembly GCF_013377495.2). Lineage (NCBI taxonomy): Eukaryota > Metazoa > Chordata > Aves > Anseriformes > Anatidae > Cygnus > Cygnus atratus. Next base: position 56,535,550 of record NC_066363.1, on the reverse strand, counting down.
TCTCCATTACATACCTAACAACAGAAAATTCTTTAATAGAGCCATATTCTAATCTGAATATTCAGTCTTTGTTTGCAGAAAAATCTCAGTTAAGCTTGGCTTTTTTTTTTTTAAAGTCCAAATAGAAATAATTCTGCAGTACATATAAGGCATTTAATAAAACATTACAATAAAAATAGGTCATGCATCTATACAAATTTATCCTCTATGGGACCATATGCTATGTATCGCAATAACTAAGTCCCTGCAACAGAGCATTACCACATTAAGAAAGGGAAATTAACACTACTGGCTCTAAAACTCAGGCATATAAAACAGATAAAGTGTGGCAGAGAAAAAAGGTGTTCTTACTTACACCAGTGGGGAATGCTGTTCTGTAAACACAATAGTGAGTACTCACTGAGAGTTGATGAGCAATCTTTATTAGCATCCATCAGTAAACTCCATGGAACATTATTATCAATAAAAAATTTCATAAGCAAATGCAAAATTGCGACTGAATTTTTCTGCCAACTTTGAGATGGAAGAGTTGGGAATGTTACTGTCATATTTTAAAGCTCCGTGAGGATGGTTAATATATCTAGGTAAGAAGAAGACAGTCTTAACTTGTCATTTTAAAGTCAGTAAAGTGCAAAATGCAAAAATAGAAACAGTGTGATCTTTCAGGAACCAGCAGAAACAATACTAACTTATAGGGGTAAATAAGTTTAATACAGTGCTTCTCCAATCATGCCTCTAACAGGCAGCTTACAGGCAGCAGTGTGTCTCCTTAGTATACTTTGATAAACGCTGTGCACACAAAGTTCTGTCTGCATGGCATTAGACTTTGCTGGTAACCTGTAGCTCTCCTCATGCTTTGATTTCCATTCGATCTGCTCAGCAGATCCATCTGCACCGCTGGTTCACCTTCCCCCCGCCTGGTTCTTTCCTTGAGTCATGGGAATTATTCATTTTTTTTAGAGTGGTGTTAGTGAGCTTGTGGTGCTGGCTGGGGAGCAGGGCTGCAGTCATCCCAGCAGCTCCTCTGTGCCGCCCCTTCCTCCTCACACCTCTCCCCTGCTCCAGACTGGGCTCTCCCGGAGCTGCAGGGCAGGCTCTGCTGGGCGCCTGGAGCACCTCCTCCCCTGGCTGCTCGCAGGGCTGCTTCTCACACTCCTTTCCCCACTGCCGGGCAGCGTTTGGCCCTTGCTGAGCTCTGCTCTCCCCGAGGAGCCCACCTGTGGCCGAGGGGCTCAGCCGGGCCTTGTGGTGGGGCCACTGGAGCCAGCATGGGGCAGCCCTGGCCTCGCCTCACAGAGCTGCCTGGCAACCCACTGACATTGCCTGGGCACCTGCACCCAGTGTTGTATGTATATTTACATCTAATTCTGTTTAAATGGGCTGAAAAGTTTTATCTATTTGGTTAACAATCTCAAAAAAAATTATCAAAATGAAGAGAAGTGTCCATAAAAGTGGGAAAAGTGAACGTTTTTGGAGAGACATTTTCTGTGTAAATACATCAGTAAATTGTAAATCTGTAAATCAGTAAATTGTAAATACAAATAAATTGAAAATACAACGCTGAAACATCAGTACAGAAGCAGGAGAAAACTAGGGACATTTCAGTACTTTTGGGAGACGGACATATTTAGAACTCACTAGAAGTGTGACATAATTTCTCTAGCTACAGTTTGTCAAGGTACCAAAGCTTATCCTTTGATATAATATGAATTGTGGTACAAGGTACACCAATGCTTTTTTTTTTTTCCTCACAGGCTATTGTTTTCTTTCTGTAATATTCCCCTTTCCAAGGAATGCTTTAAACATACTTCCTTGTAGATTCATGAATGAACGGCCTGTGCTACCATTTTCATCCCTTGTGTTTTAATAGCAAAGATTTAATTTTGTCCGGAAGTCTCTATTCATTGTTATTGAGTTCAGGGCAACAATGTTCAGGGCAACAATTTGATAAAAACCGAAATGGATTTTTTTTTTTTTGATAGGTCATCTGAAGATGTAAAATGGGGATTCTAACTATGATGTAATAAACTTCAGTTGTAATAGAATAAATATGCTGTCAAAATTTTGTCTTCGAACTCTATAAAACAGAATTATCTTCTTCCTTTTCCTTTCTGAGTTTATCCGTAGAAAATAATTTTGTGTTGGTTGAAATAAAGTGTTTTTCTGTTTCTTATTTGCTTGCCAAATATAATGAAAATGAAAAAACAGCTCACAAACAGAAAGAAAGCTTTCCTCATGTTTAGTATTTTACCTCTTTCATCTCTTCCTACACTAGATTGAATAAGCTTTGGCAGAAACATTTCTTACTGATACATTTTTAAGAGGCATATGCCACTTTTATTCACACTAATAAATATTCCAAGAATATTCCAATATATAACAGCTTCTGTGTTGTATGAGGACTTGATCTTGTATCTTAAACACATAGCAGCATGTGAAAAAAAAAAGATAAAATCATTAAATGTCTAGGTATACCTGTTTGCCATGAGCATTATTCCTTGTTCATAGATGACACTCCTTGGAATATTTTGAAATTTTGTCTTCCGTTACACTTCTGCTGATATTACACATCCCATTTAATTTCAGAAACAGCATATTGCATTACACTGTGGTTTATTTTGGCTAAGTTTTCATAAATGACTTGGATGTAGGACTAAAAGGTATATTGAGTAAGTTTTCCTATAATACTGATTTGGGAGGAGCTGTTGATTCCGTTGGGGGTAGAGATGTCTTGCAGAGAAATCTTGACAAATCAGGCAGTTGGGCAACTGCCAACAATCTGAAGTTTAACAAAAACAAGTGCCGGATTTTGCACATGGGAAGGGGCAACACTAGATATAGGTGCAGACCAGAGGATGACAGGCTGGAGAGCAGCCCCTCAGAAAGGGATCTGGGCATTTTGGTTGACAGCAAGTTGAATATGAGTTGTGTGCCCTGGCAGCCAAAAGGACCAACAGTGTCCTGGGGTGCATCAAGCACAGCATTAATAACTGGTGGAAGGAAGTGATTGTCACACTCTGCTCTGCTGGTGTGGCCTCACCTTTTTAATACTGTGTGCAGTTTTGGGCACCATGGTATAAAAAGGACTTAAACCTATAAGACAGTGTCCAAAGTAGGGCTGCAAGAATGGTGAAGAGCAGATGAAGTCACTTGGATTGTTCAGCCCGGAGAAGAGAAGACTGAGGGGAGACCTCATGGCAGCCTTCAGCTTCCTCACAATGGGGAGCAGAGGGACAGGTGCTGGACTCCCCTCTGGTGACCAGTGATAGGACACAAGACAATGGCATGGAGCTGAGACGGGAGGTTCAGGCTGGATATTAGGAAGAAAGTTCTTTACTGAGAGGGTGATTGGGTTCTCCAGGGAAGTGGTCACAGCACAAAGCCTGCTGAAGTTCAAAGAAGCCTTTGGACAATGCTGTCATACAAATGGTCTGATTATTGGGCGGTCCCGTGCAGACCTAGGAGTTGGATTTGATGATCTGTGTAGATCCCTTCCAATATTCCATATTCTAGGATTTTATGATTCTAAAGTACACCTTGCTAAGGTGAAAGCACCTTTATCTAAGTGGAGAAAAAATGTTGTTTTAAAGAGGTGCTATGATTTGGAATTTGCTTTTACTAGAGTATTTGCTACTTATTTGCTGACATCACCTAACCTACCTGCAAAATAATGACGAGAACAAACCAATACTCTTTTGCTGATCTTAAATGCCAGCTTAATATGCTAGGCAAAATAGCTTCCTGACATGTGCTGAAGACAATGAAAAAATATTTAAGTCGTGTTGTTTTTTAAAAGTGAATGGACAGATCCATGTACATCAGTGCTGTCAGTATAGGATGATGTTCCCCTAAGATTCAGGTTTTTGGTAGACATTTGCTGTTTTTCTAATGGCTTTGTGACTAATGCCACATCTCAATGAGAGCATTATTTGTGAACTCACCTTCCACATGAGTCTTTTCCCTTCCTCTTTTTTCTTTCCTTTTTACTGGAAATATCTGGCTTTTGATAGAGTCAGCAATCACAAGCATAATATGCCCTGTGTGGGCTTGTTACTGGCTATAATTAAATGGTTTAATCAATGTATTTTCCTTTTAAACCTGGTCATAGAAACGATTAAGAGATATTCCTCATTAGTAAAATATGGAATATGGCCTTTTGATGGGTAAGGTGAGCGATAACATGTATATTTAGAAATAATTATACCTGACAAAATGGACAGTTTAGTAGTTGCAAGACTTGTATTTATGATGATAATGCTAATTTTTTGGTAATAGTTACTTTAAAATAGCACCTCATTATCACACTAAAATTAATTCATTTCTGAAGTAGGCTTCATTGGAAATTACATTATGAGCTTGGGAGAGACACACTAACCACTTACAGATAATAAATATTGCACTAAATAAAATATTCCAATGTTTTCTGTTCTTCATAGGCTCTGGTCTCAATGATGGGCAGTGGCATGAAGTTCGATTCCTAGCTAAGGAAAATTTTGCTGTTCTCACCATTGATGGAGATGAAGCTTCAGCCGTGCGAACAAACAGCCCTCTGCAAGTTAAGACTGGAGAGAAATATTTCTATGGAGGTAAAAAAAATGTCAGAACAAAATCTGCTTACAGTTCTGTTCTCTTTTAAAATGGCTAGGTGCTGCTTGTCAAAAAAAAAAAAAAGTATAATACTAAGCTTAATTTTACTTTTAAGAATCTTTTACACTTCCTTGTCCTTGTAAAAGAAAGCCTGAAAAATAATGTGCAAGAGATAATCCAGTTTGAAGTGATTTCCCAGATCTCCCCTGAATATTTCAGAGACCATTCTCTGAGTAGGGAACTTCCCAATATTAGTAGTCTAATTAAATGGCACTGAGAAGAGAGATAAGCTTATCTTTTCAAATTTGGAATCCTGAAGACAAAAAAATATCACTGTTCAGTATGGGTCTTAACAATTTGCTCATTTTTTAAGAGCTGTTATGATTATGAGTAGTTGAGTGCTTTCATAAATTGAAGCCTTACATTTCTCAGTATTTCTGTCCATTAATGGTGCATACACCAAAAAAGAGTTCTTTCAGATTATGGCTTGAATATATTTGATACACTGCTATCTTATAGAGGAAGGTTGTTAAGAGTTTTTAAACTCTTATATAATTATTATATTTGTACTTCTAGCCAGGTTTGTTTTAAACATCCAATTCAGCAATGACTTGCAGTCTTTATTCAACCAGAATTCTTTGTGAGAGCAAATGCTAAGATCAAAAAAGAGTTGTAAGCTGTACCTTTGAAGTGTTCCACACATGTGAGGTTGCACATTAAACCTTTAGACAGATAACACAAATTTTGAAAGTAGAATTTATCAGTGTTGAAAACTGATTTTTTCAAACACGGCTAATCAAAATAAAATGCAAATGTAGTACTATAAATAGTCTTAACAAGCAATAGAAAGGTTATTGAGATATGAAGTACTGTAAGTAGAAAGGGAAAGAATCCTTTCAAGGTTATTCTCATTTCATTATCTCCTATCGTTGAATCATTAAAAATTCACGTGGAAATTAGTGTTTAAATAATGTTACAAACTAACATAGCTAATTAAAAATAGATTCTAGTCTTGCAGATACTGATACTACACTTTCAGGAAACACTGTAGCAATGATGATAATGCAGTCTAAGACAAATATTACCAGTTTAAAGTTGATCTGTCACAAAAGGTGAACTTCTCTGTTGCTGCAACATCGATCTTTTTCAATGTCCTTACAATGTCCTTAAGTCAGCTAAAATCCTGAATAGGTTCTTCCCTCTCACTCTCTCTCTCTCTCTCTCTCTTTTTTTTTTTTTTTAGCATGCGGACTCTGATAAAAATTCTAGCATAAACAATTGCAACATGCTAAAGCCTTTTAATTTTCTCATCAAAACACAGTGCTGTCACTTTGTCAGAAGTGTCTAAGACATTCAGATTAAATGAAGTTATTAAGCATGCACAGAACAAAATGAAAAGAAATGCCATACATAGTACCTTCAGTGATATTCTGTTAATTTTGATAGGCAAACTCCCCAGAACACTATTATATTTCTGGAGAGACACTGAGAGAGGTTTTTTTTCTGAAATGCCTTTTCTCTCTTTGGCTTGTGAGGGATAGATTTTGTAGTTTCTCTAGGCATTTTTTTATATCCTTTTCTAAGTCAAATTGCAGGTTGCTTTGTTGTAATTTCAGTTGGATTCTGAAATCTGAACTTGAAGTTGTTGGCCTGTACTTTATAATTCCACCATCCTTCATAAAAAAAGTGTACATGTAGATGTTTTAGTGTGATATGCAAGTCAATCATGAATTCTCTGAAGTGTCATTTCCACATCTGTTCACTGAAGTGTGTGGTCCCTTTGCATAAGCTATGTGGTGTTTTTTTTGTTGTTGTTTTGTTTTGTTTTTTTTTTTTTGTTTTCCTCATTATCTTTTATAACCTGAAAGCTCTTCTAAAAATATATCAAAAGGATAACAGTGTCCTAAACTTCATATCCCCTTTTATTTCTAAATAAGGAGTCTGCATTTGTGACACTGCACTTTTGCATTTTAATTGTCTCAAGCTGTGAGTCTGAGAAAGCTTTATTTCTGACTTAGATCTGAGGAACCCATTTATTTTGGTATACTCCCATAAACATTCCTATATGCATATACAAGTTTGTTATTTTGCTATATATATCTGTTGATTAGAAATCACTTGCATCTTAAAGTCAGTTTTCTGTATTCATATCAGCAACTTAATCTTTGTATTCACAATCTGCATCTTATGATGTTAAAGTATTGTCCTTCTGTTTCCTTCTATATTGTATGTGTTCCTCCTTATATTTTTCTATATTAGCATTCCAATTTATGGTTGCTAATAAATAATACTTGCAAGAAAAGAATGAAGAAGTGAGAAAAGTTGGGAACTTCAAACCTTTGTAAAACTTCATAATTGTCATCAAAGAAAGGGTTTTAATTAGTTTCATTAAACTTAAAGGTAAGTTCAGATAACAATCTGTCAAATACTTTTTTCTGCAAATATGCATAAGTGGTTAGGGAAGGGACAACTGCCTCTTGAATTCAGAGGTTCACATATTTGTTTTTGTAAACTGCTTTTGCCAGGTGGATAGCAAAAAGAGTGATCAATTCTTTGATGATTATAAATTTTCAGTATGAATAGAAATCCAGAGGTTTCTTTGATCTGAGTATAACAGTTAAGGGTATTATGACTATTAAAACTTTGCATATTAAAATTCAAACATTTGTCACAAATGCAAAAGTTAACTGCCCATCTTTAAACATAGTAATGTTATGATATTCATCCCATCTCAATGTTATATTTCCTGATCTTACAAAATGCTGAGAAAGCTCAGTCCATTAAATATATGTTTAGAGGGTTTGTACAGCATTTCTAGAATTCTCTGAATGCATGTACTCTTCTGATGTCAATTCTCCTATTTCATCCTTGAAAGGGATACCACATGTATGCAAATGCTGTGTTCTCCAAATTTTCCGTTACACTGACTTCAAAATAAGTGTCTCTATTTATGTTATGGTCTCCTGGTGTCAATATAGCAAATACATACTATATGCAGTGCTGTTGTCTTTGCTGAACAAAAGTTTAATGGTTGCATTTCAGCAATGCAGTGCAATATTGTTGCAAGTATACCTTGGAGAATTTAAAGAGAAAAGTAAAATGGGTACTGTTTCAAGTAGTAAGGCAAACATTAGATAGACCTGTTCTGTGAAGATAACTACAGCTTTTACTGTAAGAGAAATACCACAGATTTCACAGTGATGTCTGAAAAAATCCTTCATTTGATTCATAGCATTTTGACGAGGACTTGATTATGATCAAGTCCTACATAACAATATAAATAAATAGAGGGAATGTAGAGACCCAGGACGGTTGTAAATTGCTTTTTGGCATTAGAAATTTTAGAACAGGCAGGAACAAGCCTGTAAGTCAGAGTTCTCCCTCTCTCTGTACATGCATCTGGGTAGAGTAAGGGGAAGTTGAATATGGTGTAGACACTGAATGGATTAACAAGGGTATCTGGTTTGGACACGGAGAAGTATACTGGGCCTGTAATTTTCAGTAGTGTTGGCCTTTTGGAGAAAGCAGACCTGACTGACACTCTCTGAAATCACACTTTCACTCAGAACCTATTCCTAAATGTGTTCCAGTTATTCCTCAATTTGTTCCTTTATTTGCACAGAAATGCTTGTTGTTGACATGTTGTTTTACAACTTGTACAGTAATTAATATTTGAATAAAGGAGATGTGTAAATCAGAATCTTTTGTGATTTCTTCCCACAGAACTAGTTTTGAAACTTTTACAGTTTTAAAACACAGCAGTAAATCATAAGAGGATTCTCCATTTCTCTGTTAGAGAATAAATCATTTTCAGTACGGATACAGTCTTTTTTATTTTTTTTCAATTCCTTTGTGCCTCTCCTGTGCTGTCTCCCAGCACTACTAAGATCCTGACAAGGGACAGACAGTGATGATGTTTTATTCAAGTCTGAGCTAGAGGAAGTTATGCCAAAGATAGGGTATTTCTGTAGACTGTGTGAATGTGTGCTGTTGTATTTGGTAGAGTGGGTGCTAACTGTCCATTACCCTTCTGTATAACTCTTCTCTCTTCACTGTTTTTGTTTTTCTTCTCTGTCTTGTCTTGAAGTTGGGTTTTGGGAAAGAAGTGAATTTCCTTTTCCTACCTCTAGAGAATGACGTTTCTTTGTTATTTCCAATTATATGCATAAAACAAGAAGTCAGAGTAGAGAAAGTGAATTGCAAAGTTAAAACAAGTCCTAATTTATACTGTTGGAGATAAGGAGCTGTTATGAGGCATCTTAAGCTTGCACCAAGCTACTTAATAGCCCAGGGCCCAGAGGAAATAGTTGATTAGAGACATAATTTTGACTTATTTCTTAGAGCATTTCATCTTAATTGTGTCTCATTTCCATCTTCAATTTCACTGGCTTAAAAATGTGAGAGTTTTCTGTTTGGGGGGGGTGAATCTTCAGTGAGAAAAAAGGTATGCAGTAAGCATCTGTCAATCCACTGTGCTCGTTTTTCTGACAAGCAAAGATGTATGGACTATGTAGTAAATTTCCTATGAGGCACTTGTTTGTGGCATATAGTAACTTCCTTTCTGTACGACTGTACAAAATGTGCTCTGGATGGAGTCTTGTTCCTGGAATAGAATTCATTTGTTTCTGAAATTTGCATTGCTCTAAAATCCTACAGAATTATAGGAAAGGAAGGAAGAGGGGGGAGAGAGAAGTAAAGCAAAATAGAAAAAACAGCTTCCTCCGTTTCACATATGTGGTGCTTTTCTGTGTAAATCTTCCTTTCTTAAAACCTATCAACTATAACCTAAGTCTTTGGGTGGTGTGCCTACATTTTTATCAAGCTACCTGTTGTTATCATTGTGTGAGTCAGTCATTAGCAGTTGTTACAGTCATGGTTCCTAGGTAGTATCACTGGGACTTCAAAAGCACTCAGATCATCTGAATTACAAGTATTATCAGATATCAAAAATTGGAACGGACTGTACTTTTTAAGAGCCATCTTGCTTTGGACTGTTAAATCCAGAACATTTTTAAGTCAATAGATGAGCAAAGAATGCAAATATGCAGAATTTACCTGAGGAAAACAGGGAATTGGTTTTGTTTACCCATTTTTTCTCTTTTCTTTTTGGATCTTCATTTGTCTTCACTGTTACATTTAGACAATTAATAAATAATAAAAATAAACACAGGCAATTGTAGGCATCTAAATCTCTCTCTGCAATTTAATACATAATTCAAATTCTTGATAATCTCATCTGCTCTCTTCCACAATGAACACTGAAACAGCTGAAAGCATACTCCTTGTTTGCATCTGAAAGAAATGAAGAAAGTGAAATCGATCAACACTGCCAATTAACTCTTGAGTTTCATACCTTTCATCATTTATAGTTTTGTTTGAATGTTAGACATATGAAACCAGATAAAATAATGTTGACATACTTTGATTAATTTTCAGGAATGTCAAGAATATTGTTGGTGATGTTATAACACATCAATCCACCAACATGTTTGCATACAACAGTACAAACAGAAATGCTGGATGTAGATGGATGTCCTGAAGAAAAAGTGCAGGCAGGAATCTGATACTCTGTGTAAGCAAATACAAGATCAAATGTGTGATAATGTGAGTTTAGGAATGGATATATGGGAGTATGAGTCTTGCTGGAATAAATTCAGCTTTTGAGCAAAGGCTTATTAGAGATGGGAAATGTCTGCTCACTGAAAAATGCATGAATGAAGTCTTCAAGTGTACTCTCCTTGTTATACAACATCAGTCTCTTGCTAATATGAAGATATTGGTCACAGTGTATATATCTGGAAGTTTTTTCAAAAAAAAAAAAGAAAAAAAAAAGAAGGAACTGAATCTCGTTAGCTTTATTTTACTCTCCCCCTTCCTGAAATCATTAAATTTCTGTATGCAGCAGATATAAATAAATAAATAAATAAATAAATAAATTTCAGTTGACTTTATTTTCTCTTATTGACATTTAAAGCCAAGAAAGACCAAACAACAAGATGTGAACAAAAAACAAACAAACAAACAAACAAAAAACGTGTAATACAGAATAAAATGCATTGACCTGGGAAGGAGTAAGTGGAACTTTATTGCCTCTAAGTCTGTCTATATAAGATTGATTTCCTTTTCCACTAAGTACAGTAGTCGTATCATTGCCTAAGTTTCAGTCAGAAACAAACGCTGTCAAGTCCCTGAATATTACAGAAAATTTATTTAGAAATAGAGGAAATACCCTACATTGTATAGCTCTGATTCCATAGGGAAAGAAAAGGACTTGTAGAAGTAAATAATTCCTCTTCTAAAAGAGAAAAAATTGAAGAAAGAAATGTCTGGTGGAGACTCAGAAGTGAACTACTGGAAAGACACTCCAAAGTGGCAATGAAACTTATGCCCTCCTATATGTCTCTTTTGCTGATACCTTAGTAGGTCAAGATGCAGGTTTTCAGCTGCAGTAGCTGGACACTTTTCCTACAGGAAGAAAGAGAGGGTATTCAACAGACAGTGAATGTTGGGAAGAAGGCTAGCCAGTATTAATTGTTAGAGAGTACTAATAAGGACTATATGTTTTTAGAACACTGAAAATAATGTAGTCTACTGATGGCATTAGGAATCATAAACATGTCTGTCTCAGTTGAATTGTATTGTGAACAATAAGCACATATTTTTTCCCAGTGTTTGAAAATAATCACAATGCTAAATAGTGGAGAATTATAATTAATAATGACATAGCGTATTGATGACTTAACCTGTTTTGCACGGCATCATGGTTCTGCTTCTAGATGTATGAATGTGCCTATTGTCAATCAACAATCAATCACAATTCAACTACACATACATGCACACACACAAAAAAGCTAAGCTAAATTCCTACTACTATCGATAGACTATATTGTTTTCAGAGCCTTTTCTTGTTTTAGAAAGTGACTTACCGATCTTCTTGGCATGTCAGTGTTTCTGAGTGGACTTTCCATATATAGTAGTATTAGTGATTCTCTTTAAAATGATAGAACCTACCTCAGTCTCCCCTTTTCCTCCAACCCTCTCTAAACTTGAGCCAAATTTTTGCATTTCATTTTTTTAAGAGTATAATTAAACAACTATTACTATTGTAAAAAACAAACTAACAAACAAAAAAAACACCACTATGCAAGAAGTTGCCTACAGGCCATTGATTCTGGTGACAGACAGCTGACTTTTGTGTTCAGAAAATTTACTTCTGTATATAATTATGAATGTGAATAATTTTGGAAATCTAGTTTAGTGAGTTATAAATACGTAACAGGAAGACAATATCAGGATACATTCCAGAACTTACAAAAATATGTTTGTGAAAATGGGAGATAGAGAGAAAATAGTTATACTGGTAAGGAACTTGCTTCTGATTTATATAATCTGAGCTAAGAATAGGTCTCAGTGCTGGTTGTAAATACTGGCTCACATATGAAACCTGACTGAAATACCAATTAAATTTATAATTACTGTCTGATGCTTCTACTATATAAGCAAACTGCAGGTAGTCCTTTGTGTCTAGGGCAGGCAGTCAATTAAATTCTTGCATGCCTACAATCCAAGAATGTTATTATCACCTTTCACTGAAGACAATAAATTGCATCGTAAAAAAGTAGCTGTCTAGGACTCTAACAGGAACACTTATTAGTGGTGCTTTTGTAAATCATGAAGTAGATTTTAAGGACTTAACTCTTTCCAAAGAAGGAGCTTCATTCAATCTCACAGTCAGTAGCTTAGAGCTGATTTGTCTGCATAAATTGGCAAAATTGTACTATGAAGCTGAAACAATCATTCAAATCCTTATTTGCCTCTTTGTTTTTTCTTATCAGCAAAGCATTGAATTTACCTGTATAATATCTAGCAGTGTTAGGTAACACGTTGGAGATCCATAACTCTCCACTGTGGGTTTTTGACGGGAACCAGCGTATTGCCCTGTTTAAAAGGCCATAGTATGTCTACTTTGAGTTTAATTTGGAGTGGACAGTATTCTGGTAATGAAGTACTAAATATATAATATTGATGATCTCTATATGAGGGAATTGATAGTTAACCACAAAACCACTAGACCAAGAGCTGACAGGGCTCTTCTGACCAAGTCGGACAAGAGCGTCCTACATAACGAGCTGGCTGGACTTATAGGCAGAACATTAAACTAGATTTACAAGGGGAAGGAGTCCTGAATGATAGAGAAGAGCCAGGGACTGATACATTAGGAAGCAATAGGGAAGCACCTTATCTCAATTAGAAATTGAATTATCTCAAAGGAGCCTGCCAGAGTTCAAGAAGCATTTGGACAATGCTCTCAGACACATGATCTGATTTATTTATTATTTTAGGTGGTCCTTTGGGGACCCAGGAGTTGGACTCAGTGATCCTTGTGCGTCCCTTCCAACTCAGATATCCTATGATTCTATGAATGCTCCTCTAAAAAGGTGCTCCTCTAAAATGTGATGTGGCTGATAGCCCAGCTAAAGTGTCTTGTAGAGCTTTTTCCAAGTATATGAGACCCCAGAATACATGAGATAATATTTGAAAATACTTCATTTCCTTCTTGTATTTAAGTTTCATTATTCTTATTGACCACACTATGCAAGTCATTTTCTCTACGTGCTTTACATATGATGCTCTACGTACAAGCATCTCTGCGTTAAAATCATCTTTTTTATTCTAAAAGATTAATATTAATTTTTTAAAACTTAATCCTTATATTTCATCCTATGAATTGGAAGCTTTCTATAGGGCTTTAGGATACATTACTTTTTAATTAATTAGGTGTATTGCGGTTTTGCTGGCATCATAGCCAAACTGAATGGAATTTTGAAGAGACATGTAGGTCCAATATACTCATAATTTTCATTTATAGGAGTGGGTCACCCAAAATCTGAGCTTCTTGCTTCTTTTTGAACTCTCATTTATACTTACTGTGTGTGCAATTCATGTTCTCCATAGACGTAATAAGAGCTTTTCCTTGTTTCATTTTTATTGCATTTTTAATATGCCTTTTATTAAGAATTTAGCTAAAAGAGAAGAGAAAACTTGAGAAAGAAAGTTTCCCACAATTTATTGTTTAAATACCTTATTGACCATGGTGTTAGTAAACACTGCTTATGCTGTTAATGACTCAGTTATTTTGTATATGATGAAAAATGATGAAAAATCTTGAGGTAAAGAGATGGAATGGTGCGTACCTTGCTTGGTGCATGTTGAAGAAAGGTCACTGAGGAATAATAAACGAATCTTAAATCTTCTGGAGGATGGCAGGAGAATGGCAGTGCTCTTTTTGTCAGTTATATGTACCTTTTTCATGTTTAAATAGATTTTATTGTATTTATGACCTCAACAAAAGTCAAATAGGACAGGTCTTAATAAATGCAGTAGGTGATCTTTTCAGGAATTCTACAAATATCAGGAATGAGCCTGTAATCATATCTCATGCTATTACCCAGAAATAGAAAAATATCACTGTGTCGTATCCATGTATCATTTAGTAACTGAAATTCTCATTTGCATCAATGGCTATGTTGTACTGCATAAAAATAGTAATTCATGTTCCTACTTTTGATATGTGTCATAAACCACTGGGATAGGCATACGACATCACACATCCATGCATGCATACATACATACACATTAAAAATGCATTCAACAAAACTACCCTGATTTTATAGAGAACCCTAAGCCATTTTTCCTAGTGCTTAAACATTTTGATATTCAAATGAAGAAGAAAGCTCCATAGCTAGGGCTATCTACCTGTAGAAACAATTCCTGAATGTCACATAGGAATGTCCTGAAATTTGAAACTTTCTGTTGCTGTCTCTGTTCCATGCTTGGATCAGTAACTGGGAAGTTCTTAAATTGGAACCAGAATAAGCCTTTACAGTTTTCCATCAAAGCCTTTTGGAGTAATGTTCAGGCAGCACAGTAGATATGTGTCCCCCCAAAAGTGACTTCTTTTATACATATTTTGTAAAATTAATATTCTGACATCTGAAATGACCTTGTGTTGTAGTTTGAACTGACAAGAAGCTAAGTACCACACAGTCATTTGCTCGCTCCCCTGCAGTGGGATGGGGAAGAGAATCAAAACAAGATAAAGGTGCAAGAACTCATCAGTTCATCAGTTGAGATAAGGACAATGTAATAAGAAAAGGAAAATTTAAAAAGTAACATTAAAAAAGTAATAGCAACAACAGCAACAACAATAATAATAAACAGTGATGAACAATGCAATTGTTCACCACCAACCGACGCCCAGCCAATCCCCGAGCAACAGCAGCTCCCCCAGTCCACTCTCCATAGTTTTATTGTTAAGTATGACATCAGATGGTATGGAATATTTCTTTAGTCAGTTTGGGTCAGCTGACTTGGTTCTGTCCCCTTCCATCTGCCTGTGCATCCCTAGCCCAATCCCACAGCATAAGAAGCCAAAGTCCTTGACTCAGTGCAAGCACTGCTTAGCGATATCTAAAACGTGTTATCAGCATTAGTTTCATCTTAAGTCCAAAGCACAGCACTATATCAGCAAGTATGGAGATTAACGCTGTCCCAGCCAAAACGAGGACACCTAGTTATGTAAAATTGATAAAAACCTTTTCAAAATTTACATTTGATTAGAAGGGTAGAAGAAAAGTACAGCAACTAAGGATCTTCATGTCAATTTTATAGTAAAATTCTTATTAGTTGCTCTGAAAAAAAAAATAAATCTGTAACAATATATTTTGAAATTGTTGTATACATAATAATATTGCTAATAGAAATGTACTTTCAGTTACTCTGGACTCCACTGTATTCTTTACAGGGATATATTTAAGAATGATTTTTAATAATAAATGTATTCTTAGTGTATCATTATTGCTAGGCAATTATCCTAGCCTTTATGTTTTACCCTTTACATTTGTTCCTCTAATCAAGAAAAACACTGTAAGGACTCCACTTGGCTTTCAATGCTAACAAGAATTTTCCTGTGCTAACAAAACAAACAAACAATCAAAAAACCATCATCTTATGTGAAACTTCTCCAAAACTAGTCTCATTTACACAGCTCACTCTATTTTCTGCTTTGCTGCTCTTACAAAATGCAAGGGCAGGAAGAATCTGATTATCAGCACTTTCAGGAACAGCCGTGGAGTTTAACTGCTCTAAGAACCATAATGACTGTAGCTCACCTTTCTAAACCTATTGATCTACAGTTTCATTCTCTTTCAACATCTCAAAAGACTGCAAACTATATATAAGATATCCTTAGTGAAATAGTGAGTTCATATATTATGTCTGTACTATAAGCCCAAGACTGTTTCAAAAAAGCTTTACTTGTAACAAAAGTAGATGAGGAAGTTAAAAAAACAAATCTATGAATTACATAGATCATTTTAAAATAAAATTAATTAGAAATTAGATTATTATGCATGTTGGTTTTACAATAAAAATGTGTTGAACAAATAATAGTAAAAATGAACAATAAAACATTTTCTTGAAAATAGATGAGTGTGTCCCATTCCCTTTTTCCCTCCTGATATCATCAGGCCAACCATTTAACATGGTGAGGTGAAAGCTTTAATCTGCATGAATGATATTATTTTGGTTTTGTGCTTCTGTCAAAACTTTTGTGCCTCATTTAATGCACCCTGCTATTTATAGTTTTAGTTTTAGCTATTTATAGTTTTATAGTTTTAGTCAAGAATTATTATTATTATTATTATTATTATTATATTTCAAAACTAAAATTCAGGTTTCATAATAGCTCTTATTTACCAGATTCATTCTGTATTGTGTCTGTTGACTAATTGTGATTTTTATCTAATGTGCTTCACAGAAATAGTGAATTGCATAGAGTACATGTGTATGATTATATACATATATACAATACATAATTATATACATATAATATATATACATATAAATAACGTATAATGTATCCGTATATATGATTTTATGTATATTTATAATCATATATATATATGATTTCCAGTTTGCGATACATTAATTAGTTACATAAATGACCCCATCAGAGAACAGTGAAAGTACTACATGACTTACAGACAGAACCACGATAGAATGAACTTTTAATTGCTAATATAATATGTTTGCAGACTGAAAATTAAATACTTATTTACTCATTGAAGAAATTCAGAAATAATTTCCTATAATAAATAAATATTTTTATGATCTCCTTTATGAAAAAAAAATACTGACTATTTTTTCCTAAGAAAGAGATTTGTTGCATGTGTATCTTCTGATAAATTACTTAGGGTTCCATTTAGATAAATTATAATCTCAGAGACTTATTGCAAGTCTTCTTTAAAAAGTATTTGTGAATCAGTTCAGATTTATAAGGGAATGACATGATACAAATAATATTTTCAGTTATTGCCATTGATACTAGTGTTATTATAAATGATTCATCCTTTTATGCATGAGGAATAAAGAGCACATCCTAGAATATGCCTTGAAGATGCACTGAAATGAATACTCTTTCAAGAGTATATCTTCCTGAATCTTCCTCCTTAGTAATATATTTTTGACAAGCAGTTAAAAAGCAGTTAAAGTACTGAAATTATAGAAAGAGATTTGTACTGATAGAGATTGAAAGAGATTTACTGATAGACAAGAATAATTTTCTTTCCTTTTTTTTTTTTTTTTAATTCCCCATAGGGAATTACAAAAATATATTTTAAAATTATTTTAAAATTATTAAAAAATAAAAAAGTTATTCTAAAATTTCCTGAGAGCTTCTTCTGCCTAATAAATAGCAATTGTATACAAAGAAAAGAAAAGCAATATGCTTCAATATTTCAGGTTAATTATTTAACAACCTATAAACACAGGTATATAGAAAAACAAAAATTATATTTCTTCCATTCTTCTAAACTGTTTTGAGGCATGAAGTTATATATTTACCTATTCAAAATATTATTTGGAAACTGATAGGTGGTAGTATCTGTCATGAAAAACATCAAATATGCTGCAATGAATATATAACATAATAATGAAATAAGTTTAATTTTAGTAGTTGTGAAGGGATGCACCATTGTTTCACAGTTAGGCTCTGTGATGTCTGATGCTGCCAAATTTCATAGAATCATTGCCAAAATAAGAGTGCTGGAGATAGATGTTTGAAATAATATTTAAGGGGAGAAAAGAGGCATGCCATTATTAAAACATTACTTTGAATCATATGAAAACTCAACATTTGTTTTAATTAATTAAACTGCTTAAAGCATTACCAAAAAGAGCTTAGCTCTGTGATCAGAACACTGCATAGATAACAAAACAGAGTAGATCCCATAGAAATTGAAGAAAAAACGTATACATATAAATATATATATATATATATAAAATGTATTCTTTTACCAGGTCTACTGATCAGTATAATCAACTTCTTTGTTTACAGTACCAGTGTAACTGAGGAGATACACACCACTTACGGTCCTTCAATTTCATGTTAATGGCAAAACAATAAATTTTGTTGGATAGTGATTAGAGACAGATTGTATTTATTGTTTTATTTCTTACTGTGCATTTCCATAATTTTATAAATAGAAACAAGTTACCTTCTGTAAGAGTTGAAAGCTGAAGGATAAAAATAAATTTTATTCTTAAGCAGCCTGTATTTTAGTTTGTCTTGGAAGTGGAAGGAAAATAGAGGCAAAATAACTTTTCATGTATGGCAGATGTTGAATTCTGCAGACACAAGTATTGCTGGTCTGTGCACATGTGGAATACAAGTGGAAGAAGGAGTGTAGCCAAATAATTTCTGGGTGTAGACAAGAAAATCTAAAGCTGGAAGCAGCCAGTTATTAATTTCTTAATTAATCTTTCTTTCCAATCTTAATTTCTTCTTCTTCTATTTTTATTTTTAGTTAACTCATTATTATTCAGTTTATATTCTAGAGAGTAAGAAAGAAGGAAGAAATCCTTTTTCAAGGAATTCAGACATCTTGTTCCCAATTAAATCTAAGTCTGGATGATATGTGCTGGATAATGTGTGCTATAGTCTGCATCTTGTCATGTCTTCCACTTCATGCTCTGGGTTAATCTGATTCTAGAAACACATTCATTTCTAAATAACTGAAATGAATTTTTGAGAATGTGCCTTCACCTTGTATTCTGTCTCTACGCATTATCAGGATATTTCACTTAGGGTTATAAGGCCCTGAATTCCTTAGGCAGCATTTTTCCTACTATTCTCCCTCCTACATTTCTTCCCTCCTCCCTGATTTTTGACTCCATCCTCCTCCCCTCTTACCAGCACACTACCCAGTATCTCTCAGTCAAAGTGAAGAGATGAATGGTTTCTGCTGCAAGAAGAGAGCATGAAGCCTGAGCACAGTGCAGTCTAATTTGTCTTCTGTCTGAATGTAAAGCAGGCTCTATCACCCAGGCTGCCAGCAAAGGTTGAGGGATGGTACCACTGACAGGTTTATCATGTGTTCTCATCTCTAAGAAAGCTAAATGAAAACATAAAGTTCCCAGGCATTGGTTGGGTACATACTGATAGCATATTACTGCTGGCACTAAAATTTAGATCCACACTGAGCTGTCGGCTTCTTTTTATTTTAAGAGGGACAGAATGTTTGTACTTATAATCACAAAAACAGGGATTTCAAGTTTCATACATCAATACAAATTAAGTTTAAAATATAAAATATATTACCTGGAATTTTATTTTCTCTTTGGATGAAGGTCAAAAAGCTTCACTTTCAGGTAAGCATACACCATGCACACACTGCCTTACTGAATTTTTAAATTGCACTTTCATATGCGGTTTGGAAAGGTTGATGCTAATGATGGCCCAGAATTAGAAGTTTGTTCATTGTTCTTGACAGTCACAGAAGAGTGAAAGAGAAACTTGAGACTTTGAGATGAAAAAAACAAACAAACAAAAAAAACACAAACAAACAAACAAAAAAAACCACAAACAAACAAAAAAAGTAGGTGAGAACATACAGCAGGCCACTGCAAACACTTATCACCAAACCTCCTAAATTAACATCTCTCATCCCTCCTCTTTCCTTTTTTCCACCCCCATTGTCTCCTTTAACATGTTCCTTTTTTGCTTCATTTTGACTCCATCATCTCTCTCTGCCCTTATGTAGAAATATTTCTCAGTCCAGGCTGACTTTTCACTGCTCCTGAGAAAAAATGTACTTTAGTTCAGTTTATGAAGAAGCCCTGAAAGACTGTGCTACAGCTGACCATTCCTGCAATAGCAATGCTTTTACTAATTTCTCTGTAGTGGTAAACCTTGTGGAAAACTGTACTGGAAAACATAGGTACTATTTAGAAGCTTAATGGAGTTGTTCCTCCCCCTGTCTATTTTTGTTGTAGTTCAAAACAAGCATATTTCTCTAGTAGTTCAGAGAGCTAGACAGTTTTAACTAGCTCTGAAACCATTTCCATGCTGCCGCATCATGTGCTACAGAAGTCCTTTAACATTAAGGAAGATACAGCCCGAACAATTAGAATAAGAAGGCCTAGAGGTGTTGCACATGGGAAGAATGCTTTCCATGGAGAAAACAATCTTATGTTAAGGGGTTAACTTAATATATATATATATGTTTATATATAGTATATGAACGTAAATATATATATAATATATAAGTTTTATATATTTAATTTCCATTTCCTTTATTTTTCTTGGATTAAAATATAGCCATTTTTTCTGTCCCATATTTCCCTCTCCGGAGTACACAGTGATCTGGTAAAAACAATTCAGATGCCAACAAAAGGTCAAATGCAAATATGACACTTCCCAGAGGTGAGACTAGAAAGTACATCAGATTGATTATTTTGGATTGACAAGAGTGCCGTAGAAAGAGGAACTAAGTAGTCTGTGCTGTGCTTATGTGTTACCAATCCAGAACGTTTCTGCTGTTAAGCTTTGATTATTTTCCCCTTCATGTCTTAGGAGTCATATTCTCTAGATCACATATTCTATAGATTATTAAGCTAGCCAATAGGTCACTATTACACTGAAGATGTCCCTTCTGTAAATCACCTGTAAGTGAATTGCTCAAAAATTCTTACTAAGGATCTTATTAGATCAATGTTAAAATGACAGTGCAGTTTTCATCTTTCTGAGTGTATCCCTTTAGGTATCTACTTTCGTACTTTCATTTTACTGCAAAGAAGGGCTCGGCAGTGTGACTCTCAAATTCCAAGCTTGGCTACAGTATTATGTAGCAGATCCAATTGACTTTGGGAAGTGCAGCTTTCTTTTCAAGTGTGAGACTCATAAAATGACATTGTTTGCTTTACCAGTAAAATGAGAGATTCTGGTGAAAAAGGAAAAAAAAATTATAAAAATAAAACAAGATGCATTAATTTCTTTCTACTAATGTCATACTGCTCTGCTTACCTAACCTCCTATCCCTGCAGAGATGTTCCCTTTCCTCAAGGGAAGGTAACTGCCTCCATTTTCAGAGATCTATTGCATTTAATCCTACGAGTAGTTTTGTTTCTTTGTCTGGGTTCATGAGCTTCTTGTGCTCTGCGCTAAAATTATTTTATAGGTTGACTGGAGCAAAATCATCAAACATAATTATTCTGACTTTGTTCCTTGACAACTTTGAAATGTGTGGTGAGAAAAAGCTTTTGCCATTCTTTTCTTTTGCGTCTTTTCCCAGACAGCCTTCTTTTCCATATACCCATATACTTCCACAGTTCATACAGTTCTCAATACTCAGACTAATAAACTATTTTTATAAATTTCTCTGGAGCTGCTGTAAATCCATCATCCTCCTGTAATAGGCCTGAGATGTCTAAGTATAGGTCCTTTGAAATCCCTAAACCTGCCTGCCTGGCCTGTTTAATTAGGCACACAATGAACAATTGTGCTTACATGGCCTGATGTTCATGTCTCCAGTAGATTAGGAATAGCTAAAAGATGGGAAATACATGTGGAACAAAGAACAATGATTTGTGGTGGAAATAATAAATTGCCTTGGGAAACTGAATTGGCTATCATTTAAGCTTTCTGAAGAAGTTAAATGTATCTAATGCATTTCATTTTCAGAAGGCTACTAATTAAGTGATCCATTGAGTTGCAAATGCATAAAACAATTGATTTCTTGCCGAATCAGCATGAGAGAAAACTAGTCTGTAGACCTGAGTGAACTAAATCAGGGGAAGTTCTTCTGGACCTGAAGAAAACAGGTGATTAAATAAAAGATGTTATAATAATGCTAATAAGAAAGTTGAATCTCATAGTATTAAATAATGCAGGGAAGATGGATGATAGCTAAACTTCTTAACAAAATAAGCAACAGAAAATCTGGCATAACATCCAACAAATTAAAAACAAGAGAGGAGGGTCAGGGTCCTGGAGCTACTAGATTAAAGTGCTCATCTTCTGGTACAAACTTTGTACTAAAGTTTGTACAAATACGAACTTTTTAAGTATGTGTTTTTCTCTCTAGTCTCAGTTTTTTTTGTGAAATTAATTATTTTTCCCTTTGCTTTGTGTTCTGTTTAGGACATTAGCTCACAAAGTGGGTTTATTTTGCTTTGTTTTGTTTTTCAATTTTCTAGTTAATTTTCTTGAAGATGACTCATATCAAGATCCAAGCCAGGAAAAGAACAGACCTTAGTAATTCACAAAATTGTTGCCAGTGTTTTCTATTATTTAGAATTTGGAGGTGCAGGGCTCTGAAATACTAAATTAACTCTGCAGTTTTGTGGGATAAGGTTATACCAGTAGGGTAGCCTCATATGATAGAACTTTTTCATGGCAGTGGCCCTGAGCTGTTCACCTGAGCTGTTCACCTTTCTCCGGTCTCCTACACCTTTTAGAAGCTGGGACTACAAAAGGAGGTGTGAAGCATTAGCCACCTAACTTATATCCAAATATGTTAGGGGATGGCCCAATAAAATTATAACATCTCTGATTAATAAAAGAAATTATTCCTAGGAGTGCTACCTCCTTAGTTTGGATTTAAATCTTCCTTTTTATTATGTTCAATTGTTTTTTATCTTCTTGTTTCTTGACAAATCATCTTTATGTTCTCACACTATACCATTTTAATGTTAGAATTTTCCTTCTTTGAAAAAGAAGAAGATATTATATAAATCTTCTGAAAACAATCATATTGTCTGATCTAGGATCATGTGTGCAAAAGATTTTCCCTCTGGGTGACCAACAATAACAAACTGAGTTTCAAGTAGTTATCAGCCTGTTCCAGGTTATTTACTTCTTTTAAAATCATCAAAAATGTATTATCAGTATTGGTGCTTGTCATATCTCTTCTGGTTTATCAAAGGTTAGTCATGCAAAAAAACATTTTTATCCATAGTTATTAAAAGGTTTTGTGAAGAGATTAATGCATATCTGTCCTCTGGTTAGACCTCAACTGGGACCTTGGTCTAATATTTCCTTAGCTCATGAATATTAGCCTTTCTTTTGAATAGACCTGAGACATAAGGAAAATAATTTCAACTACTTGTCTCTTGAGGGGAAAAGTGTAAATGTCAATAGTATCTAAGCCTTTAAAATTTGCTCATGTTCTGCAAAGAAACATGCTTATGAGCACACTTTTCTAAAAGTGCCTACAGCCTACAATAGTTAAAATGAGTGCTGCTTTTACAGCCTGTTCTAGATCTGTTCACCTACCAGGAACATGCAAATTGTTTCTCAGATCCCAGCTATACTTCCACAGAACATTTGGCATCACAATTTGCAGTTGTGTCAGCCGCACAATTTGACATATGCAGTTTGGTATTCTCAACTCCCATTTCACAATTTGCCATATACTAAAGATAAGAATACACAGAATCTTCTCAAAGAACTGATGGTTCATCCCATGTAACAGAAACTCTTAAAATGCAACCTACGGAAAAGTAAGAAAATGTTTTCATGATATAAACAGAATGTTTATTTGGTTGTCGCTATCCCACCTTTCATAAATTTCCAAGAGCTTTGGGAAAGGTAACATGGAAACCCCATGCCTTGTTCCTTTTGACAAGTGATATGGAAAAAGAGACCTTGCTTTCATCAGTGTATGTACTTGTGTTTGCAACTGCCCACCTCCTCTTTCACCCAGCACTTGACTTCAGTTACTGCAGTTTCAGAGTCAGTCTATTCACCATTTGCTTTCTCTGAATTGTCATTCCAAATCAGGAACAAATGTGGTTGCAAAAGTGTACCTCCAACCTCTGACCTTTTAGAGCTGTAATAAACATGATGGAGTACCCTTCTGAGCCCTGTTCTTAGGTTGCATCAGTCTACCCTACATGGCAGAAGTTTGGATGTGCAGGAATTATCTCAAAGGGTTTAGGTTTAATTTCTCTGAAGTCCCAGTTTCATCATAATTTGCTCAGTATATTACTGAGTGTCCATGTGCTAAAATAAAGCAGGAATAGATGACTGAATTAGTCAGGACATGGATCACAATACCGAAAATCTCTAAACAACCATGGGGTATTTGTGATAAGTTACTCTGGCAGTAAAAAACAAACAAACAATGACAACAATAAACAAACAAACACAAAAAATATACAGGCTGATAAGATTATTGTTCTAATTCTTCAGATGAAATTCCTCTTTTTCATTTTTTTCCTTGAGCTGCTTTAAATCATTTTAAGCAGTTGTATGTTAAGGGAATTTAAATTTGTCAAAAACTTTGGGAGTGCTGTGGGAAATACAAGAAAGGTGAAAGCTCTCAGGTTATGTTACTCTCATCTCATAATTTAAGCAGCTTTTTCTTGTTTTTTTTTTTTTTTTTTTTTTTCATTGCTTTTCTGGATCAGATGGCCCTTAGGCTATGGCTGCCTTGTCAAATTAGTCCATGGAAATGTGTATACATTGTATTTCAGGAGCATATACTGCTTTGCCATGTACGTCTGTCCTACAGATATTGTTCATGTCTTTTTAAAGTTTTCTCCTCAAGAGCTATTCTTCTTTTGTGTATTTCAGAACTCTGTGAGTAGTTTTCAATGTTTACTGGAAGCTTATGGGCAAGTGTTTTTGTACATATTGAAAGTGGGTTTGAGTCATCTGTGAAATGAATAGAAAGCCTGCTGATTTATCTTGGCATTCCTTTATATACAGATTTAAAGACAAGTCTTGAACAATGTCTGTATTTGCCTCAGAGTGCTAAAAATAAAGTTCCTAATGAATGTTCATCGTCACTGAAGGCAGTAAGGTTCATTGCATCAGAAATAACTTCAACTAGCATCTGGAAAGTGACATGAAAAATAGTCAATCTCTGTTAGTTTTATTCAGGAGTGTAATGTTAAATTAAGAAATTAACGATAGGTACTTGTGCATCCATGAAGTGTAACTTCAGTACTCTGCATTTTCATAAATGAAATATATTGTCTTCTTCCCTGAATGCACTTTCTACTCTCGTAGAGAGCTTCACAAAGTATTTTCATTAGTCATGACAACTTTCCACATTCCTCTACAAAAGCACTTTGACATTTTTTTTTCTTTTCCTTGAATAATTAGCAGCCAATTGACAAAAGCTCGGTTTTGCCCAAATGTGGTTACTAAGCAAAGGAACCAAAATTTGGAACACTGTTAGCAAAAGAAAGAAACTCCCCCACTTGCTTCTATCACGTGTCACAGGCATTATATAAAGGCACTGATTTTTTAAAAGGCTAAGTGTGCCAGTGCTAATGAAACAGTGCCTAAAGTTAGATATTTTGCATTGGCATCAAATTATTCATTTTTCCTTATTCATTCAGTAACTGAAGAGAGTCATATTTTAAAACCTAGTACTTTAAAGAGTAAGTACAAAGTGAAATCAAAGCAGACAAGAAAGGAAAGAAGTCTGTTTTGGTTGCTTTGTTACTTTGGATGTTTTTTAGTATCAATGGTTTTAGGGGGTAAAACTACAGTGTCTTCGGCATATTCAGCCATGTGAAGTGTTTACACTAAACCCTAAACTGTTTTTAACTATATTTGTTTCATTAAAACATGTCATTAAAAGCTCTGTGCTCAGTCTTGTTTCATTTCAAGATTTGTGAAGCTCCTCTTAAATGATTTTCACTGGAGGAGAGATGATCATGATAAGTTTTTTTTCTGGCGTTTTGGTGGGAAGATGAGATGAAATGCAACAATCTCAGAGTTTCATTTTGTAACAATAGTTTTCTTAGAGAAATCTTGTATGTCAACATATGCAAAAAAAAACCACCAGCTTACATAAAGATACTCATACAATCCAGTGTAAATTAACCTGTTAAACATATAAGTATCTTGCCCGTTAAAAACCTGGATAAGCCTAAAATGTAGTGTGAGTAAGAGAGGGTGATCATCAGTAATGATGTAGCTGATGATAGGGTTAGAACAATATCATTTTTAGGAATTGAAGAGGAGGAGAAACTGAGAAGAAACTGCACTTCCATTCTGTAAACCATTGAAGAGGAATATCTGTTTGTTAATGAATTTACTGGCTTTTCATGGCACCAGGTGCAGTGCTGCCTAAAGTCTGGTGAATTGCACTTAGTTTCATTTCAGTCTATCACCTTTATTGCCAAGTGTATCATCTTATCTAACAGCACAAGGTGTTAAAAGATGTTGCTTGTACCTGGGAGTGACAGTATATACATCTAGGGATAGAAAAGCTCAAAACATTTAGCACAGCTTATGCTGCCTGTGGAAAGTACCCCATTTAGCTCTGAATAAAACAGCAAAAGAGAAATTTTCAGCTGGCACTCTTCATGTCTGCTGATCCCAAGAGGCAGGCTAAACAAAGGAAAAAAAAGATTTCTGTTCTCTATTCTCCTTCTTCTTCCCCCACCCCCACCACTGAAGTTTTAATTGTCACATTACAAAATGCAGGAAAATAATGCTAACACAGTTTCATATTTATTCAAGGTATCTAGTGATATTTGGTGCGTTAACCGGGTTTTCCATTAATTTCCACCGTGCTCATACGTGAGCAGCTGGTCATGATGAAATGAACACCAAAATATTTTCAGCTCTGTAGGTGCTAGAAGGCTGATAGATTGAAGGCTAGATGGCCTTGCTGATGTTTTTTCAGTGTGTGAATTAACATATTTTTCATTTGCTGGCTATGCTGTTAAATCTTCATCAGGCCACTTTCTGTCTCTGTCTCTGACTTTTCCTTTGATGTTAACTATACTTAGTTTAATTTTTAAGATTTTGGGGGACAAAACAGTTGTTAACAGAATGTGCTAGTGCTAATCTGAGTTTTCAAAATTAACTTTATAGTATTTTTAGTTTAGTATGAATTTAGTGTTAGTAAACACTATTTTATTACTATTAGTCATAGTATTCACTATTAAACAGGATACTGCCTGTCTCTGGTGTATTCTGATGGACACATCAGTAGGTAAAATGAATGTCACTGGGTGTCACAGATGCTACCAGCATTGCTTGAATGGCTGTGAGTGCTAATACAGCTGTTTTGCACAGGTAATAGGAGAGAGACAGTAGGAGTATGTGGTCTGTTGCCACCATGGAAGTAGATCACTAGTAGAGTCTCAACAGAACTCTGCACTGAGAATTTTTACATTTTCCCTATAAATAAATAAAGACGTTGAAAATGTGTAAATAATAAGATCACAAAATTTGCTTTCAGTACTGTTACATTCTGGGTAGTGAAGTCATGAGAGGTTTGAAAGGAATCACCTGTTTGTGATTTCTTTCTGTAGAAGAAGTAGGAGACGAAACATGAAATGAACAGTTAGGTTTTTGCTTCAAAACACAGGAAGGGAGGTGATCACTCACACGTTGTGAGCCTATGGCAACTCCAAGCCATGAGATGCTGTGGATGATAAAATGTGACCAAAAAGCAGTTTTATTTTTTCCTTTTATTCCCGTTGAGATCTACTAAAAACAAAGACAGCACCTCTGACTCAGGAATTGTCTCATCAGCAACTTCCTCAAGGTCAAGAGAGTGTTCTAGAGAAGTAAAATTGTACACTTAAGCACTGGCAAAGAGAGGTTTTTAGGGTGAATAGACCAGTATGGAATTTCTTGCTTTGTAAAAATTAAAATCATGCCAAATCATTTTGTCCTCTGAGCTTACTGGAAATGATGTGAAGGTAGTGTGTGCAAAAATGAGCTAGTATGTCCTTCTAAGAGGCAATTTGTCAGTCTAAACTGTGTTATATGCTAAATGTGTTCAGTTGGTTTTCACTCAATTTGGAACATTAATGGAGCAAAAATGTATCTTTTCAGGGTGTTTTAAAAGGAAGCTCGTGTTTGCCATCAATAAATTGGGTAAGATGATGTTGATAAGATTTTCAATGTGTTTTCAGTCATCTTTTGTAGGATTCCAGAGGGCAATTATTGCTTCCTCCTAAGGGATGAGTCTGATATATAAGCTCTGTCGTGGCTCATTTCTGGTATATGGAAAATGCCTTTTTCAAAAGTTTTATATAACTGAGAAAAAAATATATATATATGATGAAAGAAAAATGAATACATCCCTATGGTTTATATTTTGTGTGTATAGCTAGCACTGCCACTATTGTAAATAGTTATAAAGATGACAAGTAGTTAATAACCTGGATTGCATGTGCTAGACTTTACTTAAAATATATGAATGAAATAGAAAGGTTCTGATCATGCCATCTGGAACATGGCACTTATCCAAGTGAGAAAGTTCCATATGAACAAGAGATGAGGCCAAATAGCTTTAAGTGCTAAAAATATACCCTTCTTTAAATAAACAGCATGTCAAGCACTGTGAGTTTTGTATCCTTATGGAAATATAAAAGATGGAGAAAGAAGGCACCATCCTGAGGGAACAGATGTTAGAAAAATCATGCTATATAAAGACAGGGTCTCTAGTCCTGGTGCTCCTCCTGATTTTATTTATTTATTTATTTATTTTTTCCAGGCAAAACCACATAAAGGGAACAATATGTAAATATTAGTTAGGCATCACAGTTCTTATTTTCTGTTTCATCACCATGTGACCCTGTAGAACTGATGCATTCAGTTGACCTGAATACATCAATATGGCGTTGCATCATGGCTACATATTTCTGTGGAGCTACCTGAACTTTTCTGTTTATCTGTTACAGTTATGGCCCCCACGAATAAAACAATTGCATTGGACTGAGTATTGTCAGTCCAACATTTATGTAGTTTCTGATACTTTTCTATTACCTACCTGCATAATTCTCCTGAGCAATTGGCCTTCATACTTCAACAGTCTTTGGAGATTACAGGTAACAGAGAATTATGCATGCTTTTCATATTTATTTAGTCACTTTTTGTACCTGCACAACATCCTGTACAAAGGTTTTAATAATGTATCTATATATTGTATATAAGAAACACAAGCTTTTTTCTTTTAATCTTGCCATCTCACCTTCAGCTCATAGTTTTCACCTTAACACCTGAATGTCAACTACACATACCTTATTTTAAGGACAAAAATAACACTAAAGAATCATAATAGAACAAAATGAAACCTGTTTTCATATTATTTGGCAAAATATTAACTGTCAGTGGCATGGAGTTTGGATTATATGCATGTTCACTTTTTTTTTTTTTTTTGTCCTACGTGAGGTTGCCACTTCAGTTTTAGCAGAATGGCAGATAAGAGAACCCTATAAGTAGTCAGGCTGGGGTACCAGTAGTAACCTAGCCATTTCGCCACATAGCTTTAATTGGAGTGTCCATTCTTTTAAATTCCTGCTCTGTCTCACTACTGAAAATGGCTACTGGCTTTGGATACCAGCATACAAAATATTCTTCTGTAAAGAAAATTCCCATAGTACTGCAGTGCTCTGACTGCAGTATGTCAGTAATATTCTCATGTCAGCTTCCCTGTTGTGCCGCTGTAAGAAAGTGTGTGCAGTCTGGACAGAGACTCTTTGATGTGTATACAGCACTCCTCTGATGTTAGCACTGTTTCTCAGTGCATCTTTTCAAGGTAAAATAAAGTAATTGGATTCCCAGCTTTAAAATAAGCCCAAGTAGGTAGAAAGCATATGCCCACATGTGTACTTTTTTTAGGAAACAAGGCTTGGTAATGAGGAATGAACAAATTACTGTTTTGTGTAGGTGGTAATCAGTTTCATCACACTACAAAATTATGTCTTACATTTTATTTTGGAGAAATCAGACGTTGCTCCTTTGTATTTTAAATATCAGGGGCCCCCGTAAATAAATAAATAAATAGATAAATAAAAGTGAGGTAATTTCTCGATGGAAATTGAATCACTTTTGTATGTGCAGGTATTTGCAGATACCTCCAAAATAATTGGGGTCGCAGTTAATGTAGTTCCTCAGTTCGCCCTTTGCAGACCACTATACACAGGAATGCAAAATAATGACCTGAGCAAATTATCTCCATTAATGCCTTTTGGAGATGTGTTATGCATTGCTAAAGTCTGGAAAATAGTCTTCTCTCTCAGATCAGCACCCTTGATAGAGGAAATTAAGATTTTATTTATTTATTTTATTTGTTTTCCAGCCAGAAAGTCAGCAATACATGAGTATCCACTTCCTACAATCCATTTGCAACAAAGTAGGGCTGAATTCTGTGTAATAAAACATTCAGATGTTACCACACAAGTACTGAAGAGTAACTATATGTGATGTGGAAACAAACAGCCCTCAGTGAATAGTTTAGGCATAAAAGAAAATCCTCAATTAATGGTGACAAGAGCAAGTCAATATACAGCTATGTGAGTCCCTAGATATCCACGTCTCAGTTCTGTATCAATGGCTGATTACTTATACTGCTTATTTGTATATGTATAAAGCCTCTTAACACCAAGAAGCAGGTTTTCAGCTGCTTGTTTAAATCACTTTACATACGGAAGTTTAGACAACTGTGCACAATTACCCCAGCTGAGATTCCAGGTGGTTTTGGATACAAGAACTCTTACGGCTCTCTACAACTACCAGACAGGAAGTTGTAGGGAGCTGGGGATTAGCCTCTTCTTGTAGATAACTAGTGACAGGACAAGAGGGAATGATCTCAAGTTGTGACGGGAGAGGTTCTGATTAGTAATTAGGAGACATTTATTCTTACAAAGAATAGTTAGGCATGGGAAGGGGTTGCTCAGGGAGGTGGTGGAGTCACTGTCCCTAGGGGTGTTCAAGGTAAAGTTGGACATGGTGCTTAGGAATGTGGTTTAGTGGGTGATATTGGTGATGGGGGATGGTTGGACTAGATAAACTTGGGGAGGGAGGTGCTTCTGAGCTTTTTGGTGATGTTATCCCTTCTTTCTCCCTTGAGAAGGCTCTTTGAAAATGAGTGAATAAAATGAATCTGGACATTTGTGATGTACCATTCTTGATATTTCAGGATAAATGGTCTGTTGGAAGTGCTTTTGAAATCTATGCAACTTTTAACTTAAGCTGAGTTTTTCTGCTTTTTTCAGCAGTTTTTCCCTTCCCTTCTCTTCTCTTCCTTTTTTTTTTTTTTCCTGAAAACTGTTTCTTTGTTACCAGACTAGTCTTTATTCAGTTCTTTTATGTAAATTGTGAAATTCTAGGAGAAAGTGATTTCAGTAGCTGTCTGCTGCATAAAAAGCACTTTATATACAAAATCAGGATCATCTGTATTTGTTTTGCTTTTAGAGAAGATTGACATCCCTGCATTTCTAAGCTAGTTTTCATGCAGTAGGGTTTGCTGGAACTTGATAATTTGTTTTGAATGCACAGTAGCCTGGTCTTTTGTTTGTTTATTAGCATATTCCTATCAATTATGGGCATGTGATGACATTTGATGTTCAAGGACAAACTATACACAATATTTCCTATTGAGATGTGAGTCAGTATCCCTAAACCTTTAAATGTTATTGAATACATTTGTTAAACTGGCATCTCTGTAGAGGCATTAATTGGAAAACACACTATCAGAGCAATTCTGTTTTGCAATAATTCATTTAGAAAAAAATTCTGAAAATGGTAAAAGCCAGGGACCACTTATAAAATAACAATAAGCCTAAATGAAATAAATACTTGCCTCTGAACAGTATTAAAAACTTACACCCCTCTGCATTCTAAAGTAAGAAAGTAAAGGTAGTCTATAAAAGCTACTAGCTCTAAAACAGCTATGACCTAATTATGCTATATACTTCTTATAGTATGTCATGAAGCAGAGATGTAAATGTACAAAGTGATTCTTTCAGAAGAATTTTGTACTATAAACTGTTATTTTTCTATTTTAAGGATAAAACTGTTGCAAGTAAGATGTTTTACTAGCATATTTACTTATTAGGTATAAAAAGGTTTATTAAATTTTATTCTAGAGAAAAATGAACTGAAACAAAATCCCATATTTTTCTAAAAGAAAGAGAACTACGAAACAAAGTTTGATATGAACTGTAGCTCTCCATGTCGGTATTCCTCAACTGCTCATCATTTGTTTTATGACCTCACATCTAGAGTATTCTCATAGCTCGTACTTTTGTACTGTCCTCGTTGCCAAGTTGCACAAAAAAGATAGACAAGTGTTACTGTATGGGAAGAACGTGGGAAATGAAACAAGAATTTGTTGT
Source organism: Cygnus atratus (assembly GCF_013377495.2). Taxonomy (NCBI): domain Eukaryota; kingdom Metazoa; phylum Chordata; class Aves; order Anseriformes; family Anatidae; genus Cygnus; species Cygnus atratus. The sequence continues at coordinate 56,503,525 of NC_066363.1, read as the reverse complement.
AAACTTTCCCCTGAAAACAAAACAAAATCTAACTAAATTTGCTCGATGAGAGGATTTTAAAAGCTGTGGTTAGGGTTAGAAATAACATTTCCTAACAGTTTAGTGAGGAATTATTTGCTGACATGTTTGAGGAATAAGGTAATATATACAAGTCAATATCAAGACATGGGTCACAGGTTTGTTAAAAACTGTTTCTCTGTGAAGGCTTCACTCTGAGGTTTTCTAGAAGATTTTGCTTGTTTCCTCTTATGCTAATAACAAACTAACAGAAAATAGATATTAATGAAACTGTCTTCAAAGCAGTTATTTAGCATTTTAATTATATGTAGAAAGGCAACAGAAAATTCTGATACATGTAAAATACTAGAAATAAGAGTAATTTCTATTGGTAATATCCATAAAATGACTGTATAGCTGATTGTTCAAATCTCCAATTCCTAACCAATTATTTTGTCATAAATAATTGTCTAAAAGTAAAATAAAGAAGGGACTGTACTATCACCAGGAGCTCAGTTAGTATAATATAGATAATGTGCTTACAGTACAATACAACAGTAATTCTGGTTCAGCATTTTTCTGATAGAATGTAGAGCAAAATTTATATCAGGAAGTAATTTGGAATCTTTTCCGGAGGCAATTTCTTTTAAGTAGATCCGAAGACTCTGATAAGTGTTTTTGATCTTTACTTAAAGGTAAACCTAGGATCCCTGAACAACTTAGCTTATGAATGACTCACTTAAAGTAAGGAGAGCTCTGTGGGTAAACTGATTCTAGAATATTGTCCAACCTTTGTTTACATAACTCTGTCCATTAGGTCATCTACAATTAATTAGAAATGAAAATTTGTATCTCAAATTCAATTGTAATTGAATCAAATAGTGATTTTTAAATCATTTTAACGTAAATTTAGGGTAATTGACTTTCGTATGAAAGGAAATTTAGGAAAAGTGCTTGAGAACTTTTATTCCTAAGTATACTTTTTCAGCAGGGCTATCAGCTGACAAAATTGGGCTACTAAACCAGCTCAGTATCCAAAAGATAATTTTGTAAATTCTTAAAAGATGTTTTTTACATCAGAAAAACATTGTCATGAGATGAAATGTTATGGGTATTGGAGAAAACTTCTTTGTTCCCATGTTTTGATGAAATTTTCCAGCCTAATAGTTTTGGTATATACATATCACTAAGTTTTTAAAACTTTTCTGTGACTGTGAGTCATTTTTATTTGTTTAATGTTTTCTTCTTTGCCTTGGGGGAGAGGGGGGAAGGTGAACGTGGCAGTGTCTCTCTTACTGCCTGAAGTATTGAATATTGTGCCATGAGTTACTAAATATTTTCTGATAGATTTGAAATTAGGCATCTAGGAAGAAATTGGTAAAACAGATTTTTCTTACCAAGACAGCTGAGGATGAAAGCTCATCTCCACACTTCTTGAGTTGCTTTAGGCAAGATACAAACTGGTATCACCATGTGCTTCAATCATAATCAACATTTTGCCAATTAAAAATGAGTCCAGTCCTCCTCTTTAATTCACACTGTACTGTGCTGGTTTTAACACTTTTAGCTCATTTTCTCCTCCGTTTTCCTGAAAAGCAGTGAATAAATGTTTCTCAGCCAGTCCTAAGCAATAGGTGAGTGCTGTTACGACTGGACAGGCAATGGCCTCCTTGGTCAAAAAAAAAAAAAAAGTCAGGTTCAGCTCCCTGAATCTGGAGAGTCAGAGATGAACACCACAAGGCGCCCAGTACGGTAACACAAGTGATCCCAGAGAAGCTGTCTGGAGCCCCATGGAGAGTTCTCTTTTCTTTGAATACCATCTCATTTACAAGAAGGGCGTGAGAGACTATGGAAGCTACAGATCTGTTAGTTTAACTTCAGCGTCTGGAAAAAAATATGCGGAAGGTTATCCTAAGCACTGTTGAAAGGTTCTTAAAGGACAGCACAATCCTCAGGCCCAGCCAGCTTGGGCTCGTGAAAGGAAAGTCCTGTCTCACAAATTTTATATCCTTCTATAATAAGGTCACCCACTTAGTGGATGAAGGGAAGATGGTGGATGAAGTTTTTCTGAATTTTAGAAAGACTTTTCAAAACATCCCTCACAGTAGCCTTCTGGATAAATTGTCCATTTGTGAGATGAACTAGTATGTAGTATGATGGGTAAAGAACTGGGTTAATAGTAATAAGGGTTGTATTGAATGGGACTACATCTGCTCTTGTGTTCCAATTCTCCTTGCTCATACTAGAGCCAAATTCAGAGTTAAATTGTTTGTGTGATTACAAGTTTACTTATATGGTATATTTGCCTAAGGTTCAGTGTAAGCTTTGGTTTCAAACACAGGAAATGCTGCTACTGCATTTCTTTCTCCTTATCTTATTTCGTGGTCTTTTCCTGCACTGATGCTGCAGAATCAATAAATTATTTAGAGTAATATCCAAATAGTGCACCCTGAACAGTCTGACTGTTTGCATTCTCCTTAGTTCCAAAATCAACCTGTGCTGTATTTCTAGAAATGTGTTGTTGATGTGTACTGCTCATAACCTGTTTCTGATATCCTTGGAGTCAGTAAAGCCTTTCTTTTGCTTCCAGGCAAGTCTTTGTCAGTAAGAAAATTTAAAGACTTCACACAAAACTGCGTATTCAGACTACCATCTCTAGGTTTTGGATTTAATTTACTTGAAAATGAAATAATTCTCATAAATGAGTGGTTTAGTTCTTTCTTTGCAAGAGCTATGTTTCTAAAGCAAGGAACAGTCTTCTGCAGATTTGCATTTTTCAAAGGCATGGAACTTGCAAAGAAAGCATTAGAGATTGAATTAAATAATATTAAGAAAAATCTAGCCAGCTTCTGGTCTTTTACTGTATTCAGCAATAACGGTAGGGAAGTGTATGTTTATAAAAGATAAGGTGGTAGCTCAGACTGTTGTATAAGCAGTGATTCCAGTGTATTGTGAAACACAATGACATTGGAAATTTTTTTAGTTTTCTTTCCCTGCCACTGCTTTTTTCATGCCATTAAGGTCAGACTTGCCAACAGTAATGCTTTCTGCAGTTTGTCCTCCTTTAAAACTGTCTAAATTTATTTAAGAGATTTTGCCTACATTTCAAGGTCATGGAAAGCACAGTAAGTCTTTAGGTGGCATGGTGCTACTAAGATATGCCAACCAGTCTAAAAAAGTTTTCCTTTCTCAGACTGACCTAGCAGATGCCCCTCAAAACTGCCCCTCACGTTCAAGGACTTGTGAAGAAGTACATTTAATGTAACTACTAAACCTCTATACTTCTTCAAGTAATGGATTAGTCACTGTGAATGGTTCATTTGGTTGATCTTTTTCCTGTTCTCTCTTTATAAAACTTTTATGAGTTCTTAAAGTAGTTGAAGAAAATATAAACCAAACAGAATTTGAGATGTCCACACTAGAAAGCGGCCTCTGCCTTCAAGTACCTGCTAATGTATGTTTCAGTGTAAAAATGAATATACCTACACACTAAGGTGGGACTGAAAATACAAACCACGTTCATTTTAGTTCCTGCTGAAATAAGTTTCTACATCAAAATCAAAGGCTCTTTGCTTTGATTCCACTCTCCGTGGAATGGATACTGTATAAAATACAATATGTGTACATTGTATAAAATATGGAAATTTGACAGCTAGTGATCCTGTAGTTAAAAAGTGAAACACAAAAGTTTTCCAATAATTTTAGGATAATTGAATCATAGAATCATTAGGGTTGGAGAAGACCTCCAAGATCATGTTGTCCAACCATCACCCTACTACCAATGTCACCCACTAAACCATGTCCCTAAGTACCACGTCCAACCTTTCCTTAAACACCCTCAGGGTGAACCATGTATCCCCTCTCAGCTGGCTATGGAATAAATTGCTGTAGATTTGCAGTAAATTCAAAATGTTCCTTCATTATTAGGGAACCTAACTTGAAGATATTTGCAGGAAGACTGCTTGTTAAAGACTCTCCATGACATTGACAACAGGCATTAATGGCAAATATGCAATATATGAAAGTAGTAGTAATGTAGTTATGACTAAAGTGTTAGTTACTGACACTAAATTTCCATTTAAAATGACATTTTTAAAAATAACTCTGGCTGTTAAGGTTTCTGTGTTGATATCCTTGGCCGTGTGAGTTTTGGTAAATGCAAATATACAGTCACTGCTTAGGTCCCTCTCCTAGTTCCTGTTAAAACTGGTATGTGTGATGTTCAGCACTAATGCACATGCATTAGTGGCACAAAGCATTCTTGCACTGTGACTGAACAGTTTATCATCTTGACATTTACTGGAGCATATTGTTATTTTTTTCCTCTCCTCGTATTTAATAAAAAACTTCATATCCTTTCTTCTATCTTTCTTTCTCTCAAAGTACACACAGATAAGTTCCAGATATGTTGTTTATGCCCTCATTTTCCATCAAATGCTTATCTCCTTCCTGCAGGTCAAAGGATAACATTTCTTACAATATACTAACTGGCTGGCAGTCACAAGCAGATGACCCAGGAGAATCTTGCAATGATACTCCTCTCCTTTTTTCCATTGTTCCATGTACAGCTCTGAGACTTCAGACATTTGACTTTTTTTTTTTCCCCAAGTCCTATTGATTTATAGAGAAACTCCAAAAGATATAAGCTCTATCTGTTCAGACAGAACTAGAAAACAAGATATATGAGGAGTGGCTGATGAAACTGGGGTTATTTAGTCTGAAGAAAAGGAGGGTAAGGGGAGACTAATCACTCTCTGACTATGTGGAAGGAGGCTGTAGTGAGGTGGGTGTCAGTTTTTTCACAGGTGGCAAGGTACAGAATGTGAGGAAACAGCCTCAAGTTGTAGCAGAGGAGGTTTAGACTGGGTACTGTGAAGAATTTACTCATGGAGGGGATGGATAGGCATTAGAACAGGCTGCCCAGGGGGAGGTATTGCCATCTCTGGAGGTATTTAAGAGACATGTGGATGTGGTGCTTAGGGACATGATTTAGTTGTGGACTTGGTAGTTATATGTTGATGGTTGGACCTGATGATTTTAGAGGTATTTTCCAAATGAAATGATTCTATGAAAATATAAACAAAAAATTTAGACATAAAGCAGTAATTTGAACATTAACATTATTTGGGTGAAAGAAATAGTATGGTAAATAGAGTAAGTGTTGTGTTTTCTTAACATTTTTCAGTGGCAGTTCAGTAACTAGCACTCATTCCGCCCTCCACCCCAACTCAAGATAATAAAGACTTTGTTTTAATTATTTACCAGGATTCCTTTGGAGGCTATTTGTCTACTTCTGCTATTAAAGTGGTTGTATCATGAGCATCTACAGCACTAAAAGCAATAAAAGAAATCCAATTCCCTTCTCAGTTCTAAAGATCTGAGTCTGTCATCTTCACTGAAACAAACACACAAAAATCCCAAACCCTAAAATGAGCTCTTGACTTTTGATTACACCTTGTAGATGTATATTAGGCACCGAAGAGGCTTTTATTGAATGGAAGTTTGAGAGAGATTAAAATGAAATTGTATATGATATGGGGTACTTATAAAATTATCTAAATGCTTGCATAACAGAAAAGTATGTGTCTACTTAAACTGATGTAGGTCCTCGCTAAACCAGGTCATTTTACTTTTTGAAAAGCCATGATATTTTCCCCGCCACCCCCCACCCCGTTGGACACAGACTTTAAGTGAAAAACACTCCTGAAATATGCACTGAAGTTTTGTCCATCACCTGTTTTGTCTGCTAAAATGCCTGATCAAAAAATGGTCTAAAATTATTTCAAACATAAAACTCAAACCAACGTTATTTTAGAGAATTTCTTTTGAACTGAAAACCAGATAAATAGTTGTCTTCTGGGATATTTTTGTTGTGAATAAATGAGAGAGTATATTCCTTCATAATAAAAGAGGATAAATTAACATTAGAAACATAAGAAACGTTCAGATATTCTAATGCATCTCTGCCCTATGGATACCTGGGACTCAGGAGACTTCAACAGCAGCTGGGCAAGCAGAATTCAGACTTCATACTAGAACCTGTCAGATAACATGAAAAAGAGGGAAGTATTCCTACGTACAAGCTGGAAAGGTTGTGCTGAAGCAAAGAGGAACTGAGAGATAGAGGGATACCTAGTTACTGCAGTGATGGGATACTCCGAGTACCTAACTTCAGAAACATTGCAAACACCAGATAGTGTTCACGAGAGTTCTAAGGGAAGTCAAACATGAAAATAAACAACAAAACCAATTACTTATATCAGTCTATATTCTAGAGGAATAGGAACTAGGAAAAGTGACAACAATTTATAAAAGTACCAGGTAGACTCTGAGAATAGGTCTGGTTTCTGAAGTTGAGGGAAATTAATAAAAATCTGATAAAATACAGAAAAAATTTATGCATTACAGGAAAGAATCTACATGATTCTTGTAGAAAGGCTCATAACTGTTCTTAGTAGTTGGAAAGCATAAACATAAAGAGCATTCTAGCTGATAAATATGAATTTCCAAATAGGTTTAGACAAAGGTACCTATCACAGGCTTTTCAAGAAACTGAGCTGATATGGAATAAAAATGGGGGCTAATAACTCCACAAACTAATAATGCTATCCTCACCTTCTGAATGCTGTGTGCATTTTTCTATGGTCAGCTTATCTCAGAAAAGATATACTGGAACTAGAAAAGATTTATGGGAAGGGTGACAGAGCTGATCAAACCATCTGTATGAGACAAGATTAAGAACAAAGAAGACTCCCCATCTTGCTCTTGTATGAGGGTTGTGATCTAGGTTTGCGCTCATGAATGGCATAACAAATGTGCATATGAAGTGAGAATGTTTTTCACAACTCGAGAATTAGGGTTTATTACTAAAATCACTTGATATCACATTTAAATTTAACAAATACAAGTACCTTCAAATGCAAAATATTGCAGATGTGAACAGTGTAACTTGCTTCAAAGAGATGTTATGTCACTTCACAGAACAAAATGCAAATTTGCAAAAAGGGAGAAAGGTCAGAAATAAGTAAAGGGTAGCACAGACTACAAAGAATGATGAATGAATACCTGATCGTGGAAATGGGACAAAATCCTGTACAACTTAACAGTGGAAATTCACAATGCTGGGGAAATTTTTTTAATTACTTTTTCTTTTTAATAATACTCAGTCTTTGCAAGGCACCTGGATGTGGTAACATTATGTATGGCTTGATAAGAGAGTATGATACTTTGGAGATGAATTGCTCACATGCTCAAGACCTAATCTCCAGTTTTAATATCATTCTAGAGTCAGTGTTATTCATTTACAGGGGAATTTAACTTGTAGCTCAGTGTCAACCAAACAACTATGTTTCTGGAAAACTGAAGTAAATTCTAAAGTTTAAGTTCTGCCAAATCTGACAAGACAGTATCAGGTACATTTGTATCAAAGCTGCCTGCTTTTGATCTTTATGTTTCCAAGTTTAACATTCTTCTCAGGACAGAGTAGCTCGACTGAAGATAAAAATTACATGTACCACCTTGCATGGGGTAAATCCCTACTAAATTTTCTACTTTTTAAATCTAAGAAGCAACCCTGTCCTAAAACCCTTAAGTCTAATTCTTAGATTACTTGCTATTTGCATTATCAAAGAGCATAAGGGAATAGTACTTATTACTATATAAAGTTCTTCACAGTTCAATGTAACCTACCAGCAGAAGTCAACCTAAAAGAAATTTTTGAACTTAGGGATGAGAGAAGCAAGTTCCTAGCTGGTGTAAATTTACATTCCTCTACTAAAGTTAATGGGCTAGGCCAATTATCAGTAGCTGAAGGTGCGATGTTGGTATGTTTACAGATCAGTCATTTGCCTTGATACCATGCTATTTATGCAAATATGTAATTATGATTAATGAATTATTAACAACAGATTTTCAGAGATACATTTCCAGCAGAAAGTCTAAAGTAGGTAAGAGCTGTGCAAATTGGTTCCAAGAAGACAGTTCCATAAATTAGGGTAAAAGTAGGTAAATAATTAGACACCAAATGAACTATGGATGCATTTCCTACCCAGTGTGCATGTGTAAATGCACTTAATTGCAGATATTATGCAGATATACTTAACTGCAGAATTGCAGACAGTTGGCTTGCAAAAATGACAGAACATGATTTTACCTTTTTAATCAGGTTGTAGAAAGAGTAAGTTTAGGGCAAAACCTCCAGGAGGTCATATTTGTTACTTTAATCTTAATAATAATTATACTTACTGACAGATAACCCAGATATCAGAAGTATCAAGGTCTACCAGCCAAAGGAAACAGGCACAGATACAACATTGATACAGTGGTTTCCATGGAGAGTGTTAGATTTTTGCAGGGGAGATTCAGCAGACATGCCACAGTGGTGTCTGCTAACACTGTAATATGAAAGAGACTGAAACAACATAAAATACTGCTGAACATGTCAAGTATACTTGAATACAACCAAGATATATGGGGGCATATTATTCTTCTGGGTAGTAATATTCTAATTTTTATCAGAGTAATACTTTTAATTAACTGTTCATGGTGAAACATTTCCCTCCCCCAGACCTAATCATTAGACAGTATTTTAAATGGCATCTTAAGTGTGTAGTGTTGAAATTTAATATTAGTGTCAAGTCAGAAGTCTGAGTGCTTTATGGAATTTTCAATATAATTTTACAGTGCTACCAGTGTAGACTCCTGAGGGAATACACCCAATAAAAATAGTAATCTAGATATGTGGCAAACAGATTGGTTGCACATGTTATCCTCTTGACATTCTTTACTTACTCAAGTTAATAGGCAGAAGTGCACAATTTCCTGTAGGAAAAGACAGCATCAGTGCCCGCATAAAATTCCCAGTGCTAACTAGAAAAACATATGTATGTAGCTATTTGGAAATAGAAGTAATCAAACTTAAGTAGGAAAATTTATTTAAAATGAGACTTTTTGCATGTTCTTTCAGTGTGGACTGGATACTGATAGAATGTCAAAAAAAAAAAAAAAAGGAAAATATCTTTACAATTTATATAACCTAGCATCAGTAAAAATGTTAAACAAATTTGCCTAAGTTTTACAGATTTCTGATGAGCAGCTACAATGTTGAAACTCATCTTAAAAAATTTCTTTACGCTTTGCTACTTGTGCAAAAAAAAAAAAGTACGTTATCTCTGCACTGAATCTTAAACTTGTTGTTTGTATGCTGGGGCTTTGAATGGAAATAAAAATCTAAATGATTAAAAAAAAAAAAGAAATGTTTTCTGTAGTTTTAGGTATTGTATCTTAGATACATGGCTTAGACATAGGGCTGAAGAGTCATTGTTTTGTTTCCCTCAACTCCATGTTCATCCAGCAGTCCTTAATCCAACAGTCTGTAGACCATTTTGTCTACATACACCCATATACCACCAGTACCCTAAAACTGAATTTCAATCACAATGAAAATTCAGAACCCTGAATACTTGTAACCACATTTGTAACTGGAGACCTTATGATGCAGCACCGATATCCTAATCCTGTAGAAACTGTTATGATTTGAAATATCCCATCTATCCTCATGAATGGATCTTACCCACAGAGGAATACATTAAGCCACTTCGGAGATATTTGCTATTCCAGTTAGTTAAACATGCTAAATGAGCAAGTCAATGTGAGTCACTCAAGAAATAAAAACCTCTGGGAGCACTGGCCTTCCTTGTGTCAGATTCAATCTTGCTGTGGCAATTTAGTGGTCCACAGAAGGGAGAAACTCCATCAAAAGCTTACTGATATATCAGGGATTTAATAAATAAATAAATAAACTTAGAAGTCCTAACCTGTACATGCATTTGTAGGTAACCAACAGAAGCCCTGAAGCATTGCACTTCAACACATAAGTATCTACACATAAATATGGTAGAAACGTGAACAGACAGCAGTCCAATTTTTCAACTCTCATTAGGAATATCAGCAAATTACACACCAAAAGTATTATATCACAAGCCTGAATTTGTAACTCAAAAATCAACCTAAGCTGACATATGACTTCTTCCATAAATTTATCAAGCTCCATTTTAAAACACTCCAAGTCTTTTATCCCTAAAATCTGATTTGCTAAGTCATCCCTGAGACAGCTCCCTCCTTGAATGATTAGAAAATATTCTTTCATTTCTAAGCTAATTTTATTCATGGAAACAGAGTGCATGAATGGGGGTTGGGAATAAAATAAATATATGCAAATGTACAGTAGGTGCAGCCCTAATGTACTGAAGCGTACCTTGTTAAACAGTGGGATATGAATAGTACTTTAGGAGATAGTATTGGCACAGGAAGCTATATTCAAGAATTTGGTTGAATAGTTTCAAGGTAAACATTGCTTATAGCTTTGCTGCCTTGTGTTTATAAAGACAACAGAGTTGGAAAAATACACAGGGAACATCTCTGTGTACTTGTTTGTGTCTAACAGGTTATATTTGTATTCTCTGAATACAAATCTATTTTCACCATTGTATGACAAGGCAGCACGGTAATCATATAAATTGGATAGTCAACTGTTTTGTTTACTGCTATAATTACCTAGGCTTTTCCGGACACACAATTAAAATTCCATTTATACATCAGTGTAGTTGATTTATATAAGTTTCTGATTAGCATATAATTATATTCTTTTCCAAAGGATTTTATTCTCTTGAGCTGATGCAATGTAATGCTTATGTGTTTTTGCCTTTCTGTGGAGAACCTACCTTTTGCTCTCCAGCAGTGTTCCATCGGTTTCTGTGTATCAGAATATTTGCTTATCTTCTGCTTGCAAATTAAGTGACAGAACTGAATGATATGGATTCTTCTTATCTTGTGAGAATATGAGTGTTCTTGGAGATGTAGTCAAATAATAGATTGTGCTTATAAGTCATCAATATTAGTTTTCATAGCTGTGGTATACCTAGAAATGAACAGGTAGCTTATCTCCATCTGCATCATTTTATTTATTGTTCTGATAATTAATTTTTCTTTGTTTGTTTGTTTTTGCTTTGGGATTGTTGCTATCCACTATTTTCTCTGTAGTACCTGATTTGATAGACTTTCATATTTTCAAAAATTATCAAAGTGGTTGCTTTTTATTCTTGCCAATTGGATTAATTTGGTGCAATTTCATTAATTTGATTCATAAACACGTATACTGACACAGCTTTCTCCTCTTCAAGACTGGCACTGATAAAATTTTGTACTTCACTGTCTTCATGGCTTAAGTGGAGACACTTAAATCTATTATGAATGTAAACCTAACTTTTTAGAAAGAAATTGACATTTTATTGTAAAGTAAGCTTGCTCTAAAACAGACAAGTTGCCTGGTGTCATGGTTTTGTCTGGGACAGAGTTAATTTTCTTTGTAGAGTCTGTGTTTTGGATTTTTGATGAAAATAGTGATAATAACACACTGATGTTTTTAGTTTTTGCAAAGCAGTGTTTGCATAGAGCCGAGGACTTTCCTGCTTCTCATGCTACCCTGCCAGTGAGGAGACTGGGAGAGCACAAGGAGATGGGAAGGGACACAGCCAGGACAGCTGACCCAGATTTACCAAAGGGATATTCCACACCATATGACATCATGCTCAGCAATAAAAGCTGGGGTAAAGGAGGAAGTGAGGAACGTTTGGAGTGATAGTGTTTGTCTTCCCAAGGAACCATTATGTATGATGAGCCCTGCTTTCCTGGAAGTGGCTGAACACCTGCCTGCCAATGGGAAGTAGTGAATGAATTCACTGTTTTGCTTTGCTTGCACGCAGCTTTTGCTTCACCCAGTAAACTGTCTTTATTTCAAGCCGTGAGTTCTCACACTTTTACCTTTCCAATTCTCTCCGCCATCCCCCACTGGGGAGAGTGAGCGAGCGGCTATGTGGTGCTGAGCTGCCTGCCGGGTTAAACCACAACAGCTGTTAATGGTTATCTGGACTACAGAGAACAAAATCATTGACTCAGAATAATCTGATGATTCTTAACTGGAGTCCAGATCAAGGTATTTCTCTCTGGCTGACATTCTGTTCTCACATGTGCTATTCGTTTATGCCTTTCTCTGTTATGCTTGTTGTCTTAGAAATAGACCTCTGCTAATGTGGTTCCATGTGCTTAAATTTTTTGTGCTGGGAATTCATTGTTAAAAACTATGGGCTGGCAATTCATGCTTCTTGTCGAGGTCTATTTTCCTCAAATACACTGCCTAGTCAAACTTGGGGAATTACAGTCTTGCTGATAATCACTATATGTTGCTTGATGTTGCAGCATGTTTCTGGCTTTCTACCTTTTACCACTTCTCTCTTTTCCACTCCTATCATGCATGAATCAGAAGGCAAATTGAGTATAAATTTTCCCATGTCTGTCTCCTTGCTTAGAACTGGAATTTAATTCATTCTTTCCCCTTATGAACATTGTAATGAACATCAAAATACAATGAAATACTCCTGTGTTCTGCACAGGTACAGAATAGGTCTCATGCATTCTTAGCCACAAATACCAGTTTGTGAGTGTTGACTTCTGCAGATCACCAGCATGGTAACTATATGGGCCATGCATAAGCATATAGAAATAGAACATGTCTGTAACTGGTACTGTGCAAAAACACATTGATTTCCGATGATGGAGATCTGTGAAAATGAAAGAGTGAAATGCAAATATATTTTTCTTTACGTAGCAGGGTTATGTGTTTGTTAGACTATTTCACTCTGGTCTCCGACTGCAATAGAAGAAAGTCTCTATTATTCACTTCTGAGCAGCACTGGAAATGGTACATTTCCTTTTTTTTTTTTTTTCTCTCTTGTATTTCAAATTCTCCTACTATGCCTTGCAAAATATCTAGAGGAAAAAGGAGAAAAGTAGGGAAAAAGGTTAGAACTTAGGGCTTGGATGTGTGATCTGACAAAGCCAAGCAATATATATATAGTCATATATATATATAATATAGTCATTTACATCACGCCTGGATAACTTCTTTAAGTGTTATTTGACAAATTACATTTAAAGATGGCTTTCAATGCCATGTGTGATGAAGACTTCACTACCTACTGCTCTCTCTTGTTAAGACACAATTTGCTGATACAAAAAAAATAAAAATCAGACAGGATGTAGCAGCTGGTCTCAAGAGCTGTCCTCCGTCTTATTTAAAGCCACATTCTCAAGAAAATGATAACAACTAGATAGGAAGATAAATAAGGTGAGAAAATAAGCCTTGTATATTGAACTCTGCATACATGAACTTACACATGTGCTTATGTGTTTTGAGACTTGCAGTCTTTAAGTGTCGATGTAAAAACGTTCCTCTTTTTTCAGTGATATCTATGATTTTAGCCGTATGAAAACCTATATGAAGTTGATGAAGTAGCTTAGATTATCTAACTCTCTAGTATCTCACTAAGAAGTGGCTAAATGTCACACTGTCTTTTCCTTTGTGTACATTCCATTATACACATTTGCTGGTTTTACTATTTTAGATACAAGATATGAAAAGCTGATCTTTCAGTTTCAACAAATTCAGAAGCTCAGTGCCACAGGCAGAGAAAATCATTGTGTTCATTCTACTTTGTCAAAAACTCCTGTTATTTCAATAACATGAATTGAATGGGTGTGTTCAGTGAACGAGGTAGCAACTCTGAATAGAAGTCAACTTGTGGCTTCTGTATACAATATAGCTGTCTCCCAAATTCTGCACTTCACCTTTTAGCAGTGTTCAGGTAGAGGTGAATCCCTCAGTTGCCAAGACAGTTTCTCCATCTTTTTGCAGAGCTTTCTTCACATGCCTATATTTCACAGACCGAGAAAAAAATAAAAATAAAAAAATCCACAGTTCTTGCATCCCTTGATTCAATTTCCACAAACACCTGCCAGGGAGTCAGTTCTCTTCCCTGAAGCCAGAAGGTCTGTTCATCCCAGAAAATGGAATTACAGTCCTGCACAAGGTTTTAATAAAGCCGCCACAGAGCTTTTGTCTGCATATCTACATCGTGTAGCTGGAAGAGTGGAGAAAGGCATCCCTCTTTTGCCAGCTGAATAGAAGTGCTTGTGGAGAATGTTCTCAGCTAAGTTTTTGCCTCTCTTCCTCACTGGCTCAAAGTAAATATTACTCTCTTCTGTGCTTGAGAGACAAAGAGCAACAGAAGGAGGAGGAGACACAGAGGTTAGATGTAATTTTTCTGTCTCCTTTTATCCTTTCCTCTCTCGTCCTCTTCCCATAGATGCATTCCACAATCCTTTTAACTATCAATGCATTATGCTGCTTAGAGTTCCAACTCTGTAGAAAAAAAAAAAAACTTCTAACATTTGGCACTTAACAAAAATACCCCGAAGTCTCACTCCAGCAGCCTGCAAGAAACATTATATGAATGAAGTAGGCATTAGGGCAAATCACATGATAATTGGTTGTCCTTTATTCCCAATAGACGTGACAGAGTATGTATATATGTTTGGAATTTAATGTCATTCACACATTCAAAGTGAAAGACAACTCTGTGTTTTATTGTTTTTGTATTTTTTTTTCTGTACAGATCTATTACAATAATTAATATTGTGTCAATGAAATATCATAGCTATACGAAAAAGGGAATTTCTGACTGAGCTCAAATGCAAAAATGAAACAACACAGCAAGCCAAAATAGGGATGGGCTACCCAAGAGTCACCCAAGAATGCAGGGATGGAAACCGGCAAGAAGCTCAGACAGAGTTGAAGCTAGCCAGGGATATTGAAGGCAGCAAAAAAGCTTCAGTAAGTATACTGGCAGCAAATGGAAATTAAGAAAAACGTAATCTCACTAGGACCTAGGGATAGGACACAGAAAAGACTGAGACACTTTGTACCTTCCTTTCTTTGGCCTTCCTTGGCAAAGTTTGCTTCCAGGCCTCCCAGGCCTCCGAAACTAGTGTCAGAACCCAAAGGGGTTAAGTATTGCCCACATCAGAAAAAGACTTGATAAGCCTAGAAAGACTGCACATGCAAATTGTGTGTTTAGAAGTTTGTTGTATCAGGTGGGCTGGATCCAAGAGTGCTGATGAAGCTGACTAATATTATTGTAAGGTTACTCTCAATCGTCTTTGAAAGATTATGGCAATTTAGGATGATACCTGAGATTGTCCTCTATGATAACATGATTAGCTCTATGGATGAGGCAAGAACAGTGGATGTATGCCTTGTCTTTAGAAAGGCCTTCAACACAGTCTGCCTGATATTTATGGCAATGATACATATAGCAAATTGGTGAAATATCATCTGGATAAATGAATGAGGGGAAAATTGACTGGATGCCAGGCTTAAATGGTGGTGACTAATAGTGTAAAGTCGAAGTGTTGCCCAGTTACTAGTAGTGCTCTTCAGGGGTTGATGCTGGGGCCAATACTCTTTAGTGTTTTCACAAACAAGCTGGGCAATGGGATGGAGTGCACCCTCAGCAATTTCTGGATGATAAGCTAGGGAGAGTGGTTGTGACTTAAAAGGCTGTAACAAGGCTGCTCTTCACCTGGATCTCAGCATACTGGAGAAATGAGCTGACAATGACCTTCACCAGGAATAGAATAAACCTGTGTCCAGTCTCATCAATAGAATAGAATATGCCCAATATTCTGTTGGACTTTATGGGATTTTATGGCCAATAGAAGGCATTGTCCAAACATCTGACAGGCATGGGGCATCAACCCCCCTCTAGGAAGCCTGTTCCAGTGTTTGGCCACCTTCAGAGTAAAGAAATTTTTCCTTATAGCAAATCTGAACCTCCCTTGGTGCAGCTTTGTGCAATTTCCGTTTGTCCTGTCATTGGCACCTACCTCTCCACTTCCCCTCCTCAGAAAATTCTGAGAGCAATGAGATCATCTCTCAGCCTTCTTTTCTGCAGAATAGGCAACCCAAATGTCGTCAGTCTCTCCTCACAGGACATGCCTTCCAACCTTTTTAGCAGATTTGCTAAGATACTTTTCAAGTATCTTAATATCCTTTTTATATTGTGAAACACAGAACTGCACCCAATATTCAAGGTGAGGCTGCACCAGTGATAATTACAGTGCGAGAATCACCTCTTTGAACTGTCTGGCTATGGTGTGTTTAATGCATCCTTAAATGCAATTTGCCCTCTAGTCTGCCAGGGCACACTGCTGACTCACAATGAGCCTACTGTCAACCAGTACCCCCAGATCCCTTTCTGCAGGGCAGAACATTTTAACAGTAACACTTAAAGTATACAAGTCTCAACTCAACAAAACACACAAGCACAGATATAACTCCATGTATGCAGAAGTTCAGTATAAAAGGCTTATTTTCTCAACTTGTTTATCTTCCTATCTCATAGCATCTTTAGGGTACCTAAAGAAAAAATTCAGTTCCAGATTGGTGTAATTTACTACAAAGTTATATATCATCATTATACAAATTGTCGGGTACACTCATAGAATCATAGAACATCACGAGTTGGAAGAGACCCTCAAGGATCATTGAGTCTAACTGCCTACACACAGGACCACCCCAAAATCAAACCATATGGCTAAGAGCATTGTCCAAACACTTCTTGAACTGGCAGGCTTGGTGCCATGACTGCTTCCCTGGGGAGCCTGTTCCATTGCCCGATCACCTTCTTGATGAAGAACCTTTTCCTAATACCCAATCTGAACCTCCCCTGATACAGCTTTATTCTGTTCCCTCGGGTCCTATCACTGGTCACCAGAGAGATTTTGATTGGCTAGTTTAAAAGAATGGTTGGGAGTTCAGCCACTCACCACCAAATGTTTTCATTCCAGTACCTTTGTTAACTGGACTGAAAAACAAATTGTTGATTAAAATATAAATCTCTTAGGTGGAAGTAAGTGGAAGTAAATCAAGTGAATCATTACCTGAATTGCTCCAACAAGTTCTGTAGACCTATTTTTGTTTGAAGTAAATTTATCTTAGTGATATTGTAGACAGGATTTTGTAGTATATAAAAATACAAAATAAATTGATAGAAGCAGCAATTAAGATTACAAAATGAATATCAACAGTGCAATCTCCTTATTGTACATCTCTTAAAAAAACAACTCATGAAGTTCAAAAAGGTTGAGTGTGAGGTCTTGCACCTGGGTCAGGGCAATCCCCAGTATTAGTACAGTCTGTATAATGAATTGACTGAGAGTAGCACTGCAGAGGGATTGTGGATACTGGTAGATTAAAAATTGGACATTAGCTGGCAATGTATGCTTGCAGCCCAGAAAGCCAGTTATATCCTGGGCGGTATCAAAATTAGTAAGGCTTGCAGGTTGAGGGAACTGATTCCCTTGTGAAACCTCACCTGAAATACTGTACCCAGCTCTGGGACCCCAGCGTAAGATAGACAGGGACCTGTTAGAGCAGGTTCAAAGGAGAGACACAAAATTATCAGAAGCCTGGAGAACTTCTATGAAAAGATGCTGAGAGAGTTGGGATTGTTCAGCCTGGAGAAGTGAAGGCTCAAGGCAGACCTTATTGTGACCTTAGAATACATAAAGAGGGCTTATAAGAAAGATAGAGGGACTTTTTACCAGGATCTAAAGTGACAGAACTAGGGGCAATGGTTTTAAAACTGAAATAGGGTAGGTCTAGATTAGATATAACATAAGGAAATTTTTCACAATGAGGATGGTAAGGCACAGAAACAGGTTACCCAGAGGAATTGTAGGTGCCCCATCCCAGGAAGTGTTTGAAATCAGGCTGGAGGGGGCTTTAAGCAACCTTAATTAAGGAAAGAGGTCTCTGTCCATGGACAGCGGGTAGGACTAAATGATCTTTACAGATCCCTTCCAACCAAAACCATTCTGTTTCTAAAGGCAGTAAATGATGATTATTTTATGCTACTTAGATCTCCTGAAGCATAGTTATACAAGCAGTCTCTAGACCCATTTTATCTTCTTGAAGGATTTTTGGTTGGAGTGGCAGTGAGTTTGAAAATCTAGTGTACGTTTATTCTGGGCTCTTTCTTATAAAATAGAAAGCCTATAAATAGAATGTATTACATGGGTAGTGTAACATTCAGATTTGCTGTAATTTGATCATTATGTGGTTTTCTGTATTTTCCATGATATCCAATAAAACAAGATCAAAATTGCAGTAAAGTGTTAGATTGACTTAATTTTGATGCCAAGACTGGTGATAAAGATCATACTTACTGCTTTGTTTCATGTCATAAAACTGAATCTCACTGTTGTAGCTCATATTTCTGTCATTTGAAGGAAAATTTTGCCTAAACAGGAATATGAGGACAGTTTTTAAGTTTTTATTTCAAAACAAATAAAGTTCCTGCTGATTTCCTATTTTAGGATTTCAGCCATGCATTGGAATTGGAAGTGTGTAAAAACTTACAAGATCAAGCTGTTTCTGCAGAAAAAGCAAAAAATGCAGCCTTTAACCACTTTAAAAATTGGTCTTTCCTCAGAGGAACTCTTGTTTATATAAGACCCAGTTTTCATCATGAGGCATTACTGGTTCATTTTAGCTTAAAGTAAGCTGCTTTTATAATATGAATTGGTAACCACTTGCATTGCTTCCTGTCAAAATAAGGTCTTTTGGAGTACATTTATGTTGTAAGAAAATAAATAAAATGTTCCTTTTCGTTCATTTTTTAGACATCGAGATAGCAAGATGATCCAGTTTTCCTATTATTTTGTGAAACAAACAAACAAACAACAACAACAACAACAAAATATAATTCCCATATCAGTAAATTCTGAATGCTCTTGGAATGCAATCAATGTCGTTCTCCATGCAGTTTATTGTATTTTTTTTGTATGACCCCAGATAAATACTGATGTTGTAAAACCAGTAGCGTGCACCATTGAGCCACCAACCAATACAAGGGAAGTACAATAGTGAGGCAAATAAAAGATGGAAAATTATCTATTGAGTAGATAACATCTTATTTCTGTTGTGATTTGGGCAAGTATTAATCTCTGTATTTTTAAGACTATTTTAATTAACATTTTCCATTATGTTCCTGCTTTTAACACACTGCAATACCTGACAGCAATATTTTATCTTCTTTCCCACAAGGCAAGAGTATTTTATTTCATCTCTCAAATATCTGGGCTAACATTTATCCCAGAGAACTTCAAAGAGAGCCATACAGGAGTAGAAGTCAATATATTTCATGCAGTCGTGAAGCAGGAAAAGACATCAGTCTAATCTTCTCCCTGTCTAAAGACAAAATCAGTAAAACCAGTCCCATGAGATACTTATGTTTGTTCTCCTCCACCACCAAGACATTGTTCATTTCCATCTTAGTGTTCATGGATATATGCTTAGATTTGTAACAATTAAGGTATCTCTTAGGGAAGTTAAGTCTGTAGCAGCAATTTTCAAATAACATTATACCTGGTTTGCAACAGGTCTTTTTTCACGGAGGAATTGTATCTTAGAACACTAATAGGTAGTTGGTTTTATGAATGTAGAAGTTTTTTTTAGATTACCAAGAATTATTACTATTCTATTGCAGTGTTATCTAAGCTAGGGTATGAAGTTGAGCTATTTAAATAAATATCAGCATTTAGGACATACCTTGTATTTATTAAGACGGAAACCATTCTGTGTGAATGAAAAACATGCGTGTGCTCTACTTAATTAGTTAATTAGCTCCCAGCTGTGATATAATACATGGATTTTTTGAAAAGTGTAGTCCCAGTGGCATGTGATCTGAGAACAGAGGTGAGCTATGTGCATACTTCCTCTTATCTGAGCTTGGGTACAGTCCACCAGACATTGAGATCTACATGAATCTTGCAGGAGATAGGTTTGAAAATAGCAGAGATGCCATATTTGTAGTTACCTCAGGGAAAAACAAACAATCAACAACAACAAAAGAGCACCTGTCCTTGTGCATTGGAAAGGAAAAGGAAAGGAAAAAGATGCTATAGTTAAAGGTGGGATACACCTCAGGACCCACTGCAGTTCATTTAAAACAAATGCAAACCTTGCAACCTGAAAGCTTGGGTTACAACCATGATAGTTCCCAACTGTAACTGGAAGGAAATGGTAACCATTACCATTACCATACATGTAACTGGAAGGAACTGGAAATGTTTAAATCATTTGAATTCCATGACCAGCAGTTGGGAAAAGTGTCTCAAAACAATTCTTCTAAAAAGTATACTGTTGTTCACTCTGAGGTCCACAGCAATCAGAGAGAAGCACTGAATCAACAAAGCCTAAAAAGAGGTGATTATACTGTAGTCTTATTCTTCCCTTTGTACTTTAGGTAACTCTGCCTGTGTGCCATTAGGGATAGTCTGCCTTTAGTTCTTTGCTCTTGTTTCTGCTTTGTCAGTGCCTTCACTACTGTATTTCCTCTACTTTTTTTTTTTTCTTTTTTTTTTCTTCTCTAACCTGTCATTCTAGCCAGGTAATACCTTTGTAAGAAAAAATAAAAATTGTGCAAGCTGTGTTGTGGCTTAAAGATAGTCTGTTCACAGCTAATTTCTCAGCTGCTACCTGAGTATCTTTTGGGCATTTTCTCATGTAGCATACTGCATTATCTGTCTGTTTCTTTCCTGAAGAACCAACTTATAAACAATACCAATATAATAACATGTTCGGACAGCCTTTTATGCTTTACATGACCTATATGTATGCCTAGGTCAAATAACCATAGCATTATTACAGATAAACCTTACGTGTACTCCAGGAAATATTCCTCTGGCACATGGTAGAGGAGAATTGTAATATTGAATTGGTATCGTTTGTATGATAGAGAGGTACTAGAAGCTACTTTGTAAAGACTTCAATCCCATTCAAATAGGCATTGAACCAGTATCAGTGTATAAAGTAAAATCTAACTGAGGGTTAAGGAATGACATTGTACAGAGAGATTGAAAAATCTCAATGCTTTTCTAGAACTAGTTCCAGTTAATAAGCAGACAGCTGGTGATAAAATATTTTTAGAGGAGATGGTCTGGCTCAGGATCAGATTTCCAGAGGAGACAAAACACATCAGGAGTCCAATAACAAGTAGAAAATGCTGGCCAAGTCTTAAGAGATCTGGTCAAACTTTTCCAACATAATATGAAAGACACGTACAGAGAATATTCTGTGAAATCCACCGGAGACTTCATTAATGCTAACCTGTTTTACCTGGAGGGCTTGGGTGCCCTGGGACTACTAGAAGTAAAACATCCTTTTGCCTCAAAATTTGGCACTAGCGAAGCATGCTTTTCTCTATATATACATACATTTGTTGTTGTTGTTGTTCTGTTTTAAGTTAGAAATTTAAATTAGATCAGGTTAAATCATGCCAGAGATTTCCTTTGTCACAAATTACCATTGCCATGCTGTTACAATTTGAATTTTCTCTTTAGTAGTCTAGTACAGTATTTCAGTCTTAGATCTCAGAAACAGATAGTGGCTAAGATGTTTAATGTTGTACTTTGACTATATGTTTATTCATCATTATACCATGAAACTGAATACATTCTACCTTAAGCTTCATTTCTTATAATTTCTTTGCTAGAATTTTTTAGGTAATTGGAAGATAGGCATAATAAATCTTGGCACTGGAAAACGAATACTGTTTTCCCTTTGTGGGTATTTTATTATATCAATTATCATTTGTTTATTTATTTTATTATAGTTATATAACATAGGAAATAGCATGAGTCAAATACCATGAGAAAACGGAATGATTCTTCTAACATGGAAAGTAGCACGAGTCAAAACTATAGATTTTTAAATTATGTTTTCAAGTTTGAATTAAGATTAGGAGCTGAATATAGACTTTCAGCTGTTTCATGTTTGGTATGTCAGAGTGAAGTCCTGGAAAAAAAATTCCTTGAACTCTGGGTAAAATTTATATTCAATCCATGTATGAACTTTACAGGATAATCTATCTCTTTGTGGGATGGAATGTGAAAAAAATAAACTGGTAAGATGCAGACTTCTTAGAAAAAAAAGCAGAAAGACATCAAAATTACAAGATAAGGCAGTCTACCTGAGTTTAAGGTATATTTGTAGTCCTAAGTATCAAAATTGTTTTGAATTGTCCAAATTGCACTTTATAAGCAGATTGGTAACGTATGTATTTTTCTTGTCAGCAAGAAAATCGATACAATGTTATCCAAATCATGCATCCGTTGCTTGGCCATTCCAGTGACAGCATTACTGTCAACCTTGCCTATGGAACTTCATTTAATTAAGATTTTATTCAATGTAGGAAAGATCAGGAAGTGAAGCATGTCTCTGTAATGGAAATCTTGAAGGAAAAAGCATTATCATATATTGAAATAATAAACCACAATGCATTAGATCATTTCCAGGTTTTAAATGAACCTTTGCTCCAAGTGACTCATATTGGAATTGTCTGAATTGTCTAAAGAATGTATCTGTATAGGTTCCACCAAAATTAATGGGCATTAGATTGTATACTTAATAGACTGAAACAATGTATCTATTACATATACAGTTAATCTACTTGCTTTCCCATGTGCCATCATTAACTTACAGTCGAAGCAAGATGTAAAAACAAAAATATAACAAGGTGTTCTCTTTACACAACAGTATATTAACTGTGTTCTGAAGAGTTTGTCTAAGCTATGACAACAATCTTAAAGCAGAAAAAAATGTTGTTAAAAAATGCTGTTTGTGAGAATGGAGAAAGCATGTGGTTGAAAAATAAAACATGAGTATTCTAGTCCCCATAGATAAGGAATTGTTTTCTGAAATTATCTCTTTGCTTTACCTATCTGTTATAGTAACAGTATATTTTTTACAAGCCTTGACACCCAATCAGCCTCACAATTTATGCAAGGTGATGTACAACATTAAATATTTATTATTATCTTATATTAAAATAATAGCATTATATTAATAGTATATTTAATATATTTAATATTATGTTATTATATTAATATTAATATATTAAAGTAAAAATAATAGTGATAATATAATCCTCTTCCAGGTCCTTACTATGACTAGAAACAGTAAGGGATGTAGCAAGGAGATGGGCAAATAAAGAGTTATGACTGAGCAAATTATACTCTTCATCCATTGATAGATATAGCAAAATTCATACTCCCAAACTGACTAGTGCTCAGTGTAGACCACTCCCCTGGGTAACAGATTGATTTATGCTGTTGTCAGGTTAGGAGCAGCTGCTTTCCAGTTTGAAGGTTCACCTAGTAGCAAAGCTGAGCATGTGTCCCAGAGAGCAATAACTGTGTGCTAAAGTAGTGTAGGTGAAGAAGTGATGCTTCTGATGCTCTGAAGCTGAGACTCACCATGTTGAAATGCCTCTGTGGACAGTCCTCAAATGCTATCAAATGTTAGTAGTAAATTGTTGAATCCAATCATACATTCCCAGCTTAATTATTTGGATCATACTCTTTTTGATGTGATAACAGTGAATTATGGCTCTAAGCTTGGAGCTTATTTTGTAGTTAGTGCTTGAAGAGCGGTGGATAATCGTCCATTACATTCAGATGTACCTCTACAATTCCTTGACTTTGCTGGGTTTACATTAAAGTTACTAAGTGCAGGTTTTACATCAGTGTTGGTAACCTTGGATTTAATATTTACAAAAAAGGACTTGTGGAAGTGCTTTGAACAAGAAGATGACATACAGGCTTCCTGCCAAGAAGGGTAATTCTACTTACATAGCGTAATTCTAGTGACAGTTTAAAATAAATAAATAAATAAATATTATAATGAAAGAGTGATCTGTTTAAATGTAAATGGAGAAAGCACATGATGGAATCATGCAAACATAGTACCTTCACTCACCAAACAGCAAAGGATGAACTTTCAATTTTCTGTCTCTCTGTTCTGTTTTCTGTAAAGCCTCAGAATAATTGAGATTAATTGATTTAATCAGTCACTGGAAAGAACAAATTAAAAAAATAGGAGGCAGGTTTCTGAAGTTCCCATCTTCTTTTCCTCAGATAAGTCATTAGCAAATGCTCATGTTGGGAAGAAAGTATAAATCCTGTCCTTATAACGTGATTTTTCTGTCAATCCAAATTAACAATTCTCAGACATTGGGATTAGAGTAATTTTGGTGGAAGACAGATGGTCTGATGAGCATATTGTGCACTACCTCGCCAAATGGGAGTCAACCCTACCTAGCCAACCCTAGGAGCTTTGTCTTCTCCATATGACATGTATTAGTGGGAGTGGATTATTTATCTTTCTTATAGTAGTTTATGGCTCCCTGTGATAGTGTTGTAATTTTGCTCCTACGGGGTTTTGCACAATTTCTTGAAATACCTGTCAGAGCTACCTTTTAGCATGGTCACTGCTTAATGACCATAACATCCCTGATTAATCCTGTGGTGCCACCAGTGAACTCTGAAGTGAGTCAGGGAAATTTAGGAGTTATCAGCAGTAGTATTAGCTGATGGGTAAGACTGTTTTAGAAAATTTCAGTCACTGTTATTAGTTATATAGATGTGCTGGTAAAGATTTTCAGTCAAAATGTGTCTTGAGTAAATGTTGGGGTAGACTTACAGATATATATGTTTTTGTTGTTGTTTTCAGTAATAGTTGCCATATTAAGCAGCATCTTCCAACAACCCCCAGTTGCTTGTTTCTGCCCTCTATTCATTGCCCTCTTCATTATGGCAATCCAATGCTTTTTGTGGCACTTTGTAAACTGTATTCTTGAGCAGAATTTAAAATGATGCTCATTCCTTCTACTTCCTGCTGTTGTTATCAGATTGTTTTTAACCTGGATCATTTCCAGAATCTGTTATTCTCCTGTCTTCACATACAGCTGTTTCCATGCTATTAAAGAAGGTGGTAAAGCATTGGTTTGGGTATGAAAGCAAGAGAATGAATATGAGCTGTATAATTTGTCTTAGCTACCAAAATAAATGTGTGTGAAATTTATACCTTTGTCAAGAACTGCATGGCTAGTCATGTTCCTAGCTGAAGTCTGCAAAACCATTACACATTTTTCAGTCTTTTTAGCTTCTTTACTAACAAATTGTTGATAGCCCATCTCTCCTCTTTCCTGCTCTCTTCTTAAACACTGTTTAAATGATTTTCTTGTGGCTTTTTCAGGGAGTCCATTGTTAAAGATTTATATGTAGTGGATAAGGCACTCAATTGTCTTACCTAGGACACTTTTCTCAGGTAAACTGTCACATTCATTTCTGAAGGGCATTAAGTTAAACAATTACATGCAAATATCTTGTCCCCCTGAGTTTTACCCTGAGTTAAGACTTTAATTCATTCTTATCTCTTATAAACCATCTTCATAGAGATGAGCAAATGAGAGCATTCAGAACAAAAATGAAAACACTACACAATGTCTTCAGATTTCTCAGAAGTAGGCCTGGAGATGGGAATTTAGGGCTAGTTTTAAGTTTGCAGGAAGTTCCCAGCAGAAGTATTTATTTTACAGTTAGCTTTGCTCTAGAGAAAGCCAAACTGGAAAGTCACTTTATGGAATACATGCCATAAAAACATCTGAGAAAAGGGAATGTGGTCTCTGAAGTATAGCAAGAAGATTAATTCCTCTTCAATTCCCTTAGTCTATTTATAAAGAGAGAAGTAACAAGAAACAGTAATAGGGGGCTGGAGTAGATGAAAAGTAGCAGAAGGATTCTAACCTGTGCACAAAAAATAATGAAAGAATCATCAACTGTACTGTATAAATTCTTGCAGGTAGTTCCAATGACTTAAATCAATAACATTGCAATGCAATTGAATAACTGTGTAATATTTCCTTACCCACTTTTTTTTTTTTTTCTTATCTAGGAAACATATTTTGTTGTGAAAAAATACTGGCTTGATTAACATTATGTGAAGTTAATAATGCTATTTCTTCTGCTGCTCTCCAGGGTTTCCTATGCAGATGAATGACTCGGATCACTCGTTATTTCAGCATTCATTTCAAGGATGCATGCAGTTTATTCATGTGGATGACCAGCTGGTGGATTTGCAAGCAGTAGAGCAAGGCAAGCTAGGAAGCTTTGCCAACGTAACCATTGACATGTGTGCAATTATTGACAGGTAAGTTGCAGAGACATCACTGATACTCTGATACACTGATACACCTCCTGCATGTTCCAAAATTATACAGTGTTATACAAAAGGTATTTCTGACACTGCCAATGATAGTCTCAGTGCAGTCCCACCATTTTAGCAGTGGGTGTCATGCTTGGAGATAACGGCTTTAGGTTGTGAACGTACAGTGGAAGGCATACCTCCAGTATCCACCCTCTGAGGCAGAGGAAGAGGTGAAAAGCTATTGTAAGTGAAATTCAGTGCAGAGGTCAATAATATGGCTGCCTTGAATAGAGAAAGCTGTCTGAATAGATACACACTTTATCAGTTTCTTAGATGTCTATTACAGCAATCTTTTTGCAACTGGAAGCTGTGCTTTCCAGCTTTAGTGACTTCTGCTACCACTGAATTCCTCAGAGAACTAAAATAGGTGTACATGTTTGCAAAATTATGCATTTAATAGAGGCATGAACTTGATAAAAATAATGCTTGGTTTTGTCCATGTCGTCCCCACCCCCCACCCCCCTTCCCGAGAAGAGTAATTTAGAAAGAATTCAGCAATTAAGAAATTATCAGTTTATACAATGGTAGGCTTTTTCTTTGGGGCTTACCTATTCAACCTGTGTTGATTTTTATTGCTCCTGATTGTCAGTGTCTTGTTCTTTGGTAAATAAATAAATAAGTAAAGTTAAAAATATTAGGAAAGACACAGAAGGAGCAAGTGGCACAGTTCCCAAATGCTGGCAGCTTGGCTTCTCATGAAAATTACCTAAGTTTTAAACCAATTGCAAGTCTGCTGGGAGGTTGAAAATGGCTTTTTAAAATTCTGCTTTGAAATAAGCAAAGATTATGAGACCATAGAATCTTAAAATAGTTCAGGTTATAAGACACATCTGGAGTTCATGTTCTCCAACCTTTGCTAAAAGTGAGGCCAACTTCGAAGCTTTATTAGGTTGCCAAGGGTCATGTCCAGTCACATTCTGAATATCTCCAGCTATGAAGATTCCACAAACTGTGACTGGATATTGTCAGCAAATGCCATGACCATGAAAAATCCCCTACTCCTTCTCACTTCCCAGAGTTTTCATTGCTGAGCATGATGTTATATGGTATGGAATCTCTCCTTCATCAGTTTGGGTCAGCCGTCCTGGCTGTTTCTCCTCCCAAAATCTTGCCCATCCCCAGTGTACTGACACTGGGGAACAGTGTTACAGGGGTGTGTGGAATCATAGAATCATTCAGGTTGGAAAAAACCTCCAAGATCATCTGCTCCAACCATCTCCCTATGACTGGTATCACCCACTAAACCATGTCCCTAAGCACCATGTCCAACCTTTCCTTAAACACCCCCAGGGACGATGACTCCACCACCTCACTGGGCAACCTGTTCCAATGCCTAACCACTCTTTCTGAGAAGAAATTTATCCTAATTTCCAACACGAACCTCCCGTGGTGCAACTTGAGGCTACTCCCTCTTGTCCTGTTGGCCTTCTTGGCCATCTGGGCACACTGCCAGCTCATGTTCAGGCAAGCATCAACCAACACCTCCAGATCCTTTTCCTCTGCACAGCTTTCCACCCACTCTGCCCCCAGCCTGTAGCGTTGCATGGGGTTGTTGTGCCCCAAGTGCAGGACCCAGCACTTAGCCATGTTGAACCTCGTTCCATTGGCCTCTGACAATTGATCCAACCTGTCCAGGTCCCTCTGCAAGGCCTTTCTACCCTCCAGCAGATCAACACTTCCCCCCACCTTAATGTTGTCTACAGACTTAACGAAGGTGCACTCAATTCCTTCATCCTAATCATCAACAAAGACATTAAAGAGGATAGGCCCTAACACCAACCCCTGGGGAATGCCACTGGTAACCAGTTGCCAAACCGCCAAAGCAGTATAAAGAGATGGATGAGAAATTTTACAAGTAGCTGGCAGAAGTCATGCAATCTCCAGCACTTGTTCTCATGGGGGACTTCAACTTCCCGGATATATGCTGGAAATACAATGCAGCCCTGAGGAAGCAGTCTAGGAGGCTTCTGGAGTGCATGGAAGACAGCTTCCTGACTCAGCTGGATAGTGAGCCTACTAAAGGGGGTGCCCTGCTAGACCTCCTGTTTACGAACAGAGAAGGACTGGTGGGAGATGTGGTGGTTGGCACTGCCTTGGGCAGAGTGACCATGAAATGGTAGAGTTCTCTATTCTTGGAGAGAAAGCCTTGATGCTACGCAAGCCTTGTTAAGCAACAGCGAAAATACTAGTGTATTGCAAACACTCTTTTAGCCACAGCTACAGAACACAGCTCCATATAGGTTGCTAAGAGGAAAGTTAACTTTATAACTTCATCCCACTGAGACCCAGTAAACAATTTTAGTAATATCAGTGTTAAGGATTGTGCATTGTGGAGTAGCAGTAACTTGTTCTGTCATGTCAGGCCATGTTAGACTGTTGCTTCTCCTGGATAAGTTGAGAGTTGAAGTCATAGCAAAAAGGAGAAGTAAGTGAAGGACTGCTGTCACAGGGAAAAATTTGCTCTGTCTCCTACCAATACTACTGATACTAGAAAGGCCCTCTGTTGTTAGAATTTGTTAGTTTGGATTGGTTAGTTTTATTTTGAATGTTTTTGGAAATGAAAAAAAAAAGAAAAAGTTGGGAGATATATCTGATTAAGTCTCTGCTCTTCCCTATCTAAGCTTATGTGACAGTTTGTATTGATCCCACTTATGCCAGTGTCTATCAGAAGTAATTCCATTATCTGAACTTAATCAGAATTAGGCTTTTATAATGTATTACAATGTAATTACAATTAATTCATAATGTAAGTTAATTAGAACCAAACCAATACAATGCATTTTTGAAAAATAGAACTTAAAGCTTCCTAAATGCCAAGCAATTTACTTTTGAAGTGAACTTCATGTAGAAATTGCTATTTATAAGATACATATTTACTTATATAATAAATTTAAATATTTTATATAATACAATACTACATGCTGTATATTATATGAAACACATTACAATGTATTGAACTATTAATGTATTTTATATATTTAATATGCATTTTATATTGGATTTATTTTATATGGCAAAAATTTTTGTTTTATTATACACTATAATACAACATAATTTTAGATATGTGTTTATTAAATAAGAAGAGATATTTTCACTCTTCCTCTCTCTTCTGCCACTTTGGACCCTGATATTGCCCTTTGTATATATTAAATACATCATGTATAAAAATACATAATCTATATATAATTGTATATAAATAATAAACACATGAATTATAACAAATTTATTTATATAAACTCTATAAAGTAAAAGTATATGTCTTACATGTGTGCTTTCTAAGCACTGTGTTGCAAGCAGAGTAACAATTGTATAATCATTGGAAATTAGAATAGCATACTAATATTTTTTTTAAGATTGAGAAGCCATCTAGTTTGTTGTTCTCCCATGATTAAATTTAATTCTTTGTAGTTTGCACTTTCAAATAAACACTTCTACTAAGAAGTAATAATGTCAGGCTTTTAGATCTGACTGGATTTTCATGGCTGTCTTAGTGAGATCTGCAAATAAGATTTTACAAGCACTTCTGGCACAATATGTCACTACGTATAACATTTCTATATTTGGCCAAGCACCATGTGTGCTATATATTAGTTTAATTTCATTTCCTTTGAAACAGGAGGACACTTGTGCCCGTGATACTGGGATCCTCTGGCTTTATTTTTTACTTGTTTCACTCTGAATCATAAAGGCTTCGGTCTTCATCAACATGGAAATTGCTTTCACAGCCACACTTCAGTGAAGAACCCCACTGGGCAAAAAGATAAGCTGTCACACTGAATTATTCTTACTGCATACTTCAGCCATTTGGTTGGAGGAAAAAATGTGAAGTTGTGAATGATGGCATTTTTCATCATTAGCCAGAATGGATAGCAAGGAGGGAACAATTTTCTCTGTAAGGACATGCTGAAAGGTACTCAGTGTGGCGAGTTCTTGTGTCACATCAGCCTGGAGGTAACTGCTCCTAGTCCCACATTCTGCCAGCTGAATGCCCACACCATTGCAGTTAAGTTCCAGTATTTTAAAGACATTAGAAGAACAGTCACATCAGTGTTACACTTATACTTGGGAAATAGATACACTAAAATGTGTCTTTTTTTTTTTTTCCTTCAATCTTTCCTTCCTCACCTAGGCATTTTGTTATTGCATCTAGACCCACAAATTGAGATCATATTAACAGGGAACACCAAAGCTAAGGAACATTCTCTTTTTACAGATGGTCAAAGAGTGTAAGTAAGTGCATATAATGTCATGACACACAGGTATATATAGTTAGTAATTACAGGCAGTTAAAATACTACCGAGAATAAATAATCATCCCTGCTTTTGTATCTTAATTAACTTTAATTGTATTAGCAATGGAATTTGTATTGTTGTCACAGTGATCAACATGCTGTACTGCTTGTGAAAGCACAGGTCCCTGTACACCTCCTTTACTTACCATTAACAAACTGAGTTGTTGTTACAGTCCAGATGGTACAGTTGTACTTCAGGATTTTAGCACAGGACATTGAACAGGAATTATTATTCACAACTAATTTATCCCAGCAGCCTCAGAGAATTCTTAAGCTTGCCTGACTTGGTTGTGGCTAAAATTATGGGGTTTTATCGCAGGATCATGATGAGAAGACACTAAAATGATTTCAAAATATAGTGTCCAATCTGTTGCCGTAGATTATGCAGAACATATGCCAACTTTAAAGAAAATCTGTCAGTGTACCATACGATGCGAAATAACAGAAATGGAAAAACAAGTTCAGTACCAAGAATTTTCATGTAGGTGCTTCCAGTGTTGTATGAATGTGTGAACTGTGTGATTCACTCTGTATCACAATGAGATGAATTAGATGCAGATTTTCTGTAAATTCACATTAAGGAATTAATGTAAGTAACCAGATATGTGGCAGTACATTTCTGGATGATTATTGCTCACCTGCTGTGGTGATACACTCTGTATGACAGAATGCCAGCATTCTGCTCTAATCCCTTACAGACATGTTTTCTATACTATGTGATTGCTAGTCAAAATTTGAAATAATTCCTTTAAGTAACAAAGCACAGCAAGCATACTAGTGCATAAAAATGGCCACAATGGAATTGTCAGCAAAACAGGGATTCGTGGGGGAATTAAAAATGATCATTTCAAATAGTCTTAAAATTCTTCATTTCTGATTATTTACTTGGGCTTTAAGCTTCTGCCCTTCCTCAATATTCTCCCACTCTCTCTGCCAGTTCAGTGGTGAAGTGATCAGTGAGGAATAAGACAGACATCTTTCTGTAGTAATCTGTGTAAGAACCAGATGTTATACCAATGTCTAGACTTGCAGCCAAACCTGCTTTACAGGTGAGCTGTTCCCAAGGCAATTTCACAAAAAGGAAATAAAGTAGGACTGGAGAAGAGCTGAAACCATGGCTCCAGCCTGCCTTCCCAGCAGAAGACCTTCCTGGTCATATGGTTGGAAGCTCCTTCCTATGCATATCCTCTCCCTCTTCCTACTTCTCTTTGGAAGTTTACAAACTTCTGATGTGGAAATGCTTTCTCACGTAGAAATTATGTGGAAAGATTAAAGCTTTTAACAAGGCTTTTAACAAGAGAATTTCAAATGCATCTACTTCATGACCCATCTCATTCCAGAAAGATAGGTGATGGCTCAAGTGACAATGCCACCCAAATATCACAGTGTGAGAACTGTCATATTATTTTACACAGGTCAGTAGGTATCTGGAAGGTTACTGGCTCTACAGAAACAGACACAAAATAGGAGTGGTTTAATTACCTTTCTTTTGACAGTATATCTTAGTTTTCCTCAATTTCTTTTTTTTTTTTTTTTACTGTATGCAGCACTTTGGTATACTCAACAAACTGGTTGGACCTTCTAGTTGTCCTTAGACAGACAGGAGTTTCTCAAGAGAGCATAATATGCGGATTTTTAAAATAATCTTTTGGGCTTGGCTTACAGGCTAGTCATACGAGCTGGTTTTATCACTTCAAATCAATCATACTTAGGGATTAAGGTTTTTTTTCACAGATTTAGGATTCATCATTATCACAATCAGTCTGAGGATAGGTCAGTGGAATACATTTAAGTCTTACCTGCTTAAATGAGAAAAAGTGTTAATTTAAGAATCTGGAACAGAAGGAAAAATCATTGACCTACAACAGTTACTAGTTCTAAAATAAAGCAGACAGGTAGACATGATGCATTGCCTGTTTAAGTAAATGTGGAATGTGTATTAACTCTGTGGAATAAGGTGTGAAAAGAGCAATGTTTTAATAATGTTTCCCTGCTTGGGTTGATTTCTCTTGTTTTTTCCTGAGCCTGCCAAACAAGCTGTATGGAATGGTCTTTGAACAAGGACAACCACATCCACTTTAACCTTTGACTAGAGCGTATAGTGATGAAACTGCCATTGGCCTGTGTTTGAAAGAGGAATGAAGGCAAGAAATATACATTTCATGTTAAATAAGATAATCACAAGAGCTGTGTGAAGAGCAATTTCCTCTTCCATAAAGCTTTATGAGATTAAAAAAAAATAAAAAATTATTGCAATAAGAAGTAATCCGTGATCTTTTATATCTTTCTTGTAAGAAATAAAACACATTGATCAGCACATCCTAGAACAGGCTAAGGACATCTTGGAAGTAAAAGATGAACTTGAATGCACTTGAAGAAGGCACAGAACAAGGGCATTTGGGGAACTGAAAAGGATATTTTCAGGACTAGAGAAGATAAAGGAAGGAAAATAAGAAGTTTTCAGTTTCTTAGAGATGAACAGTAAAGCAAGAAATAACGTATGTGCAGAAAGCCAACATGTGAAGTGGATACAAGTGCTCCTCTACAGAACAGATAGAGAACAGAAAGAAGTAGAAAGAGAAATAAGATATTTACTTTCTTTTCTGCAGCTCTCTGTGAGGACTATAATCACTGTAGAACTAGGACTATAATCCCCTTCAAATTCTGGATGATGGAGCTTAAAATCTCCAAGACAAAACGATGCTGATTAGATAATGGAGGCTCCCACATGAAAAGCAGCAACAAGGGATAGAGTAGGACTGTAGGGACAGAAGGATTCATAGCATGTGAGGTTCCTTGCGCGGAACAGTATGACTAATGACCCGGTCTATTAAATAACTTAATAGTGTAATCAGCTGCTCAGTTACCAAATTAGAATAGTTTGAACTGCAAATGGTTTGAACACTTGCTATAATTATGCCTTTGTTATGTTTTTATGTGCATGCTGTGTTTTTTCTTTTTTTTTTTTCCTTTATTCTCTTTAACTTATATTCCACAAGTCACAATCCTCAATAGCATTCAGATCAGAACCTTTTAAGTAACTGTGTGGCTTATACATTATCTTGCAGCTGGATGCCTAAACATTTGGAAATAGCCCAAATCCTCAGTTGTTCTTTGTTTTGTATTTAATCATAGATAAAATCTCCAGAGAGAGGGGGGGGGGAAACAAACAAACAACAACAACAAAAAACTTCTTTTTAACTCTAATGAATATTAATCAATCTTTATATTATGAAAAATGTATGCTAATGAAATAATTTTTTAGAGGAAGTAGATTATTTGTCCATGATAAATGCCTGTTCTTACTAAAACAAAAGCTAAGCCTTAGCATTAGGTAAAGGCTTTGTTAACACTTAGGCATATTACTGAAGAAGAAAGGGAGGCTGTAAAACAGATTTCTGGACAACCTGATCTAATGCTTACTATTTTTTTGAGTGGTCAAAGGTAGCTCTAGATGGAGATGATAGAGGGCAAACCTGATGAGAAAAGACAAATTATAGGCCAAATGTTTGATTAGGTTACATGGAAAAGTGAGCTGTGCAAGACTAAGTGCAAGCTGAGCTCTTTACTTAACCTTCCCCCTCACAAACATTTGATTCCACAAACACCTTTTTTTCATGGACCTCCCTGTTCAAAAAAAAAAAATATATATATATATACACATACATATTTCCCTCTCTATATACATATTTCTCTCTCCTTTGCCGTGTGCAGGTCCCATACTTATATGAAAAATATACACTGATTCTTACAGAGGCTTTTTAGATCCCAGAACATGTTAACACATGTATGTGTGTTAACAAAAAGGAGCTCAATTTAAAAGCTCTTGTTGGTGCAATTCAGACAGAGAATAAAAGATTGATGCTAATCCTGGGCTGAGTCAAGGGAGTGGTAGATGGTTCTTCCACTTGGAAAATCTAGAGCCATTACTTTGGAAATCCTACCCAGGGCAGGATCATTATGATCTAACAGCTCTTCCTGGATCTCTCCAGGTAGTTGTACACAGAAGGAGACTGAATCATCACTATCATTGATAATCATAATTATCATTATCATGCCTGGAAGGAGAAGTGCATGATCATGCATTCTCATCCCATGCACATCATAGATATTGCAATCACTGAGCTGACACACGAGACCGTCCAATTGATTCAGAAGCATTTGAGATTGCCTGCTGATCAAACCCACTTACGCTTCTTCATTCATAACAACTCCTGTTCAACTTACCCGTAGGCATGGCTGGGCAAACTTTACTGTCTACCCCTTGCAGCTTCAAATCTGACAACCTGCTTCAGTCTGCATGGCTGTAAGTCAATGCATCGCCCAGACACACTCTGAGTGCTCTGCATTGTGG
This sequence comes from Cygnus atratus, assembly GCF_013377495.2. NCBI lineage: Eukaryota > Metazoa > Chordata > Aves > Anseriformes > Anatidae > Cygnus > Cygnus atratus. The sequence goes on along the minus strand of NC_066363.1, from coordinate 56,468,877 downwards.
ATTTATCTGTACACGAGAGAGAAGTGGTTACTCTCACAGGCACACACACCTACATTTAGTAATCTGGTAAAATCAGAAGGGCAAGGATTTGAAAAAAAGTTCCTCAACAGTGGCAGAGTTTTAAAATCTCATTTAAATGATATTAAAAGCTGTTTTGGCAGAACCTCTGCTTTTTTTTTTTTTTTGCCATCTGCTAACACATCACTGGTATGGGAGCAGTTTAATGAAATGGAATAATCTATAATTTATAAAGGTCATAACCAAAAGCTCTGTGTGGGAATTCATTTCTTCTTTTCTCTTAAATACAGTACTTTACTCAGGGGACTTGCTTGTATGTGCAGCTCGTGCTACATTTATGCTTAATCATTATTTTATTTTTATTTTCCTGTGGGAAAGATGTAAGCACTGAGCAAACATCTACAAAGCGCTCTCTTTGACATGAAATTTACACTCTCACAAGACTACATGGTAAATACTGAATTGATCCCATAAAAATACCTTTGAAACATTAACTCCCTAGTTACTCAACTCAGTTTTGAAGCCAAATTGCTTTGATGACGCTATCAAATAGTTCATCAATTAGCACTTCTCATCAGCTCATAACTCAAAAAGATTGTGTTATGCAGATAGCTTATTTTTTAGGTGATTAAGACATCCTTCTGTTGAATGAACAGAATTCAACAGAATTCTTCATGATTATCCATCATTATATGATCATTCTCAAAAGTAAACAAAAATGGGTTGTCATCTGACCAAGGAAAAAAATCAGGGTGTTGCTTCAAGGACTGTTCATGTTACTATTGTTTTCAGCTTTCAGATAAGACCAGAGTCGTGCCACTCTCTCACTTTCATTTATGAATATAAAATAATGGGTTTCTCAAATATGAATATGATTCCTTCTACTTTAAATATTTTTCAGACTAGAAGCAAAATAGTTGTTGACATTGTTTATATATTTATATGCACAGGTCCGATTATGACCAGTTATAAGAATGAAAGTCTAACTTTGTACTTTGATATGAAACCATGATTCAACCAGTTCCTTAGAAGTATGTGCAATTAAAACAGAAGGGCAACCAGTCCTGGTGGATTACTGGAATTTCTCCAGATCCATTACAAGGGATGTTGTTAAGACCATATAATAACCATTCAATAATCTGGCAGTAGCTTTCTGTAGTAATAATTTTTACCAAATGCCTCGTTTAGTATAAATGCTAGGTCCATCTCTTGTTCATACAGGCGAGCAATAAAATCTTCAGAGTAAGTAGTTGCAAAAAACACTGATAGAAATAAGGACACCTAGCTATTTGTGGATGAAGTTCGACTTTAGCAGAAATTGGCTTGCTGTAGAGTTCCTGCTGGAATTAAATTCCTTTTTTTTTTTTTCTCTCCAGGAATAATTATCATTTTTAAAATAGCTTATTGAAATCTCTTTTTCATTCAGACTATTTGCACTGTTTACGCTGTAAAGAAATTGAGTTATAAGTTTAATAGACTAGAAGTAGTTTTGAAATAGGTTGATCTTTAAAGCTTGGAAAAATAACAGTAATAACTCTGAAATCACTGGAAATATATAATAATAATAACAATAACATCTAGATACGTGCTTCAGGCTTAATATGGTTCTGCATCTCTTCTTCTTCCTTTTCTCAAAAAGAAGGACTTATGCTGTTATTTCTGAATTTCTGTTGGTAGTGAGTCTTTGCTAGTGATTAGCCTCTTTCAAAAATTAATGTCTATCCACTGAGAAAATCTTATTCCATGTTAAATCTTACAGTTCTCCCAGACACTGATTTCACAGATCTTTTCCAGGACAATAAAGTACTACTTGACAACAAAGGAAAGGTGATCAACTTGCTATCAGTATACTTGGCTGCATTAGGCAAAGTATCACCAGCAGGTCAAGAGAGGTGATCCTTCAACTCTACTCAGTTTTTATGAGGCTGCACCTGGTGTACTGTTCCCAGTTCTAGGAGAAGAGAAGACTCAGGGGGGATCTTATTATCTTATTATCTTAACACCTCAGGGGAGGTTGCAAAGAAGACAGGGCCAGGCTCTTTTCAGTGGTGCCCAGTGACAGCACAAGAAGCAGTGAACACAATATGAAAAAGGATGTTCTGTCTAAACATCAGGAAGCACTTCTTTAGTGCTGGTGACTGAGCACTGACGCAGGTTGCCCTTAAGAGATTGTGGAGTCTCCCTCTTTGGAGACCTTCAAAAGCCACCTGGACATGGTGATAACCACTAACTATTCTGTGATTCTTTCAAATCCATTTCTGCTACTAGCACACTGAAGGTAACAGAATCATCTTACCTGTTTTATGCTTTTCTGTAGCCAGCAATATTAAGATTTCTAAGTACGTCAAAATTTCTGACGTGCTTATCATTGTATCCTCCTGTAAGGCAAGAAGCGAAAGACCTAAACAGATTTATTCATTAGATGATATTCAGTGAAGCAGAGGCCAGTAGAAGTGCAATTGTTCAGCACCTCTGAAATTCCACCTACATCCCTAATTGTTCAAGCGAGGGTCTGAGTGTGGTCTTCAACTATACCTGCTGTGGAAAACAGTTTGGGGATCCATTTTCAAATTGGCAGCAGAGTAGGCATGTATGACTGCATGAAATCAGCTCCTCCTCCTTTTCCTCTCAGTTCATTGTGATGAAAGCAGCCAGTTCCAGTTCTGTCTCTGATTACTTGTGTATCCAGACAGAAATATCTGCCTGGTCAGGCTTTGTCAATTGCCTAATTAGTTGCCCTCTATTAGTTGCCCAATAAATTGTCCTCTCAGAAAAATGTAGCAGCCTTGCAAAAGTAAGTATCTTATAGGCCAACTTCTACCTGTAAGTTGGGCCCTGTTGAATGTAAGCGCCTTACGTTAACTGCTAACCTAGTTTTGCCATATATGGCATATCTATTCAGAAAACAGTATCAGTGTGAACTAGCCAAAGAGAGGGAAAGGCTATTTAGATTGTCTGTTGTTAGCTTTAAGTCAAGGGAGAGAGACAGACTACCATACTGACTTTCTACACACTGATTGCTAAGAAAAACATACATATGGTGCCTTTACATTTTACATTGGCAGCAATTTTTGTTTCTTTCAACAAAAGACTCAACTTATATGTTCATATTTTAGAAACAGTGCTGGTGAGTAAGAAACACAATGTGCCAGTGCCAATTAAATGCAACACTTTTTCATTGGAAGAAGGGTTTTCAAACCCATAGTATAAGTCAGCGACTAGACATGAAAAATGTTGTATGCTTGTAATTGTGCCCAGGATTTGAAAGCCATTTGAATGCCTGCAAGGGCATGTAGACCAAGAATTTATACTGAACCAACATGAGGTAATGAAAGGAGATATTTTCTTTAAGTTGTTTTACACTTTAAACCTATAGAGCCATTTTCTTGTGCCTTGAAAAAAGGTTTGATTCTTATTTTTTGAAAAGCTATTCATTACTTGTACATTTGTTGCACTTATCTGTTGACATGCAGTCAACTGATGTCTCTTTTTTTTTTTTTTTTGTCTTTCACTGTGTTATGTTTCATTGTTAGACTTGTTAGAGGGCAGCAGTTAATTTGATTTCAACTTTTTATTTAGGCAGCTCATACTGGGTCTATTTCAGAATCGATCAAATCTAAGGGAAAGAATACAAGTTTTCATTTGTCCTTTTTAGCATTTTTCATGTCACAGCCTTGCAATTGTGATTAATCTGTATGGCACTGGATAGATTTCATATAACCAATGCTAGGCAGTGTTGTAGATCATTGTTCAGAGACTGATTCAAACAAATTGGTATTTATTTGATAGATTTATCCTTATTCTATTTTGGATTTATGTAGCAACCATTTCTAAGGCAACCTTGTGAAATGCTATTCATAAAGATTGGTTTGACTGTGATAATCTACTGCTTCCTGCGATTGCCTGGAAAATGTTTCTTCGAGCACAACTATTGCATTATTTGAAATACTAAGGTTTTCAAAGTTTAATTCATTAAATAACTCCCATGGAATTTTATGGAAAGTTGTTATCTAAAGAGATGATTTTCATTTGAAATACTACAAAATTTTTTATTTTATTTAATCATTTAATCTTTAATCATTCAGAAGTTAATGAACAGGCAAATAAGATAAATTAGTCCTAGATAAACAGATCAACTCATAAGTGGTATGAGTCTAATAACAAGAAACATGATAGACAGTTGTAAGGAAAGACCTTTAATGTTCTCTAGCTCCCAATGCTAGATAGCACTGTAAATTCAAATTTCATTCAGCCTCCTAGTTTTTAAGGTTTTATAATTTTAAGGTCTAAATTTTTTTTTTTTAATTTTTCACTTAAAATATTAACTCCCCATGTTTTCAGATCAAATTCCTAAAGCTTATGAGGTTGAAAAGCTGCCCAGGCATTTTACAGTTGATTGTGCTACTCGATTTCTATACATGCACAAGACAGTCTTTCACATGCTCTATCTATTAACTTCTTCTGCAATCAAAGCTGAAAATTCACTGTCAGCTTTAGTGAAGGTAGCTATTATTTTCACTTCCCTTTTCACTTTACTATTAAAGGAAGAATATCAAGCTGCAGAGATTTCTAGGTGAAAGAAGAAATTCAACTCCTAAAATGTATCTTTCTAGTGAAACTTGAGAGGCAATATCTGCTCTTTTCTTTTTTTTTTTTTAAATACAATCTCTGCACTTTTTACAGAACAATAAACCTTAGTTCTGTCTATTCCTTTGCAGTTTCTTCACTGAACTCCAGCAACAGACTCAGAGCCATTATGCAAACTTACCTTGAAATCATTAACTCAATAAAAATTATTTCTTGCCTAGACTAGATCCAATACAGTTCATTCTAGAATTTACTGATGTTTCTCTCTTTCCCTCTCTTCAGTTTAGTTAGCTTTCTAAATTACAGTTTGTATTAATACTAATCAGAAGATGAGATCTCTCCCACACTATTGTACCCCTTATATTAAATTTACCCATCTGAAGCATTGCTCAAGGGACCATCAATTGTCATTTCTGATCTTTTATTACCATATGATTGTTTGATTCAGGACCTCTGAGAACAGTAGCGAGTGTTCAAGCATAATCGCTTTCCTCTGCTGGCTTCTTATTTTCACTGAAGATCAGTTGTAATGTCAAAAGCTAACTACTCCAGTGTTTGGTCAAATAACCCCCTTCTGATACATTTGTTTTGTGTGTTTAGTATTGACAGAATTTATTTGGACTTGCCATCCTAATTTTTCACACTTAATATTACATTTGTGGTTGTCGGCATGTTCCAAACAATTAATGCTTCACTGGCCATATGACAATTATTCAGAAGATAGCAGAAAATAAATGACCTTTTCTTTTCAACTGTAATCCATTCTCTTTCATCAGAGTAGCAACCTTGTGTATCTTATTTATGCAGTCTTATTTTAGCTGTTCTGAAATCCTTTATTTTATAGCTACCTTCTAGAAATGCCTTTGTATCAATGTTATTGACTATCCTTTTTACAAATTTTGTAGAATATATTCTTCTCCATTTCTCATGACTTAATGTGTTTTTTCTCTCTGCTATCGTTAGTTATTTGACTGTGTAACTGTTATTTATCTCAGTGGTACATTCTGTTTATATGAAATGTGCAAAGCATAGTTGCATTATATTGTCTCATAAAAGTACACAGTAGTTGTCTTAGAACAGTATAATTACGTTTTGAAATAAGTAAAGTTCCTGATTTTACACAAGTGTATGATGTTACTGTTTGATGTTAGAAATACATTTGAACACACAGAAGTTTCAAACTATGCTCTCTTCTTTTTAAATATTACCACTCAACATGTTTTATTTTAACATTACAGATTTGTACCTATGTGCTCATTTATTTCATTCCACCAAAGCAGAATCAGTAAAGGAAAACAGTTACTAATTCATGTAATGTGAAACACTTACTTAAAAAATATCTACATATGTGTTAACATAAGTAACTTATTCTTCTAAAATATGAGAGAAAGGAAATGAAACAAAAGAAGTGAAAGAAAGGAAAGGAGTAAGAGAGTTAATAGTGAAGGAGTTGAGGAATTTGTAGAACTTTGAAGGGTGAAGGCATAAAAAGGAGATACAGGCATAAAAAGCAGAATTTGAACCAGTAAGCAGTGCTAGCCAGTTTGAGAGGCCTGAACAGTTCTTTATCTTGTCTAGGCAGCAGTAGTCTAGGAATACACTGTTATGGAGCTTACTGTTATTGCTATATAAAGTGACAGAGGATTTTAGCTATGGAATTCTCAGTGAACAGTAAATTGAAGTAGGAAATACAAAAGGAGATTTTATATTAGACAGGCATGTAAGGCACATAGCTGTTTAAGTTGTTTAAGCACACGCTAAATCCTTGGGGCAGAAGGAAGAGGGTTGTACATGACAAAGAAAAAGGGAGTTCTGCATCAGTGAATCCTGTATGATCTATAACTGTTTCTTCAAGGGAGAAAAAAAAATAAAGCCAAATCTCGTTCCTGGCCCTCTACTCTACTCTTACAACACAAAACAAGGAAAAAGTTGCTTTCTATAAATGTATTGTACTTTGGTGCATGTCTAAAATAGCCTACTCTCTAGGTCAAACCCACTACGAAGTGAATGAACTTTTTAAAAGGATATCATGTTTTTGTCTTCAGAATGATTGGCAATGGTGATATGTCATAAGTTTTACATAATATATGTTTTACATAATACATACTTTTCATGATTCTTGCATTCAACAAATATTGGATAAAAAGACATGCTAACAGAACTACAGAAAACAGCAGAAAGAAGTACATCTAGGCTATACATTTTTATTTATTTATTTATTTATTTATTTGTTTATTTATTAAGGCAACCGTTACTCCACCACATTATAAAACAGGAACTCAATTATTTGAAACTTAATTTTCATAGTTTACTTTTATCTTGGCATTCAGAAGACAAAACAATTATTTTGACAGATACTGATTACACAGTCCACTTATCCTCTGGGTTATTATTCTCCTCTTACATTCTAATTATTCAGGCCTTTTGCTTTGTCTAATTCTTTTGTACTATAGTGGTATAATTGATAAAGTCACATAAAATGCTTTCTTCTGGAATAGCACTAATGATACTATTTTAATGTGGGAAAAAGGTGATGGGAGTCTGTCATAGAAATATACACAGATATTTTCATGTGGTATTTGAATAAAACAAAGTAACTTTTAATAAGATGAAAAGTAATCTATCTGCCATCAGTAGTTTTTAGTGCATGGTACTTTTGCACTTAGGACAATTATTCTTTCATTTATCTTGCAGACTGTGAGAACCGCCAGGAAAGATTTAGGTTGGATATTAGGAAAAATTTCTTCACTGAAAGTGTTGTGAGGCATTGGAACAGGCTGCCCAGGGAAGCTGAGTTGTAGTTAAGTCACCATATCTGGAGGTATTCAAAAGACATGTAGATGTGTTGCTTAGGGACATGGCCTAGTGTAGACTTAGTAGTGCTAGGTTAGTGATTGGACTTCATGATCTTAGAGGTCTTTTCCAACCTAAATGATTCTATGATTCTAACTGTGAAAGAATGGTTACCAGAATAAGTACTTTGGCATCCAGCAGTAAATGCTAATGCTATAGTCTCTTCTGTGTTTGCCTTTAAGATTTTAATCTGAACCTGCCAAAACCTGAGCAGGGGTACTATTAAATGACAATTTTGTTTTTGCTAAATTTTCAAGATGTATCTCCTTAGTATTACAAGCAAATTAAGTCACTCTATGGGAACCTAACATAAGAGATTGCCACAGATTGCCAAAACAATCCATTAAGATTGCTTAGCTGAAGCCCTTGCATTACAGAACATAAAAATTTTACTATGTGAATACTTCATTAATGATATTTTCTCCTGTTTTCCTTTTTTTTTAAGACAATTGTCACAAAATTATTTCAAGACATATAAAGCCAAAATCAAAGACAAATAAAGACAAATATCAAGATAATTGCTCTCCAGTGGTTAATTTTCTTCACAGTTAAAAGTATGTATCTTATTTCAAGCTTGATTTTGTCTAGCTTCAACTGGGAGCTTTCAAATCTCATTACCACTAAAGCAAAAAAAGTTCTCCTCGGAAATTTCGTTATTGCATTCATCAGAAGATTCTGGCAATAAACTAAGTGGAAGTTCTATAGACTCTGGCAATCCTATGTGATTTACCACTCATATAGTTATGGTTTAACCCAGCCAGCAGCTAAATACCAGACAGCCATTTTCTCACCCTCCCGCCTCCCTCTCTGGGATGGGAGAAAGAATTAGAAAGAAATGAAAACCTGTGGGTTGAGATAAAGACAGTTTATTAGGACAGAAAAGAAAGGAAAATAATAATAATAATAATAATAACAACAATAGTACTACTAATGTGTACAAACAATTGATGCACAATGCAATTGCTCACCACCCACTGACTGATGCCCAGCCTATCCCTGAGCAGCTGGTCCCCCCACTCTGGCCAGGCCCCCATATTAATTGTTCAGCATGGCATCAGATGGTATGGAATACCCCTCTGGCCAGTTTGGGTCAGCTGTCCTGGGTCTGTCCCCTCCCAGCTCCTGCTGCACCCCCAGCCTGCCCGCTTGCAGGACAGTGTGAGAAATTGAAAAGTCCTTGGCTTAGTGTAAGCACTGCTCTGCAACAATTAAAACACCAGCGTGTTATCAACATTATTCTCAATGTTCCTAAATATCCTGTTCTCAAATATCCTAAATCCCAAACACAGCAACATGCCAGCTACTAGGAGGAAAATTAACTCTATCCTAGCTGAAACCAGGACAATAGCTCTTCCTCAAACTTTTCTAATTTATTATTATTATTATTATTTTAAATAATGTAAAATTATAGTCCAGACATATAGCCCAGATTCTTGCCATAACTAGTAAAGATCACAGCCTTTGTGTCAACCTGGCAGTAGAGTTAGCAGGACTTGTCTGGGTTTGCACTGGTGTCCTGGTTTCAGGTAGGACAGAGTTAATTTTCCTCCTAGTAGCTGGTAGGGTGCTATGTTTTGGATTAGGACGAGAAGAGTGCTGATGTTTTAATTGTTGCAGAGCAGTGCTTACACTAAACCAAGGACTTTCCAGCTTCTTGCTCTGTCCTGCCAGCGGGCAGGCTAGGGATGCAGCAGGAGCTGGGAGGGGACAGACCCAGGACAGCTGACCCAAACTGGCCAAAGGGGTATTCCATACCATCTGACGTCATGCTGAACAATATATAGGGGTGGCTAGCTGGGGTGGGGGGGCCGGCTGCTCAGGTATAGGCTGGGCATTGGTCAGCGGGTGGTGAGCAATTGCATTGTGCATCACTTGTTTTGTACACATTAGTAGTACTATTATCATTATTATTGTTATTTTCCTGTCTTAGTAAACTGTCTTTATCTCAACCCACAGGCTTCACTTTCCCATTTCTCTCCCTCATCCCAGAGAGGGAGGGGGGAGGGTGAGTGAACGGCTGTGTGGTGCTTAGATGCCAGCCGGGTTAAACCACAACAGCTGGCCTGAGCTGGTTGTAGCTTTGTTAACAATTTCCAGTGGCTACCTGACTGGTGTCTGACCTGTCTAGGCTTCAGATTAGTGAATCCCCTGGACACTGAACGACTGATAGATCCTGTAGTCTCTGTGTGACAAACAGCAGCCCTTTGGGTGACCTGAGGGTGGGGGAAACTGTTGTGCAACTTTAAACCTCTAACTTGGGAAGAGAAGAAAAGGACTGTGGTGGAAAATGCATCGAAGTAGCTGTAAATAAGAACTGATATTTGAAAAGCTGCAATTTATGTTAATGATAGTGCCAAAAACATTGGTATGGTGCTCTTTATATGAGTTCATGCAAATAGTTGATTGATGCTGAAGTCTGCAGTAACATGGAGCACATCCTCAGGTAATTTATGAGAAAATGACAAGATATGAAATATTAAGTGAAGCAATGATCAGTGTGCAATATCATTGCCTCAGATCAGTACTCATTTTCAGAACAGTATTCACTATTGCTTCAGAGCAGGAAAAAAGCATACCATACCAAAAAAAAATCGTGATACATAAGACAGTGCTTAGAGATTTGATGAAGTATAATATCATGCGATATATTTTTCCATAAACATGGTGGGTTTGAGGGGCATTTTTTAAAGATGCTGTTATAGAAGTATCAGTCAAGTAATTAAAAACAAGTAGAAAAGACATGATGGGAAAAAGTAAATATTTTTGGAATCATAGAATTACAGAATTGTTGAGGTTGAAAGGAACCTCTCAAGGTCATCTGGTCCATCCCCCAGTTTCAAGCAGGGCCACCTAGGTTGCCCAGGACTGTCCAGGTGGCTTTTGAAGATCTCCAACAAGGGAGACTCCACAACCTCTCCAGGCAACCTGTATGAATTCTTGGTCACCTGCACAGTAAAAAAGTGTTGTTCAGATGGAACTTCCATCTTCCAGCCTCAAGGGACCCCAGAACTGAAAAGGCAGCCCCCAGCACTGTGATAAGCAAACTTCTCCCAGCAAGGACCTCATGATAGCTTTCTTCTTACCACCTGCCTGCATTCTTGTTAAGGAAAATTGAAATGTCAACCTGAGCACACAGAGGTGGAGTTGAAGGGTGAGCAACAAGAATGATTAGCACTAGGAAGGCTTGCATAACAATTTTAACTGTATTATTCATGAAACTTATCTGTATTAATTAGAAAATCTGAATTACTTGACTGTTAGACATTAACTAAGCTGACAAGAAATTCTTACCTCCACTTGTAAGATGTATTCTTCCTTGCTCATGCAAAGATGTTCAGTGTAGCAGACAGAACTAAGCACATTCTTTTCTTTCTACACTCTTCTCCTGTTTATCCTTGGGACTCATATTCCCTTTCTTACATAAAACTTTCACTTTGGAGCTTAATTTTTAACTGGTTGTCTAGACTTCTCCATTGCCAGATTCCACTCTACTGTGCTTTTAACTAAAGATTGTATTCAAAGAATTTGCATTTAAGTGTATTAGAATATAAATTGTTCAGGTGACCTCATTTTGCCAAGAAATCTGGGTAAATTTTCATAGCGTCCAGTTGTTACAAACATTTCTGTAGTCTTAAAAGTTTATCAACAACACTTTTGTCTTGGTAGCTTATGCTCATCCTTTTACATTTTGACTTTGAACAGTTGCTGTAACATCACTTGACATCAAACTGACAGAGAAAACACTGATCCTTTTCATACTCCTTGAGCTCTTTAATCACTTGTTAGTTTACATATTTGCTTTATTAAAGACCTGAGATGTGGAGATCAGCAAGGAGTGGTGTTCCTCAGGGTTTGCTATTGGGTCCGGCACTATTTAACATCTTTGTTGGTGACATGGACAGTGAAATGGAGCACACCCTCAGCAAGTTTGCCAATGACACCAAGCTACGTGGTGTGGTCAACACGCTGGATGGAAGGGATGCCATCCAGAGAGACCTTGACAGGTTTGAGAAGTGGGCCTGTGCAAACCTCATGAGGTTCAAAAAGGCCAAATGCAAGGTCCTGCCTCTGGGCCAGGGCAATCCCAAGAACAAATAAAGGCTAGGCAGAGAAAGGATTGAAATCAGCCCTCATGAGAAGGACCAGGGGGTGTTTGTTGACAAGAAGCTCAACATGAGCTGGCAATGCGCACCTGCAGCCCAGAAAGCCAACCATATCCTGGGCTGCATCTAAAGAAGTATGGCCAGTAGGCTGAGGGAGATGATTGTCCCCCTCTCTCTGCTCTCGTGAGACCCCACCTGGAGTACTGCATTCAGCTCTAGGTCTCCAGCACTAGACGGACATGGAAGTATTAGAACAAGTCCAGAGGATGGCCACAAAGATGATCAAGGGACTGGAACACCTCTCCTATGAAGACAAGGGGAGGGAGTTGGGGTTTTTCAGCCTAGAAAAGAGAAGTCTCTGGGGAGACTTTAAAGCAGCCTTCCAATACCTAACGGGGACCTATGGGAAAGCTGGGGAGGGACTCTTTATCAGGGTGTGGCGTGATAAGACAAAGGAGTAAAAACTTTAAACTAAAAGAAGTTGGACTTAGATTACGTATAAGCAGGAAGTTCTTTACTATGACGGTGGTGAGGCACTAGAACAGGTTGCCCAAAGAAGTTGTGGATGCCCTGTCCTTCCACTGATTTAGTGGAAGTTGTCCCAGCTCCTGGCAGAGGGGTTGGAATTACATGATCTTTATGGTCCTTTCCAACCCAAACCATTCTATGATTCTATGATTCTGTGATAACCAAACAGAAAGTTTGTCTTTGCTAACAGAACAGTACCATGGTTAGAGTTTCTTAATGATGATCTGCAGGACATTGAATAAACAACAGATATATCCAGCTCTTTCACCCTCTCACAGAAGTATTTGAGTGGTGATCTCATCTCTCTCATCTATCATCTTGCTCACCATCTCTTTCTCTAAGTGTCTTGTTTAACTAAGCTGAACACTTGGCCTTGTATTGTGACTTTTGTTAACTAGATTTGTGATTCCACACAAGTTGTATCAGGCTTGATGGATTTTGGTCTTCCTTGAGCTATATTGATTAGAATGTTATCATTTTTTCAGTTATACACTAGCTGTACCTCCTACCACACACTGTTCCTGCCCTTTTGATAGGATTTCTATCAAGCTAAGCTGCCTCTAGTTTCTGAGGTCATCTCAGCTACCATTTGCAAATATGGCATAATACTCGCTTTTTTCCAGGTCTCCAGATCTCTGCTGCAAGTCTTAGTATTTTTTTTAAATTAATGTTAACAGTTATGGATATAGTTGAGACTATACAGTCTTTGCTAGCAGTTCATTAAATTATGCTATAATCACTTGTATTTAAGAAAAAAACATCAGTTTCAGCCGTGGGATCAATTTTCCTTCAAACTGCTGTCTGATATAGGACTGCCTCAAGCAATGTGTTTCTGCCAGACAGTTCTTAGGTAGAATTCATAGGAGCATTAAGGCTGTTTTACCAGTGGAAGCATGAGACTTCTGGCACATGTCTTACATACTGAAATACCTCAAAATGACAGATTTTTTTCTATGTACATATTATACATTTTGCAGCTCTATATGGCATTACTTTCTCCCAAAACCTCAAACTGTAGCAAGATGCCTGTGGGTATGTTGAAACTGCCTATGGATAGATACTGATAATTTTAATATCCACAGAACTGTGCTGAAACAGAAGGAAAAAAATGAACAGTGGGATTTTTCAGTGTGAGCTGAATCACTGGATGATTATCTGCACTTGACATAACCTCAGAGCAGTGAAAACTATCAAATATGTAGGTTACTTTTTTTTTTGAATGAATGAATGAAGTGATAATATCCTTCCTCACTGATACTCTAGGGGAAAAAAATATATATTATGAAAACAATAGCACCTTCCTACTTAATCTTTAGGGGTATTCAACTGTGTGTAACAATTCTTATTTTATTAGTCATGTGAAGTATTACATTCTTCAGATCTGAAATACGAGGATGGGAACCTATTAAATAATGTGTTGCAGTAGCAAAAATAAATAAATAAATAAAATTATACAATAAACCAAGAACTGAGGAATAACTGGTTATTAATAGGTTCGTCTCAATTAAAAGGGAAATGAAAATAAAGTTGATATATGCTTAATAAAATTTTGTACTTGTCAACCTCACTGAGCTCTGGATTTCATCATGTTGTACATTTCTTCTCTTAATATATAGATGTAATTTTTCTAATTCCATGTGAACTAAATCCTGTCATTTGAAGGCAAAGTTGCAACCGAAGTAGCATGTTGTGCATAAGTAATTGCGATAAGCTTGTCTCAAAATTTTCTTTCTAAGTGTATCCATTTGAAGCAGAGCACATCCTTTAGAGGTTAATTGATGCAAAACTTCAGTTGCCAGTACAATTTTTGATATTTTTTTTTCTTTCTGCTTGACACCATTTGTTCATCTGTTTGCACTGATCTTCAACAGCATGATTTTCGACATGGAAATTTACCAAAAACTGATGGTTGTCTGACTGTATGTTTTCTATACATTAGTGGTTGGAAGAGTGAATCCAGTGTCTTTAGCAGCTAGTGATAATATACAGTGATACCACTGCAGTGGAATCACTGCTATTGGTACCATATATGCCAAAAGTTTTCTTCTGTAAAGTCAACAATCTTCATCACAAATTTGTTTCCAGCTGTCTCTAGGTTGTGAAGTTACACAGGGTAAGGCCATGAGCTCTCCAGCTGTGTTCTATCTATAAGTTGGAGAGCAAGGGCATAACAAGGTAGAAGACATTCCTATAATCCAGCGGACCTCTTTCCCAAAATGTTTAGTATTGTTTTGATTGGATACTTGTCACAGGAGATTCAAACAGAATTGCCATCATTTACAGAAGCTGTCTTTCTGTGAATTACTGCTCTTCCAAACAGAGGAAATACAGCCATAATAATAACAGCGTTCAGTTTCAGACTGTTAACGTAAGAAAACACACCATTTACATAAGTGATTTTTTGTGTTACTGGATTGACATTTTTCATATTCTGTCTTGTTTCAGATACTTCTTATATCTTTCCAAATTCAGTGAAACTTTTGTGGTTAATTCTGAGATTCCCAAATAGCATATTTTATTTGTATGTGGTTTGTTTAATTACTCCTGTCTTTCATTAATTTGTATACATTATAGCATATTATTTATTTCTATATTATATGAAATATGAACTTATATTGTCACTAGATAAGTAATCATTTCACATTTTAAGATAAAAAGATATCACCTTAATTGTTGCAGTTGCAGGGAGATATTCTAATACTGTTTCCCATCACTTTTGTCGCACAAGGAATTTGGGGAGCATTGTAAATAACATCAGATCTCAAAGTTCAGAGCTGTTTTCTTTTGATATAGTTAAGATATATTTACTCCATGCCTTCAAAACAGAATCATCACAGTGTTCAGTTATGAGCCAAAACACTCTGAGGTAGAACCTCAATTATATTTTAATGGAATGCCACGCCATTCCCATTGCAGCTTGCACTAACTTAACTTTGAAGTAATATTTTTAACCTTTTTTCAACTATGTTAGATTTATATGTTCTTCTTTCAAACCAAGGTTTCTCTTCTACTTTGCTAGACATGAACAAAATGGATTCATCTTATACTTTAATATAATACATCTTCATAATGGATGAGGTGTAATTCAGATATTTATTTTAACTAATATTGTGATAATAGGCTTCTTTTACAGCCACTAAGCAACTATAATTCCAGCTGAAGTCAAGAATAAGTATAAATATCCTGTATATCACAGACTCAAGTTTTCAAGTCTCTTGACATGAACACCTGTGGTGGGTTGAACTTGACTGGCTGCCAGACACCCATACAGCTGATCCTACCCTCCCTCCCTCTCCTCAGCAGGAAACAGGGAGAAAAAAAAATATGGAAAAGCACATGGGTCAAGATAAAGACAGGGAGATCACTTACTGATTACCATTACAGGCAAAACAGACTTACCTTGGGGAAAATTAATTTGTTTTATTCCCAAATAGAGTTGGGTGGAGGGAAACAAAGACTAGAACACCTTCACCCCACCCCACCTGCTTCCCAGGCTCACCCCACTGGACTCCTACCTCCCCCAAGTTCCCCGAGCCGTGCAGGGGGCTGGGGAGCGGGGCTGCGGTCACCCCTAACAGCTCCTCTGTGCCGCCCCTTCCTCCTCACACCTCTCCCCTGCTCCAGCCTGGGCTCTCCAGGAGCTGCAGGGCAGGCTCTGCTGGGCGCCTGGAGCACCTCCTCCCCTAGCTGCTCACAGGGCTGCTTCTCGCACTCCTTTCCCCACTGCCGGGCAGCGTTTGGCCCGTGCTGAGCTCCGCTCTCCCCGAGGAGCCCACCCGTGGCCGAGGGGCTCAGCCGGGCCCTGTGGTGGGGCCACTGGAGCCAGCATGGGGCAGCCCTGGCCTTGCCTCACAGAGCGACCCGGCAGGCCCCTGCTGCTGACTGGGCACCTGCACCTGATATAACACCAGAGCTGGATCCTGTTGTAACTTCATTATGGAATATCCTGGGATAACACAATTCAAGTCAGCGAAGTAAATGAAGCATAAGTGAGGAGAAAATCGTTCTTGTATGAGAAAGGTGTGTGATTTTGTGCCAGGAACAAGACCCTCTTGTTTTGAGGATCCTGTTGTGGACTTGAATTGATTTGACAAGAAATTGTGAGGGAGGGAGGAAACTAGGCAATCAAAAAGGCATTCTTTAAGGATTAGTCAGTATGTACTCTTAAAGTAGACTTCAATCTCTATCATGCTTTTATCACTCAGAAATTTTCCCCAATTAATTTCTTCTGACTAGGGAATATGGGAAGAATCTGTTGATACACACAACTGAAAAGCTTCCTGGGAGAACTAAGTTACTGAATCATTATACTAAAAAAAGCTTTAAAAGCTTCTCCCATTTAAAGATACTGATAAAGCTGGCATCTATAACAGTAAAAGCAAGAAATCATGCTCAGAAATAGAATGAGGCTTAGCAGCACTTGTGACACAAATTATAGCTACACTACCGTGCCATAGGTTCAGAACAAGGGTGAATAACAATAATTACTTTCTGGTAGTTCTTAACAGTTCTGTAAATGTCAAGAGGAAAATTCAAATGTAAGCCTGCCTTAATCTGAAGGAACAGCGCACATCTTCTCCAGAAAATTTACAAAACATATGATAACATATGCATTATTTTGTGCATTATCCTTTGCAGTGCATTCATAGAATCATAGAATGGCTCAGGTTGGGACCTTAAAGATCATCCAGTTCCAACCCCCCCTGCCATGGGCAGGGATGCCACCCACTAGATCAGGTGGCCCAGGGCCTCGTCCAACCTGGTCCTGACCACCTGCAGGTATCGGGCATATCATATTTGCCTATCAGTTTCAGTTTCCATCAGTTTGATTTGTACTCACACAAAAAAAAAAAAAAAAACAAAAGTTTTTGTTTTTGTTTTAATCACCTATTTTACAGAGCAATTTTTCTTGTTACTATCTGACACAGTCAAGAAAATACTGCCAAAAGCAAGGGCATCAACCACCTTTCTGAAGGTCTCTGGTAAACTATTATTTATATGACTTCAGAGAGTCTGATTCATATTTTAAAGGGCAGTTTTAGCACGCTGAGAAGCATACTTAGGAAAATACATCATCCATTAACCTTATCTGCTTTCCTGACATGGGGATGAAAAGACTTATTGAAGCCCAAGGGAGTGCTGGTAGAACTGTAGGTGAATGTTGCTCTGTGGTGCAAAACAGTGTTTTTCTGCCCATAGTATGTGGGAATAAATAAATAAATAATGGAAAAAAAAAAAGACAAAACAATATCAAGAAATTGTCCAATAACCACACCAAATAACATTATTTAGAAGAGCCTTCAAGTGTTATGGTAGCATTTTCAAAAAATCTTACATCTTTATCTGCCTCAGTTTTTGTGTGTCCATATTGAGCTTTCCATGATAATGGAAATCTGTAGTAGCTGAAGATTGCTCCCAAGGATAAAAGTGTCAGCAGAAACGGGCAGGAGGAATCAAGCCAAAGATGATTCTACAACAGGTCTTTCATTTCCTGTCTATTCTCTGTAACATGTGCAACTTGCCACTGCAGAAGGCAGGATTATGCACCATGTGGACCTGTGGTCTCAACTAGTGTGGAGATACTATGTTCTAAATTATATTCACAAATTAGGCAAGTAAATATATTGAAATCAGCAGCAAAGTAAATGGAATTTTCTAGCTAGAATTTGTCATCTTTCCTGAAGAGAATTGCTAAGTATTTATTTTGCAAAAATTTATCATGAACAAAGCACTTCTTTGTTGCATTTTAACCTTTAATGGAATTACAGCCTGGTTTTGAGACATCTTTCCACATCCTTTTCACAATTGCTACCACCAATCCTATTTAGAGGCCAGATTCTAGTGCCTAAGTTAAATATATGTACTGGGGGATTACAAATGAATGCAGCATTTCCTAAAAGCATGGTGCAAAAAATGGGTGGTTAATGACATTCTGAAGCCATTTGTTAGTCACAGCAAGCAGAAATAGTAACTCACAGTAATGTATCTAGCTAATCTAATTAAATGTGCCCTCAGCCCAACATCTGTTTTCATAATGATCTTGGTGCTGTTAGGCACCAACTGCATCATGGCATTATGTTCAAATTAATGCTGATAACCTGTGGATGACATGTGTAATGTTGATGATAAAATATCCAGATTTCATCATGTTCTTATCTACTGAAATAAAGGTATATAATCTTCTCTCCATTCCTCATGGTATTATTTAAAATTACATGTCAAATCTGCACTAGACAATCTCTCCTGTTCTATGTAGCCTATTCTGCTTACACAGATGAGAAATGTATGATGTATATATTCCACTTTACTCAAATTATTGAAGTGGTAAAATCTACATTATTTTGTGAAATTATTTCTAAATCTCATTAACATAGGAACAGTACTTCCTGTGATCTGTCCACAGCTTAGTATGTATTGGCCACATACAAGGCCTTTTATCACATTTTAAAACTATTAAAATGTTAAAATTTTTAAAACCCCAAGTCCTTTTTAACAGTACTAATACTGAGTACGCTGCCACTTACTAACATATAATGATTTTCAGTGAGTAGAATTTCTGAAAAACTGTTTTAGATGAGAGAAGATATTAAAGTCTTACAAACAATTAACATACTTCAGCATTTGTCATGCAGGCTGTATATAGCAATAGAGGTCATTTTCTTTTCTAGAGTCACTGGATATATATATATATTTATTTATTGCCTGTAAGTCCTTCTCCACAGTTCCATCCTGATGTCTTTCCACTCTGGCTTAAGCTTTTGACACTCTGTGCAGAGTGAAATGTGTTTCCATACCACCAAATTATGAGCATTATTTTAGCTCACCAGATCTACCAGCTGGTTTCCCTAGTCTTCCACCACAATCGGTGTAGAACACTATAGTTTAGAAGGTTATTCAGAGACTCCTGCTTTAAATACCCCTTGTTTTCCACTCTTATGCAATAATGCAATGTCAAAGAGACAATAATAAATGCCACAGGCAGAGAGAGGGATGTCTTATGTTCTGTGGAAACTGTTTTCTCCAAGGCCTTTAGTTCCTTCTCTGTCATGTATTAAGAGTTAGAACTTTGTTCTCAACCTCTTTGACCCAACAGTTATCTCAAACATAATGAAACACGCTTATTTATTTATTTATTTATTTATTTATTTATTTATTTTCCTTCAGCCTTATAGTTCCTTGAATCCCATGACTAATGTTGCCTCTGTCACTTTAGTGACAGCATTAAGGAGTCATGTGAGGTTCCTGCTTATTCTTCTTTCACCTTCCTGTGGGGAGAAGAATGTACAGGATATTTTTAGGTGTTCTCTCTTCATGGGTAAGCACAAATAGTATACCGTTTACCCTGTATTCAATGAGACAAACTTCGCACATTAAAAAAAAAAAAAAAAAGTTAACTGCCAAAGAATGACTGTGTCATAGAACATACAGAGAACAAAGCAATTTTCACGTTAAAATTCTTCCTGCAGTTATATTAAGAGCAGGAGACTGTGAAAGCATTTTGGCAGTTGAGAGTGAGTTTGTTGAACCATAGAAACTCAAAGAAAATTCTAAGAAATGTGACTAGTTAATGAACCATGCATTTCTTAAAACTCTGGTTTATGGCTTTCTTTGAAGAGGGCAGTTGCTAACAGACAAGTAAGGTTAATAATTAAATCTGAGTGTGAGAATAGTCTTGTGTATTCTGGATCTGAAGGCCAAAATGAATGTAATTGCACATTAAAAGATTTGCAGACGCATCCATCATCACAATAACAGATCTGATTCTACTAGTTTAGGATGTAATTAAGACAAAATATATCCTTTGGAAAGGAATAAAAAATAGCCAGCAACCTGTGTATGCAGTTCCTTGAATGATCTAATGGTTAATTAAATGTTTGACCAACAAAAAATGTCGTATATCATGTCCTTATGTTTGTTATGCTCGATTCCGGCAATTTTCTGAAAGGAATGTATTTCAAAGGCTATGGCCACCAACAGTGTAGCAGGTCATAGTGATAGGGATACAAGTGATAAAAGGAAACAAATCAGCCACTTTCATAACCTGTCTTTTCCAAATTAAGAGGAAAATTACTACTGAAATTGGTGGAATGATGACAGTGGAGCAAAAATGTGTGCACTTACTACAGGGAGGTTAAGTCGAATTCTTAGGTAAATGGAGTTGAACACTTAAAACACATGGTTTGGGCCTGAAATACAACAACATTGCATAGCACTCAGTGCATTGGTGGAGTATGGAAACCCCATACAAATGACTATCAGGGTCTTGAGTGAATCACTCTCCACTCTCACTGTCCCTAGGGGTTTGGTTGCCTGGGTGCAATAGGTATGAAGCTTTGCAGGCTGATCTGAACAATACTGAAGAGCACAGCACATCTGGCTTGGAGGTGTCACCAAAGTCATTTTGACTTGTGCCCTGCATTGAAACAGCTCCCACAAAGAAAAAAAGATGGGTTGTTGTCGTGAAGGGAGATTCCCTTCTGAAGGGAACAAAAGGCCCAATATGAAGACTGGACCCACTTCGTAGGGAGGCCTGCTACCTCCCTGGGATCCAGAATAAGGACATAAAGAGAAAGCATGTCAAAATTAGTTCTGATGCAGAGAATTCACAAATCCCTTTGCAGAGTTTTGTATTAAAAGAGAAGTGGGTCATCCAGCCATAGGTAGGATAAATCAGTTATTATTTGGACTAGATGGTATTTGGAAATTCAAGAGAACAGTGGTTTAGACATTGCACTGAGAATATAAACTCATCTGACAACAAGGTATGCTATGTGCCCAACAGAAGGTACCACCAGAATCCCACTGTATTCATGTAAATTATTCCACTGTTTTTTTTTTTTGTTTTTAGATTGTTTGTTGTTGTTTCATTTGTTTTTTTTTTCATAGGACATTCATTTTCTGTTGTTTGTAGCTAAGTCTATTTGGTCTGCTATTTTCTTTACGTCTGCCCAATTCTGTCAATGAACTCCACATTTTTCAGGGAAGATATAAATATAATTGTGTACCACCCCCTTATTTTCATTTTCATTTGCTCATTAAGCAGATGGGTGACATGAGAGATCGCTAAGAAAACATTTTGGACAGAGAGAATATTGCTGTCCTGCAAAATGGAAGACATTTATCAATATTGGTGTAGTCCTCAAAATTTCTCTGCTGATTTTCAGCTAAAGAGGCCATGGTCCAGTTAATACATAGTAGGAAACAACTTCCTAGCAGCACTGTGAAGATCTGAATGAAAGAGCATGAAATCTAGTTAGAGGTGGTACCATCTGATGTGCTGGTATTATTTCCCATAATACCATCCAAATCAGTTTGTACCTAATCAGTATTTTTTCATCAAAGGAAAAGAGAATTCTTCGTGATGACAGAAACTGGGCATCCACAAGAGTTATGCTTTGTTGTCCTCTAGCTAACCAGCTACACAAAGTTGGATCTGGATAGCTGGATGGATGATGGATTGTGTGGGTATGTATACTGATAGCTTTCCTGCCCAGCTTCTCTCCACAGAAAATCACTAGCAGGTAGGTAGGTGGTTTTTCACCACACCTCAGTTTAAAGATCAGTTGTTTGCTCCTTACCTCCAGAGCTGCAGATGGTACCAAGGCCTGTAAATTCTGGTTTCCTATTGCTTCCTCAATCTGAACTAATCAGCCTCCAGAATAGAAGCTATTTAAGTTGCTGCTCTGTACAGGGTCATGTGTATAAAACAGTTCTGACCTGTCACTGACACAGCCCCACCACATTATGGATTCTTTTACAATATGAAAGAAAGAAAAAAAAAAAAAAGGAATTTTTAAGGAACTAGCTTGATTTTTCTTACTAAGTACAACATTTAGCATGATTTCAATATCTTAAAGTAATTGTATGGACATGGTGCATATTCAGCTTCTTACTTCTTTTGAAAGGCTAGAAATTAATGCAAGGATAGAAATGGAATGTAATTATATGAGGGGGATCTCATGCAGAAAATCCTAATACGTTTTTGACTTTTTTGAATTCTATTGCTAACTTTCAAATCTTCCATTGCCCTGTCTTGTCCTAAATCTAGCAAATGTTGCAGAGACACTGTGATAAGTGGAAATGTTCATAATTAAACAAAGTGATATGATCTTAGGATATTCATCTATTTCTGTTCGCTATATTCTCTGTGGTGTACTCAAATGTAATGGTCTCAATATTTTTCAAAGCAGATGGTAGCCGGGTGAGCTCGGTCTCTCCTCACTGAAGGATGGAAAGAAGAGACCTGATTTTTTTGTGATGAGCTATTCTTATTGCTATAAAATAAATAAATAAATAAATAAATAAGATTATGCCTTACAGCAAGAGATACCACCAATGAACTAGGTTTATATATTCCCATCAAAAGCTGACCATATTTGTAGCATACCAAGACGTGAGTCTTTCTGTGTATAAAGCAGGCGGAGGGAGGAGTGTGTGCAGCCATTATAAAAAATATCTTCAAATGATAGAAGGTAATTCTGGATCTCCTAATTTGTTGAAGGCGAATTTAACCTTTTAGGCTTAAAAGGTTTCATTTTAGAATAAGTTTCTACTTTGGTCTGTTCTGTTGAAATACAAGTCAGGATATGTGCAAACACTATACACTACAAAATGAAAAGGAGAGAAATCTCAGGCTTTCTGAGAGAATCTAGAAGTGTTTTCACAATCAGCATCTGGAAGACACTGACTACCTTTCTGAACCACATGGACAGATCAGATCCTGGAAATTTGCATCCTTTCTCTCTCTAGTCTGCATCACTTTGTGGTACAGGACCTTAAAAGAGGCCTTTTGCATCCTGATTTTAACCACCCAGAAATGATTTGCTTGTGTGTAGAAAATGGTATTATCCCAGATTTACCAAGGCATGGCATGCATGAGGTTGTATCTGATTCTCTCCAGACACTTTTTTATGCCTTCAGTGAACCAAAAAAAAAAAAAGTATACAGAATATATAGCAGACTCTATCTGTTGTCTCGGTATTTCAGATGAGCTGGATGCTTGGTGTCATGTTTGTTGATCACCCTTCTGTTCCTCCTGGGTACACCTTTGCCCTGCCTATGCCTCAGGAGCATCAGCTAGTTAATGCATGCAGTTGTGGTGAAATCAATAACTGCCCATCACAATGGATAGGAAGATTGTAGTGGGATGTGTGGTCCGGACAAGGAAAGTGTGAGATGAGCCTCACTGGTTTGTGGGTTAAGTGTGTCAGAGGAAGCCCTGTCTAGACTGCAGCATTGGCATGCCTTAGACAATGGTGGGAATGGAGCAATTTTAGAATCTTAATTTGAATGCTTCCACCCAGGACTTCTCCCCAAAGAGACCCACAGGATCAGGCCACTACTGCAGCACCAGCATGGTCATTGGGAGTCCTGTGGGTCATGAACCTGTTCATAGTCATAGATGGAAATAAAGCCTATGTCTGTGAATTCAGTTACATTCCTAAATTTTGTTAGAACAGTATATTTGGGAACTAATGTGAGATCCTTTGAGCCTGTCTATACTGCGAATTTTGTTGTGAATATTGTGCTGTAGGAAGTTTCCCAGAAAATAGCAGAAATTAAAATGTATAAGGAAATGAGAGTCACAAATTTTGATAGCCTAAAAAGAGGTCAGAATGAGACACTGACATTTTAAAGCATATGTTCACTTATCTTGAATGTTTTGTGTGAGTAATAAAACTGAGGTACTTATCCCTCCTGGCTGCTAATGATCTTGTGGTATTTTTTTTTCTTGTGAGGATAGCATAATTAAGCTATGTGTCCTAGCTGCAGTAATTCTCATCTGTGATTCTTATTTCCCTGTGTGCCTTTCACTTGTCTGCACCACTTCTTGTGTTATAAGTATTACCTGTAATTTTCTTTGCTGGTAAAATTAATCATGCATCCTGGGCTTTAGAATACAGCCATTATTTGACAACACATACTACATCGTTTTCATTCAATTATATCCTGTTCAGAGCTTTGGTGTAAGCTATGTTATCTCATGTTCCATGGCTGTGTAACCCCAGAATTCGCAAAAGACCATATGACAAATCACTTCTAATCCATTAGAAATCCTGGCTTACGTGAAACCCATATATTGTAAAAGGTTCACAAATTCTACAAGTACATAAAGAGCAAAAGGGGAAAATGTAGGCCTGCTGCTGAATGGGGCAGGAAAACTGGTGACAACTGATGTGGAACAAGCTGAAGTATTGAATGCCTTCTTTGCCTCAGTATTTGCCAGTAATATTGGCCATCAGGAATCCCAGGAACATCAGATCAGAGGGAGGGTCTGAAACAAGGTAGACTTACCCTCCATGGAAGACCAGGTTAGGGAGTACTTCAACAAACTGAACGTACGTCCACGGGGCCTGATGTGTTGTGCCTACAAGTGCTGAAGGATCTGGCTGATGTCATTGTAAGGCCACTATTGATCATCATTGAAAGGCTACGGATACTGGGAGAGATTCTAGAAGACTGGAAGAGAACAAATGTCACTCCTATCTTCAAGAAAAGCAAGAAGGAAGATCTGGGGAAATACAAGCTCTTCAGCCTCACCTCAGTCCCTGAGAGGGTGATGAAGGAAATCCTCCTGAAAACCATTTCCAAACATGTAGAAGACAAAAAAGTTAACGGGAGTAGTCAGCATGGATTTACGAGGAGAAAATGCTTGACCAACCTTCTATAATGCAGAGACTGGCTTCATGGACCAGGGAAGAGCAGTGCATGTTATTTACCTCGACTTTAGTAAAGCCTTCAACACTGTTTCCCATAACATCCTCATAGACAATCTGAAAAAGTATGATTTAGATAAGTGGACAGTGAAGCTGGTTGAAAATAATTTAAGGGATGGGCCCAAATGGCTGTTAACAGTGGCAAAAAGTCCAGCTGAAGGCAAGTGACTAGTGGTACACCCCAGGGGTCAATATGGGTGCTGATACTGTTCAACATTTTCATTAATGAACTGGGCACTGGGGCAAAGTGTCCACTCAGGAAGTTTGCAGACAATACAGAACTGGTAGGAATATCTGGAACTTGACAGGCTAGAGAAATGTGCTAACAGGAATCTGATAAAGCTCAATAAAGAGAAATGAAAAGTTCTGCACTTGGGAAGGAACCATTCCAGGCACTTGTAATAGCTGGAGGCCGACCAGCTGGAAAGCAGCTTTGCAGAGAAAACCCTAGGGGTACTGGTGGACACCAAGCAGGCCATGAAACAGCAGTGCACTGTTGTGGCAAAAAAAAGGCTAGCATTATCCTGGGCTGCATTAGACAAAATATTGCTAGCAGGTTTGAGGGAGTTGATCCTTCCCCTCTACTCATCACTAGTGAAGCCACACCTAGAGTGCTGTCTGTGTGTATGGGCTTCCCAGTACAAGAGAAATGTGGACATGCTGGAGAGAGTCCAGTGAAGCGCCATGAAGGTGAAAGGACTAGAGCATCTTTCATGTGAGAAGAGGCTGAGAGAGCTGGGATGATTCAGCCTGGAGAAGAGGAGTCTCAGGGCTCAATAAAAATAACATTTTAGAGCAAAATTCAGTTTTCTAGATCACATGTTCACTAGCATTCTTTCTCCATCTCATGCATGATAAACCTGCTTTTCCTACACCATAGATTTCCAATTTAAACCTGATAATACCTGGTATTTTTATTTCATGATTTTATGGTTCTTTCTTTAGACTCTAGCAATCAGTTCTGTCAGTGGAGCTCCTGGCTTAAATTGCAGTTTGTAGTCTACTGGGAACCATGTATTCTTCTGTCTGTGAGAACTGTCATTATCTTGTAAACCACGCTCACTTTTTCCCTGAAATTTGTAGCATTTTGTCTTGTTCCCCTATAATTCAGGGACAGCTTATTTGTGTAGCACCACTATTTATGATACATATTGCTTAGAAATAATTTATCTGTGTAGCTGAGAAAATATCAGTATAATTTCACTGCTCTTGCATAGACCTTTCTACTGTTTGTAGCTATGATTTTTGAGTTACAATCTCTCCAATATAAATAATGTATTAGTTCATAATTTAAATGTGACCTATCTTTGTAGGACTGGTGACTCACTATAAAGTTCTTTTTGAGTACCTTACAAAACTTCAAGCAGGTTTTGGTAGCCGATTTCTCTCTTCTGATCTGTAACATGTTGTGAAGGTTTGGCTTTTGTGTGTTTGACAGTGCAGCTAGGACACAAAATTGCTAAGTCTCTTACTGTAATGAAAGGAGGTGGCTCACAAGAGAATCAGACTAACATAGACTCTGCTAAATTATCATATTCTAAAATCAGGAACCTAATATTGTAGTTACAAGATAGATTTTTCTTTGGTAGAAATGCTGATTTACATAAGATCAGGACTGAGCTTTAAATGAGATCACTGAAATAAATTGTAATTTAAAGTAACCATCTAAAAAAGGTAGAATTAAATCCTTTGCAGAGGCAAAGGCAAGGAGCTACCTTTTTCATAAATAGTGTTTATTACCAGACAATACCAGTAAGTTCACCCCAATTCTGTCCTGCCATGTAACAGGTACTTTGCACAGGTAGATGGTACTGCAAAAGAGAGAAGCAAAAGATAATCACATCTATGGTATACTATTGATACCACTTGTTAGCTCTAAATGAGACTGATTTTTTTCTGCTTCATTTTACCTCCATCCAGCAGCACTTCTCTGATTCAGAGAAATGCCTCCCTCCATCTTTTCCCAAAAGCAAAGCATAAAAAAAAATGGAAGTTAAAGAAAGGAAAAAGAAAAACCTCTGAGGGAAGAGATAAATTTAGGGTAAACACTAAGTCTTTTGGAAAATACATGGACTCTTATTTTTAGGATAATATAAATCCATAGTGTGGAAGTATATACTTCAGAGCTTTCAAATGACCTGCACATTGCCCTCAAGAAGACCCAAAAAGCATTCTGTTAGTTAAATACTGCATATATTCTTCTCACACATTCACACTTTGAGTGTGACAACTGTTTGTATGTGGAAGTGAAAGATGAAGAATGATGTTGCCACATAATTATTTCCATTTGCATCTACTTTTTTTTTTTTTTTTGTGGAATCATACACATATATGCAGCTCTTGAACTTGACGTCTGTGCAATAACTGTATACTGCTACAGGTTTTTTCAAAGCCTAAATAATAAAACATTTCTTCCCACAGACTATTTAAAAACATATTTTTCAGTATCTGTCTGAAAAAATATCTTTTAGAATGTATCATGTACCTCTGTCATAGTGTGACTTACTGTTGAAAGCATGTATTGTAGTACTCCTCATTAAAGGCATAGACACCTAGCAAGCTTGAATTTTCTCCATTTAGTTATAATTCCTATGCTACTTTTTTTTTGTCTTCTAATTCTTTATAAAGCATAAAATCATAAACTTTATAAATCAGCAGTAGAAGTGTAGAAGTAAGCCTCCTGAGTTTTACAGGCTGTCCATGTCACCAGTAAACATTGATGCAAAACTCTAATTTGCTTTAAGGAAAACAGATTGCTTTTTGCACTGTGACTTAAACTTCAAAATGTGCTTTAATTTTCATAATAATAATCTATTCAGTTTAGTTGTGCACTGGCCTTAGGTTGCCAGGTGAGTCCTTTCTGCTGATTCCTTTGGGTGTTTACACCTGGAACTCAGCATGTGTCTGACAGCAGTTGTTGTTCTACTGTGATTGAAGGAAGTCACACTTCAATCCTTCACTATAGAATACCGTCTAGTATTACAATATAAATTCTTTCCATTTTTATGCAATAAATAAAATAAAATAAAATAAAATAGTCATGAGGAAAATCTTATAAGTTATCAGGATATGTTAATTCTGAGTACTACTAATAATATTTTGAAATTGTAATTCACTTAAGTTTGTCTAGTTTGGAGAAGAAGAGGCTGATGTGATATCATTGCCCTCTACAACTTCCTAAGGAGGAGAAATGGAGAGGGAGGTGCTGATCTCTTCTCCCTCGTAACCAGTGATGGGCACAAAGCTGCACTGGGGGTGGTTCAGACTGGATATTAGGAAGAATTTCTTCACTGTGAGGGTGGTCAAACACTGGAACAGTCTTCCTAGAGAGATGGTTGATGTCCCATGCCTGTCAGTGTTCAAAAGGCATTTGGATAATGCCCTTAATAAAATGCTTTAACTTTTGTTTAACCCTGAAGTGGTCAGGCAGTTGGAATTGATGATCATTGAAGCTCCTGTCCAGCTGAACTATCTTGTCTTACCCTAGCCTAGCCTAGCATATTTTAAGTATTGTTTGATGTGGTATCTCATATACTGGAACAGAAAGACACATAGTTAACTCTTTTACACTTGTTTCACTTTTCATTATTCTTTATTTTTTCATTTAAAGTATTAGTGAAATAAGAATATCTAGTTATTAATATCTTAGCCTTCTGTATTTCTAAATTGAAGCTTTAAAATTCTCATCCATTGTAGACTGGCTCAATTAAAGTACGATGAATTCTTCTTAAGTGAGTTTGACATAGCTTGGTCAAATCCCTGATTTCTAAAATGGAGAGCTATCCACAAAAGTTGGGGTTTGATGAAGTCTAAGAATTAAGTACTTAGCTAATCTTGATTCATCTGATGCCATTTTTATTATAATTTGTTTCATAATTTTCTACTTAAGAATGAATGGCTATACCATGCCACAGTGTGCAATCAGTCAGTGTGACCTTGATTTCCATACTCCATACCAGAACCCTGGAGAGCAAATAAAAATATGTTAGCATGAAACACCAAAATGGGCAATTGCTACAGTGAAACAGATTAAGAAATACTTTCTTCCAAACTTGGACAGTTTCCTTTTGCTATTGGCCATTTTCTGAATTGTCTCTGTAGAACGAAAACCTTTCCTTATTTTCCTTCTCAGCCTTGTTTTGCAGAGCTGAATGTAGGTTTGATTCTTCAAAAACAGGAAGCACCTACTAGGGGGTACATATCTCAGAAATGCTGTTTTAGCAAAACTTTATAGAATGACTGGATTTCACATCAGACTTCAAGCTTTACTGTGTCATTACTGTTGGACAAATTCAAATAAACGACAAAACCTAGTTTAATTTCACCAGGAAAGCATTTTTACAGCATTTAATTTCTGTAAATGCTGATTTATAGAATTTGCCTTATCCTTAATCCAGAAATACTTCTGGCTATAGCAAAGCATTAGTACTCAGGCTACATCCTGAGCATTAGCACTGTGAGACTTAATACAGCTGTTCACTAGTTCCTTCACTGCAAGGAGATGTGCAACTTATGCATATGTGAGGACACCTGGTAAATACAAATATTCAGTGCCATGCTCACTAATAAAATTTTGGGTCACACGAAGAATTTTAGCATATTATTTCAGACTCCTTTGTCTGCTCAGGAATATGCATAATAGTAAAAGGTAGAAAGAAGAGATGTATACCTGATGGTAATAGCAAACCTAGAGTAGTTGGCTAAATTCACTGCTAGTATTGTTAATGATGACCAGGACTCCAACTAGGAGATAAGGAAAAAAGAGTATGTGTTCAGAAAGTGGAGAATGGGGATAGAACAGTATATTGTGAAATCAGGACTCAAAATCAAGTCAAATCAGGAGAAAAAAAAATGGAAAAAAAAGTCTTGCGCACAACTAGGCATGAGACTGAAAACAGAGAGTCAAAACATTGTAGGTACTAGTGGAAATGATAAGGGCTTAAGTTTTCTAATGGCTATTAGGGCAGAGAAAGTGAGGTGGGAAGAAAGGATCATTTATACATTCCTGTTGAGCCTGACCAGAGGTTACTGTCATTGAGACCTTTTATAACAGCTTGCCATATTTATTATTTTATAACTAGAGCTCAGCAAAGGCATGACTGAACACCTGAGATGCCCTTTCTCTGTACTGATCACTCCTACAGTACCTGCTGCACATAGATGCAAGCAGATTATCCTAGGATTCAGGGGAACAGCATGAATCTGTGTTCGGGGAGGTTCAGAATGGATATTAGGAGAAGGTTCTTCACTGAGAGGGTGGTCGGGCAATGGAACAGGCTCCCCGGGGAAGCAGTCATGGCACCAAGCCTGCCAGAGTTCAAGAAGCATTTGGACAACACTCTCAGACATATGGTTTGATTTTGGAGTGCTCCTGTATGTAGCCAGGGGTTGAACTCCTGTGAGTCCCTTCCAACTCTATCCTAGGATTCTATGATTCATAGAATATCCTATGATTCTATGAAGGAGGAAGGTGCTACAAAGCTTGAGATATCAGCAACATTCTGTAAGAAAAGACTTGACCACAGAAAAATGTCATTTCAACGTTTCTTCGCAATCTCTTGTAGAGCAGGGAGCTGAAGCAGCAGGGATCATCAACATGTTTTCACTGAGCTAAAGTTAAGGGGCAAGAAGTAACTAGAGCAAAATTTTAGGAGAAAAAGAAAGGGTGGATGTGAGTAAAGCCATTAATGAAATGAACAGCCTATATGCTTAAGGATAGGAAGCTAAAACAGTTATCCATTCTGTTTAATGTTAGTTTTATAGTAAACAAAAGACTGAGGAAGACTCTTCTACTGGAAGGCAAATGACCAAATATTGCATTGAAATAGTAATAGTGATGGTTTGTGATTTAATTCTACTTGTGTTGTCTCATACCTTGCAAAAATCTGTAAAAAAAAAATAAGACAGCATCTTTATAATACCTGTGCAAGTGGTGACTGATACTTTGAAATTGGGTATGTTTTATCTTGCAAATATTGAACATAAAGCACAAACTTGTTCTGATAAAGGAGTGTAATAAATCGATTACAAATGTTTGTTTTCAGGGCTAACTCTGTAGTATTTCATTATCAAAACTGCTGGCACCACATCTGTAGATAAAAGGTAAACAGAAGGCCTTAACAAATATGCATTGAAACAGTCAAAACACCTTAAGTTAAATAAAATAAAATAACATAAAAACAGAAACAAATAGATCTTTTTCAGTGCTGATATGCAAGAACCATGTCATTCCCTGACATGGGAATAAATTGGTTCTGCTGTGTCATGCTAGCCACAACACTGATTTCATAGGTCCATATGTACAACTGGTGTTAGTCCTGTTCAGAGTTTTAGTACTCTTGAATACTTGTACAGAAGTTTCTGTTTTAAGTATTTTGTAGCCTTTGCGAGGATGTCTTCTTCCCACGTTGTAGTTTTATCATTCTCCTCTGCTTTAAACAATGTTACAAAAGTACAATCTGTCCCAAAGGTTAGTTCAATCTGATATCCCCCAAATTTGTCTTTATACTCCTTCCCTGTTTATGGAGTGAGTGTTCTGTACTACTCCACAGAACTATCCTCTTACAGTCCCTCTCCAAGGATATCCCAGATTTCAGTTAAGGCTAAGTAGATTGATTCAATCTATTGTTGAGGTGCAGCCTCTGAATAACTTTTGAGAAACTTATTTACATTATTTACATTAGTGCATTGACTATCTGTTCTAATCTTACATGAACATATATGCAGATCATGAAGAATGGTAGCTGAGGTTGTGGGATTTCATCTCTTTCCTGTCCTTCTGGGGATCTGTGTTGTTTCCTTATTGTACTGCATGGAGCAGCATTCCAATTTCTATTTTTCTAATAGTTATTTTTTTTCTTTTTTTTTTTCTTTTTCCCCTCAACATTGTTTAAACTAATCATTAAGCATTTATTTTCTTCTCTCTCTCTCTTTTTTTTTTTCCCTCTCATATAATTGTCTACTAGATAAAGTTTCTGGTGCACAAGAAGATTAGATTGTTCCCATAGCATATCTGTTGATTTTCAGGCTATCCTGTTGTTCCCAGTTCAGCTATCAGTGCAGCTATCAAAGGTGCACAGATACATTCAAAAATTTTCTTCAGTACTTCAGCACTCAACCACTACAACCCATTGCTCCCTCAGAAAATACTTTCAATTTGAAATAGACAGTTGGCATTTATTAGAGGTATTATTACTTGGCTTGGTAGAGTGTCATCCATACAGTATATTTTAACTTAAATTTTAAAACAACAACAACAACAAAAAAATTAAACTGAAAAAGGATGCTCTTCATTTAGAACATGCCAAATGACATATTTCAAGAATTTCAAGATGTTTTCGAACATTTGTTCAAGTTGAAATATGAATCAAATCTGTCCCTTGCCTCTGAACAGTCTATTTCAAGGAAATGTCAAAAATTTCATGCCAAACTCTCTGGAGAACTAAAGAGAAATATTATATAGGGATTTTTCCTTTTTTTTTTTTTTCCCTCTTCTGTTTAAAATAAACCTGTAAAACTGCCTACCAGTCTGTCCTTACTCTGCTGGAATACTAAGTTGTAAGCCAGTTGCATGAGCTGTTTCACAACTATTGTCAATGTGCTACTATTTATCTATTTCCTTTCTGTCTTATGCTTCGTGTGATGAATTTCTGGAGTAAATTTTTATAGCTGAAATATAAACCCTTGAGAAATCAAAGCTTATAATAAACTGAAATACTGACAGAGGCTGAACTATAGTGTCCAAATCGCAGTGCTTGGGGGAAAAAAAAAAAAAAAGCCACTAAACTACAAGCAAATTATAGTCTATCAATTTTTCTATAGGGCAATCACAAAGCTATTTAAGTAGAATAATAGCTTCCCAGCAATGAGCTATTTGTAATGAAAATTAAGCATACCAGGATCATGCCATCACAATTTTTTAAAGTCATTTTTTAAAAACATGTTACTAAAAGTTGTATTCTCATTTTTCTATTTCCCCTAAAAACAGGTTTGCTTTTAATACGATTTTTTTTCTTGAACACACTGCCCATTTTCAGAAGCTTGAAATTGTCATCATTCTTGGAGAAAAGAGTTTGTGCGTGTTTATGCATATTAAATGTAGGTGTGTGATCACACGTGCACAGATGTGCATGTGCTTGCACCTGTTTATTGCTTCAGCAGCTAACCTTCTGGCTTCAAAACTCTTCATTGCACAAGTTTTAGGTAATGAATGTGTTGTTTATTACCTACTGTACATATCTGTTTTCAGCAAATTGAAAATTAGTTGAATAATAGGTTGTGAGTTGAGCATTGTATTTGTATATTTATCACAGAGTCGTGACTGCACTGCAGCACAGCTTCTAATTCATCGGAGCATCCTTGCTTTTGATGTCTTAAGAGTATAACACTCATTATATTGCAATTTATAAAAATTTTATGGGGCTTCTATAAAAGAATAAAATATGGTTGTGCACTAAGGACACACACAAAGGACAGAGGGATAAGTCAGTTGAAACTATATGCTTAACGTTTTATACATGAAATTTTAGTTGAGCATGCTGCTGCTTGTGGTAGATTGCAGAATCATCATGGTAAAGGAGAAAAAGCAGATTTTGTAGACTTTACCAAGTGATATAAATATGCTCAATGATGATCTGGAGAATGGTGAAGTGTAGATCATTCATTTCTGTTTCACTGTTTATTATTATGTTGTTGTGCCTGATGACTGCAATGAAAAGAGGGAGAAAAAACCACTGTGATAAACCCTGGGCAAATATAAACTAACATCCTTTTTCTGATACAAATATCTTGAAAACTAAGAAGATAAGAGATGTGCATGGAGAAAGGGAAGAGAGTTACAAGCGAATATGCATTTTACTTCACCCCTAATGAATGATTTATATACATCGTTAAGTTTTGTGGGTGTATGGATCAGCTCAGGGAGAACATTCCATGTGAAATAAATAAACCATCTGTAAATGTCATCTACATCTGATTGATTCATGGTAGATCTAAGTCAAATTTCAACTCGTGATTCAGAGAACCTAATTTATGTTTCCTTATCAATGTTTAGCAAACCAGGAGTTTATGGGAATGCACAGCATGAAAAGCATGCTGACCTCAGCCGTTCCTCTATGGTACAGTGGGATAACTGAAAGTCTTAGTAGGTTTCTTTTTGCTCTGCCAATATATAAAGGCAAACTTGGGTTTCTCTCAAAGACAGGAGAAATTAACGTCCTTGACTTACATGTTCTGCTAGGGATTTAATAAGGAAACTGGCATTTATACCAGTTGTCATTAGTAAATGTCACAGAAACATTAACTGCCATTTCATATTCATTTCATTGCACAGACTTTGTGTTTTGCTTTACTGCTAAGACTGTGTTTTTGTTTTGAAGGGGAAAAACCTTTAGTGTTTAGGCAGAAAGCATTTTCTATGCCACTCACAGGGCAAACTCTTCAGTTCATATTGTTATTAGAATTATTCACTGGAATTAAAAATTTATGATCTACATGTTAATACGAGAACATGGTTTCTGTGAAGACATCAGTAATTATCCGAGCTTTACATCCAAATTAATTAACTTTCCAGGGGAACTTCAAGGTTGTATCTATGAAAGTGAAGAAGGTGGCCAGATTCCTGGCAGTAATATCATAGAATCAAAGAATAATTAAGGTTGGAAAAGACCTCCAGATTATCTAGTGCAACCATCCTCCTACCACCGATATCACCCACTAAACCATGTCCCTAAGCACCGTATCCAACCTTTCCTTAAACAGCCCCAGGGACGGTGACTCCACCACCTCCCCAGGCAACCAATTCCAATGCCTAACTACTCTTTCTGAGAAGAAATGTCTCCTAATATCCAACCTGAACCTCCCCTGACAGAATGTGAGGCCATTCCCTCTAGTCCTGTCACTAGTTATCTGTGAGAAGAGGCCAATCCCCAGCTCCCCACACCTTCCTTTCAGGTAGTTGTAGAGCGCCATAAGGTCTCCCCTAAGCCTCCTCTTCTCCAGACTAAATAACACAGTTCCCTCAGTCACTCCTCACAGGACCTGTGTTTCAGACCCTTCACCAGCTTTGTTGCCCTTCTCTGGTCATGCTCCAGGGCCTTGATGTCTATCTTGTAGTGAGGAGCCCAAAACTGAACACAGTACTTGAGGCACGGCCTCGCCAGAGCAGAGTACAGGTGGACGATCACCTCCCTGGTCCTGCTGGTTACACTATTCCTGATACAAGCCAGGATGCAGTTGGCCTTCTTGGCCACCTGGGCACACTACCGGCTCATGTTCAGGCGAGCATCAACCAACACCCCCAGATCCATTTCCTCTGCACAACTTTCCAGCCACTCTGCCCCCAGCCTGTAGTGTTGCATGGGGTTGTTGTGCCCCAAGTGCAGGCCGCGGCACTTAGCCATGTTGAACCTCATCCCATTGGCCTCATCCCATTGACCCAACCTGTCCAGATCCCTCTGCAGGGCCTTCCTACCCTCTGGCAGATTGACACTTCCCCCCAGCTTGGTGTTTCCACTTCCAGCTTTTTAAAGAATGAGTGGATGAGATTCCCTGGGAAACCGTCCTTAGGCACAGAGGAACTGATCAGAGCTGGCAACTCTTTTAGGACACTTTTCTTAGAGGGCAAGATCTCTCCATCCCCATGTGTAAGGAAACAAGCAGGGAAGGCTGGGAACCAGCACAGCAGAGCAAGGACCTGCTGGTCAAACTGAGGTGTGAGAAAGAAATGCACAGGCAGTGGAAGCAGGGACATGTGGTCTGGGAAGAGTACAAGGATGATGTCTGGATACACAGGGATGGAATTAGGAAAGCCAAGGCACTGATGAAACTGTGCTTCACAAGGGATGCAAAAAATAACAAGAAGGGATTCTGTAGGTACATTGGCTGGAAAAAAAAAAAAAAAAAAAAATGGCCAAGGAGCTTGTACCAGCTCTGATAAATGAGAAGGGAGAACTGGTAACAACAGACATGGAGAAGGCTGAGGTAGGTACTCAACAACTTCTTTGCCTCAGTCTTCACTGCCTTTCAGGCTTCTCATGTCTCTCGAGTCCCTAAACCTCTGGGCAGAGTCTGGGAGAGCAGAGTCCCTCCCGATATCATGCATCCCAGGGTACTGAGGGAACTGGCTGATGGAGTTTCCAAGCCTCTCTCCATCATATTTGAAAAGTTCTGGCAGTCAGATGAAGTCCCCAGTGACTGGAAGAAAGGAAAATATCACTCCCATTTTAAAAAGGGGTAGAAAGGAAGACTAGGGAAACTACAGTCTGGTAACTACAGGCTCTGTGCCTGGGAAGATCATGAAACAGATCCCCCTGGAAACAATGTCATGGCAGATGCAAGACAAGGAAGTTATCTGGGACAGCCTGCATGGCTTCACCAAGGGCAAATCGTGCCTGACCAATCTGATGGCCTTCTATGAGTGAGTGACTGCATCAGTTGAGAAGGGAAGACCAACCGATGTCATCTACCTGGATGTCTGCACAGCCTTTGACACAGTCCTACATGACACCCTTATCTCTAAATTGGAGAGATATGGGTGGACCATTCAGTGGATAAGGAAGGGCTGGTTGGCTGCAGCCAGAGAGTTACGGTATGCTCCATGTCCAAGTGGAGGCCAGTGACGAGTGTCCCTGAGTGTCCCTCTGTCTGTCTTGGGACTAGTGCTGTTTAATATCTTTATCAGTGACATAGTGGGATCGAGTGCACCCTCAGCATGTTTACAGATGACATCAAGCTGAGCGGTGCAGGCAATACAACAGAAGGAAGGGATGCCATCCAAAAGGACCTGGACAAGCTACATAAGTGGGCCCATGTGAACCTTAATGAGGTTCAACAAGTCCAAGTGCAAGGTGCTGCACTTGGGCCAGGGTAATCCGGGGCAAACAGACTGGGAGAAGAACTCACTGAGAGCAGCCCTGCAGAGAAAGACTTGGGGGTTCTGGTAGACAAAAAGCTTGACACAAGCCAGCACACTTACAGCCCAGAAAGTCAACTGCATCCTGGGCTGCATCAATAGAGGAGCGGCCAGCAGATCAAGGGAGATGATTATCCCCCTCCACTCCACTCTTTTGAGACCCCAACTGAAGTACTGTATCCTGATTTAGGGCCCCTGGCACAAGAAAGACTTGGACCTGTGAGAGTTGGTCCAGAGGAGGGCCCAAAAAATTATCAGAGGGCTGGAGTATGTCCTATGAAGGAAGGCTGAGAGAGCTGGGGATGTTTAGCATAGAGAAAAGAAAGCTCCAGGGAGACTTAATAATTAATTGTCAGTACTTAAAGTGGGCTTATAAAAAAGATTGAGAGTGGCTTTTTACACAGGCAGTGGGAACAGTTTAAAACTAAAAGAGAAAAGGTTTAGATTAGATGTTAGGAAGAAATTCTTCACTCAGAGTGTGGTGAGACACTGGAACAGTTTGTCCAGAGAAGTTGTGGTTGCCCCATCCCTAGAGGTGATCAAGGCCAGGTTGGAAGGGGTCCTGGGCCACCTGATCTAGTGAGTAACATTCCTACCCATGGCAGAGGGGTTAGAAGTAGGTGATTTTAAGGTCCCTTCTAAACCAGGCTATTCTATTATTCTCTGATTTGATGATAATTATCATCTTCTAAAGAAAAAACTTTCTGCAAATGCTTAACATGGATTATAAAGTGAAGTTGATGTCATAAAATCTCAGGAGTAGTATTTGATTCAAGATGTACAGTGCAGAAATAAATAATCAACAAGACATCACAAAGTCAGTGTTATGGTTTGTTCTCAAGTCCTGTATGTTCTTCCTTATGTATTTGAAATCATATAAGAGAGATGGTTACATTGATACAAAGTCAAATCCAGTCAAATTTTGATCATGTTAATACTTAAGAAGGCTTGAAGATTTCTTCAGAACCATATGAGTAAAAACCAAGAGATTATTCTAAGGATTCTGAGTGCTTAACATATCTACTATCCCAAAGAGGGTGGAATTGTGCCATATTGGCTTAGGTTAGTGACTAGCTTCCACTTCTTCTATATAATTGTCTAAATAAGAAACTCAAATACGCCAGTCCAAAAAACATTGTCTACAGAGTAGCTCTCTAATGCCCTAGAAATACTTAACCTAGTTACTAACCAGGAAAAGATTTTCACAGAGTAGTAAAAATAAATAAATAAATAAATAAAAAACCATTTTCAATATATCATATTTAGTAGCTGGCCTTTCATAAGAATTTATTCTTTTTGTTCTGACCTGTTTAACAGACATAAGACAGTATTTATGACAGATGCAAATGTTTCCATTTACAACAGTTGAAGACCTGGCCCTGAGCTTAGTGGCTTAAATATTGTGCAACAGGAATTGGCTTTTTATCTAGCCTGATTTATTTATTTATTTATAAGTCTGTGGTTTTCTCCGTTATCTCTGTAAGATTATCACAGTATGGTCCAATTTGCAACTTGTGGGCTGGATGTAGCCCATTGACCATTTATAAACAATTTATCTTTTATTCCCTCTTTAGCAGAGACAGAGAATAGCAGGTGCTGCTTAATAGAACATTTCCTCCTTGTTTTTTTTTTGTTTTTTTTTTTTCCCTGCCACACAGCTCCACACAGAGCTGTTCTACTTTTGTTAACATGAAGCAATTGCTAAGAATTGATAGGAAGGGTACTACAACTGGGAAATTACCTCTTCTGTTTGTAGCTGCAGTAGATTTACCGTCCCCTGCTTTGCTTCAACCATGGTGGCAACAGTTTGGTTTGTGCAGAAGTAGATATTTGGCCGTGACTATTCTAGATCCTAGGTTATGCATAACAAGAAAAGAATTTTTTCTGCAACAATGCAGGAATATGGGTTATCCAGTTCCCGAGATTGCTAAAGCAGACCAGCATAGTTTCATTTTAAGAAGTTACTTTCTGAAGTGATATGGAAATTAAAAGTAGCAGGAAAAAAAAAAAAGGAATAAGTATCTATATTATAGTACATGCATTAAAACTGCATAAATATAAGAGGATTCTTTAATTCAACTGAGTTAAATTCTGAATTTTTCTTTACATGTTAGTCCTTCTTTAATCATTTTAATGCAAACAGTTTAGAATAGCACCTTATTGGTCTGGAGATAACACTGTGAAAAACTTTGGCAGCCTTTTCTAGTAATATGCCCTAAAGGAACTTTGCTTAACCAAATGTCACTGAATATTTTAATATTGATTTGCTCTTTCTAAATCACAGTCTTTAAAAGCGCCAGGCATTTTATTTTGATCTCAGAACAAATTTGATAATATCCACCAAAGAAATATGAAATCCTTGTATTACACTAAGTAACAAAAAAGAATAGGTCCTTTTTGGTTCAGGAAGGATTGTTTACTTCTGCCATCATTAATTATATGCATCTGTGCACAATTAGATTAGAAGACAGTAGCAAATGAAACTAGTTTGGGAATTACTGTGAACCTGAATGAGTTTTACAGTCACTCCCATCTGCCCTTTGTGCTGCCTTGCATATAAGATGCAAATCCTTTTTCTGAAGATCCCAAAGTCACATTAAACACTTGCTATCTTATATGAAGTGAGAGAGTCCTAAAGGTCAGATCAGCTGTTTTTGTTTTATTTAGAGCACTCTGAAAGTCAGAGGCTCTGTATGAAAGAGGTAATTTTAGTCTGACCTTGATTCAGTAAGACTCTAATAATAATGTGTCCTTAATTCGATTATCTTATTGTTTAGTACCACTTTTAATGTGCCTAGTGGAATGTGCTCTATTGCTCATTAACAAGGTACTCAGTGCAAATATGCAAACACTTAAAATATTTTTTTGTGATTCTGTTACTAGTTTACAGTTTGTCTTTTAAGTAAGCTACTTAAAATCAGACTGCTACCTTGAAAGCATTATCTATTGCTCCTTGAAAGTGTTTTCCTTGAACATTGTTTTATAGACCTAATCTCTCATTGTTTTCTTGAGCAGTCAGGTAAGCTGGTACAAGAAAAAGGGGTTAAATTTTAAACACATTTTTCTAGTCTTTGTGTGGATGTGAACGTTTATACAAGGCATATAGTGATGGAAAATCATGTTTAAGGATAGCATAATGCATTTTGAAGGATCTAGGTAAGAAACTATGCAAGAAATGGTGATATGAGTTTTAAAGAGTTGTTTGAAGGCAATAAAAAGGCCAATTAGTGGAAAAGTACTGTAAGATTATTTGAAACATACTGATGAGTTGGTTAGTTCTGAGGCAGAGGAATGAACAAAAAAGCATAACAAAAAGAATGTGGGACAGAGAGAAGGGCACACAGAAATGAGAGATGGGGTCTGAACAGGAGCAAGATTAGTTAGGGGTTTGATGACGAGAAGGAAAAGATTAAAATTCATGTTGAGAAAAACTTAACGCCGTTTCTTTTTGTTATCTTTCATTGCAAAAAAACTTCTAACATTTTGTTCTGCACTACAGAAGTTCTTACACTGTCTTTATCACTGTGGTTTTTGAGCTCTTTTCAGTACTGTAGTGGGCAATGTGTACCAGATATTGCTGCTGTGTTGTGAATTCCTTCCTTTCCTCCTCTCAGGTGGAGTAACTCAGCAGTTGAACATTTTCCCTTGGTGGTATTTCTTGTTTTGGTTGTTCCTATTTTATAGAAAGAACGTGTTTATATTTAATTTACGTATATGCACAAGCTGTATTGTGCACTTATTCTAGAGATTCTAGGACGGGGAAACAGGAGAGGAAATAAAAGTAAAGGAGGGTGAGGGGGGAAGGAAACATCTACATCTGTCAGTGAAGAATAGTAAGGTTTGCGATGGTTCTTCAGTCCCAGTGCTTGTTCTTGCTTCCTCCAAAAAATGATGTTTGGTCCCCTTAGGGGGAAAAAATGGTGTTTGCAGACTACATGAGCATCTTGTTCCCAGTTTTTCCTCTTAAACAGTCTATGGGTGGGAAGCGAAGTGGTGTACTAGATATTTGTATATAGCATCTCTGAGAAAATGCAAAAGCTTCAGGAAATGTTAACGCTTCAGGACACAGACATACCATTTGCATTCCTTGTGGAAAGTATATGTGAACAGACAGAAGAAAAGTGTAACATACAGTTTTCGCCGTCCTGCTTGGAAGGTCAGAGTTGCCATTTGTAGATTTAAATTTGGTTCCTACTGCAGTGTAAAGGAAGGTAACTATTTATACTGGTTATTACTGAGGTGCTAGTGAATCAAATAACAGAAATGAAGGAATAGCAATTAGAATATCAGAGTAAATGGGCACTAAGAATGCACCAAACCTAATTAGATAATAAATATCTGTTTTGTAATTTTGACGTGTCATATTGCAGCCTGGGAGGGTAGGGGGTGGGGAGAAGCTTGTTTTTATATTATTAGGTGACAGTTAACCTCATGACATTTAAAAAATGGAAAGAGAGATGCAAATCACTATACAGCTATAAATCTGACTTTAATAATTGTACAAAGCTTTTGAAGAAATGAAGGAAAGAATAATTAAATACCTGGAAGTAAGTAAATAGAAGATAAAGTAAAATGCAACACACATTTATCAACAGTTTATTGTTCAGGATTAACCTGATATTCTCCACTGATGAAGTACAGTAGTTCTTTCTCAGACAGGAAAAACACAATAGATCCAGTGTGTCAGATGCCAATAAAATATTTGATACACTATAATGATGAAAATTATTAAGTGAACCAAGGAAGATGGGGTTTGAATGAGGAATTGCGAAGTGAGTTGTGAGCTGGCAAACGGAATTGCCTTATGGGTTATACTGAAGAGTTAGCAGCTGGCTGAGAGATTAGAGTTGCTTAGAGATCAGTGCCAGAGGTGATCCTGTTTACTGCTTTGACCTTTGCTCAAAATTAGGAATATACTATTGAAATTTGCTGATGATACAGATTCAGCCCAGAAAAATAAACAAAGATTTGGATGGCACCATGGAAGTTAATAGTGCAGAACAATGCTGTTGAGAATGATAGCGAGAATCTCTGTGTAAAGCTGGAGTTGGTTGGAGGTGACTGTGAAGAGAAAGATGGGAATGTACTGAAGATAGTTAATGTACTGAGCAATCTTATGGTGACTTTGTGCCACCATTCTGATGTATTCAGGAAAATACTATATCTCAAGCAAAATATTTTCAACAGAGAGATATGAAAATATTAATAAACTCTGAAACCACAAAACATTGGTAAGACCTCCTCCAGAATATCAATACGATCACAAATGCATAGGGGAATGGCTACAAGGAAGATCAACAATAGAAAATCTATTTTCCAACAGGAGACTTGTTTTCATAAAAATATGGACTGAATGAAGTTACTATTGCTCTCTACATCAAGTCATCAATTGTACATCTCAAAGAGGAATAAAAGCTTTTTAAGACAGGCCAATGTTACAAAAAAAAAATAAAATAAAAAACAAACAAAATAGCATCTGTATCTTCTCTATGGACGTTGGATGGAAATTAAGTGAAAGTATACTATGCGTGAAGGAAAGAAATTCTAGACCTGCCTTTCAGAAGGAGCCTGAGAGCAAGAAAGTTCTCAATGTAGTTGGTAAGGCTTTATAAGTGTCAGTACTTAAAATACAGTTGTCCATACCAGGAAGGAACAGAACCCAGTGACTAGGAACTTCTCTGTGCTATGCTTGCTTCTAACTTCAGAGCCTGGTTAAGGACAGAAGTGTGGTTTTGAAGTAAATTTTTCATGTAAGCGCAGCCTTATTCCTGGAAAAAAAAAAAAAGAATGGAATTGTCTAGAAACATACTATTTTTATATTATTGAACTGTACATATGGCATGGATTAGTTTTCAGAGTATATGCTAGATGTTAAGCAAAAGGTAAATATACTACATGAATAAATATGCTCAAATAATTATTTTTTTTAAATACAAATTTCTTCTTCCTTATATCTTTTTGTAGGCTTCATGTTCTGGTTACCTAAAATTTCTTCCAGTAACTCCACTGCAGTGGGGAAAGACAGATAGGTGGCAGATGACAATAACAAACTGACATAATCTATTTAATAGAAAAGAAATCTTATAGTTCTGCCTGATAAAACAAGCTAACAGAAAATTGGGGGTGGACACAGGATTTAAGGAAATCATTCTGTAGCCTGATTAAAATTACATTTAGGCAGCACCGATATTATGATATC
Organism: Cygnus atratus; assembly: GCF_013377495.2. NCBI lineage: Eukaryota > Metazoa > Chordata > Aves > Anseriformes > Anatidae > Cygnus > Cygnus atratus. Next base: position 56,425,962 of record NC_066363.1, on the reverse strand, counting down.
ATTTACTTTTTTTTATTTTTAACTACATTATGTTTAGAACAGGAAAAAGCAAATGATTTAAAAAAAAATCGGATACAGATGAGGCTAGTTCAACCATCATAGAAGAAGTATAGAATTAACATTGAGGAGTTTGCTGAAGATCTGTTTTTATGTTCTGATATGCTCCATTGAATGATACAGATAAATATCTTTTTCATATTTCCCTACATTAAGTCATTTACCTTACTTACGTAGTCAATAATGGAGTATTTTTACTAGCTATGCTACAATAAATGTAAGTTATATAGTACTAAAAATTGAAACAGTTTGCTGGCGTTACATGTGAGATTTTGTATAAATAGCTGGCCAAATTCACATAGGAAAAATGTTTAGTTTGGTCATTGGAAAAAATAACTTTTAAAGTAACATCTTCAAATATAAATGAAGAAGAAAATAGATTGAAAGCAGTTATTTTGAAAGGCTGGAAAATCAAGAAACGATATTCAGAGTTAGGAACTTTTCTAGATGTTTGTATCTTTCAATAAAAGTTAACTCATGAGATTGTTTTTGAACTGTTACTGGTTTCTGTTTTCCCTATTCACGTACCCATCAGGTATGAATTCATGGAAATTTTTAGTGATTTGGATGTTTAGAAATGTGCCATTGTGCTGTTGTGCTTCTGTAGTGTTGAGAGCACAACTTAAAGCCATCACTTATTAGCTGAATTGCAGTAATCAACTCTATCTGTGCATTTAGCCTGCCACAATTACAAAACTAAATGAATTCACTTCAACCTTGTTGAAAACATAGTTTACTGACCTGTGATAACGGTCTCAGGTAGGTTTACTGTATTTTAATATGAAAGCAAAATTTTAAATTGCTTTGTTTTTTACTTCAGAAAAGCATTTATTTAAGCGCTATTTTTAACCAAACTAGTAGATTCTGATTTTTCTTTTTTTTGAAAAAGAGTGAATGGCTAGCCTTGAATACCACAGGCTGATATAGGACATAAGCCATCATGGTGTGTATTCTGAAGTACTTCTGGCATGCATAAAGCCAACAATCCTTTATAAGGATGAATACACAATGTCCAAGTCTCAAAGGCATATCGTCATGTAGGTTCTTTTTGGTAGTTGTCATGCATATCAGTGCTATGAAGTGGAACTTGAGGAGACAGGAAACTAAGCTTACAGAGGATGCACTAGATACTTTGAGTTTCAGTAAGTTGCTACATAAGGAAGGAAAAGCTGTCCTTGGATGTTATTTAATAGTGTGTTGTTAACATGATGAATATGATGAACTGCAGATCCTAAAGATAAACATCCTTAATTTGTAATGCAGTTCTGAAAATATTTTCTTTTGTTTGTCTAATATGCAATTTCCTAATTTTTATTTTTAATGTTTTAATGAAAAAGTATAGTTCATAAAATAGATTTGGCTAACTCAACATGAAAGGAAAACTCCTTAATTTCGTGATTAAAAAATGCAGAACCTATACTGAGTCTGACTCTAGCCAATTTAATAAAGGGGAAAAAATCTTTGAAATGATATTGCAGAGATGTCTCAAAGAAAAGAGATTTAATAGTTTCAAAGGTGAAAATACATGGTAACTTTTTTTTTTTTTTAACTGTGTGGTCAAACTCATGTCTTTGAAATCACATTTAGATAGTATTTCAAACAATAAATATATATTCTGCTATGACTGTCATCTGGCATCCCACTTTTTCTGCATTCCTCCCACTCTCCAGCAACAGCATAGCTGGAGAAGAAAAACAGATGGGTAGGATAAAACAGAGCAACATTTGCCACAAATCCCTGTGAAGAAAAACCTATTACACATTTTATAATGAAGCCTATACTACCTTGTTTGTTTTAATAATGCAGCATTAGTAACTTCCATCCTAGCCACCAATCTGCCTTCACTTTACCCCATTTCTGGCAAAAGAAGGATAAATAGCAACTCACTGGCATTCTTTCTTTTACTTTCAGTCAGTCACAGGACTGGAGTCCATGAGGCATGACACCACCTGCACAGCAGAAAGCAGTGTGACTTGTGATATTTTTGTTTTGACAGCTAAGTACCAGTCGTGTTTAGTTTAGAACCCTAATTTATTAAGTGAAAGTACTCCAATTTTATTCCCCTTTTTTTCTGTTTGTAAAGGGGCTTCATCAGAGCCTGATAAATCATTTATTGTGCAACTGTGTCTTTGGATACAAATTATCTTACTATGAAAGAAATAACAAGGATTAATTGCCAGGCAAGGACATGATGTACTGCTTGGGCAGCTCCCAATTTAGCCGTGTGTAAATCTTGATGCTCATTTAGTTTTCTCTCTATATCTTTGCATCTCATCCTGACAGGTGCGTGCCCAATCACTGTGAACATGGTGGCAAATGCACCCAGACGTGGGACATCTTCAAGTGCACTTGCGATGGAACTGGATACAGTGGCGCCACTTGTCACAACTGTAAGCCATCCTGCCATTTCAAAATTGTAATTGAGTATGGAAGACACTGATGTCTTTTGAGACATAAAGTTTAAGTCATCTTATCTGCTTGCTAAAGATTCTCAACCTTATTAAGAAAAAGTTGGTTTAAGCAGGCTCTGCCTTTTCTGCATAGAGCTGTATTTATATAGTACTATTCTGTATTGTGCAAGGGTCCAAAGCACATTGACCAAGCACATTGTCAGTCATTGCACTCTACACTTCCAAATGGACACAGTGAATGTGGCCTAAGCTTTTGGGGAGAACTGCTGACCACTGCTAGAGAAACATTGGTTCGGGTCGCTAATCCTGAAGCTTGTTTACATACTGATTTGTGGCCATTCTAGAATTAAATTATTTACACTTTTGTCTTGCAAATAAGACTATTTCCTATGAGCTCCACCTATGCTACAAAGAGAAGCAACAAGGACACATAGATGGCATAACTTTTCTTAAATCACAGTCACTAAAAAGGGAAGAACTAATAAACCAATGATGTGTGAACAGTTCTCATAACAGGATTTTCACCTGCATGTTATGGATAAGCAATGCAATAAGGCAAGTAAAAGGCACTGCTGGACTGCAGTATTGAAAGGGGGATTTGGAGTCTACTGTTCTGTTTTTAACTATAGGATGGGATATGTGATATAGGATAAGTATACGGCATTATGCTGTCCAGGTCATTTGGAGATACATTGTTTAGGACCTTACTTTTTAATTCAGATGGACTTTCTAACTTAGATGTCTAAACTTTTGTTTTAATTTTTATCTTTAAAAAAACTTACTTTATTTTTTATCACTTGGTACTACAATTTTAGAAGTCTTTTTTTTCCTATAAAAAAAAATGTTGAGCAGAAAGTTAGTCACTCAGTGGATGTTCTGTCAGAATGTGTGAGGTCTTGTGCTGTTCTGGAGTCTGGAATTGAATGGCTCCAAAATCAGTGAAAATCAAAAACTATAGTGTTGAGGTATAGGCTGAGATAACCTTAACTCTGCCCTTACTGAGCAGGCAATAGTTACCAGGATTTATAAGATGTTACAACTCTGTTTACAGTATTAATTATAGCTGCAAATAAAGAGGGGATCTGTTGAAACTTGCTAAAGGTCGTGGTTATCCTGTCCTGAGGTATAGGGCTTCAACTCTGCTGCAGTGATACTGACCTCATCTGTTCTTTCCTACTCGTGCACTGTGAATGTGTACTTGGACACGCTTGGTGTGCTACCTTTCAGCTCGTTATGAAATTTCTGATGTTTGTGACAATAATAGTACGAAAGAGATGCTGGAGGAGGAACGAAGTTGGAATGGTAGCTGGTGTAATATAAAAATAACTGAAAGCAATTTTAAACAGGATTATGAGTTGTATGAAAAGGCTATAAAATTTAGTAAATGTCGTGATTCTATGGAGAAGAAAATTGTTTAAGTACAAGCACTTTCAGTAACATTTTACTTAAATATAAAATTATGTTACAAAGCAAGTGGTTTTGTATTCTCCTGTAAAATGTTTTTCTCAGTGTTTACAATGTTTATGCTGGTGATGTAACAGGGCATTTCTTAAAGAGGTTAGAGTCAAGACTATATTAGTGTATATCTTAGCTCTGTACCTTATGATTTTCATGAATTTGAGCTTTGCTGAACTTAAAGGAACAAGTTCTGTGTTACCAAAGGTTTTTGTCAGGGAATTTTGCTTTGGCCAGGGAATTTCAACACTTTCCTAAGCTTTTGACCTGAAACAAGGCAAAGCTTTACAGCCTTGACTGAATTTCAAAGTAGTGTGTTAGGTTTCTTTGAAGTTGAAACTCAAAGACAAAATCAAGGGATGATGTCCTTGAAGTGAAACAGAGAAAAATATTTGCATGAAACCCTTGTGAATCAAAATGGCCTTGTTTCACATAGGTCTGGTCATAATATATTTATAGCATGATAGTGAAAACAACAGTTAGTTCAGAGAGGTGAAGTATGTGTTCTGGGGATGAGAACAGTGCAAACTACAAAACAGAAACAGTTACAGAAAGAGTTATTTCAGATTTGAAACTAACAATTCTGATGATATTGCCAATTGTGTAGATCTACCATGCATACCTGAATTTTAAGATCAGAAAATAATTTGCTTTTTAGAATAGGGCATTGTTATGTGAAGGCTATTCATCTTTCCAAGACAAGCCAAGATTTCCACACTCTGTGTCCACTATCACAGAATCGTCTAGGTTGGAAGAGACCTCCAAGATCACCTAGTCCAACCTATGACCTAACACTAACAAGTCCTTCACTAAACCATATCACTATCTTATTTTATTTTTTTACAACTACTAGTGAGTCGATGTAGGGGTTTTACCCGGCTGGACAGCTAAACTCCACAACAAACCCTCTCACCCCCCCCCTCCTCAGAAGAAGTGAGGGAGAAGAAAGTATGCTTGGAAAAAAAAAAAAGCTTATGGGTTGAGATAAGGATAATCTAATTAAAGAGAAAAAGATAAAAACAAACAAAGACCACAGAGAAGCAGAAGGAAGAAAAAAAAGTTCTCTACTTCCCATCAACAGGCAATGTTCAGCCATGTCCTGGGAAGCAGGGCCTCAATACGTGCAGCAGTTGTTTGGGAAGATACACATCTTCGTAACAGGAGACCCTCCCTCTCTTTCCCCTTTCCCACCTCTTATTGCTGAGTGTGACATCATATGGTATGGAATATCCCTTTGGTCGGTTTAGGTCAGCTGCCCTGGTGATGTTCCCTCCTTGTCTCTTGCCCATCCCCAGCCTGCTGACTGTGCGGGGTTTGGAGGGAGTCCTGGTGCTGTGCCAGTATTGCTCAGCAGTAGACACAACACTGGTGTGATACCAGTGCTGTTCTAGCTACAAGTGCAGAGCACAGCACTGTATGGGCTGCTGCACGGAAAGTAAACTCCATCACAGCCAGACCCTGTACAGTCCCAAAAGCTTAATGGTGAATTAACCAAAAATATTGAAGAGTTGAGTATCTCATTGCATAGGAAACACCCCAGAAATCTGCCATATTGTTTTTTCCTAACATGCTCAGTGCCCAGGGGAATGCTGTGGCCTAGCAAATACCAAGCTAGAACACCAGCTTTATCATTAGACAAGACAGAAAGGTAAATTAATGCTTAAGTATTTAAGTATTAAGATTTTAAAGATTTTTTAATACTTAAAAATCATTATTTACAGGTGTGAAAGAGTTAAAAATGGTCTTAAAAATGATTAAGATTATAATGAACATTAAACATAATCCTTACCAGCTTTATTGTATGAGCTAAATTTTAATCTCTGACTAACCTTTATAGCCTACTGAAGGCCGCCCTGCCATGCACATTTCTTAGAGACACATTTTTTAAGAGTCTATTGGTAAATGGTTCCTGGAGTCGTTGAGAACAGGAGCTTATTTTTCTCATTGCTTCTCCTCATCTCCATCATGTTGTTCAGATAACACCACTATGCTGTACCTTGCACAAACTATACATCTAGTTTTAGGCTCTAAGGTGCTTCCTTAAAACAAAATGGTATAAATTTACAAATGCGTATCAGCACAAATAGTAACTATTCAAACTTCTGTATCTCAGATTTTTAATATGCAGTATCACTTGATACATATGCAGTATTTCACTTGACTCTACATGTGAAAGAAACATGATAAAAGATTTACTGACAGTTTGCTATGACTGCGATCTATTTACCACCTCTTGCACAAACTTTGTCAGATTTAGAAAAAATCTAGCAGAACATATAAAATCAATTTAACCATTTGTCTTTTCCTAATTATTTCCAATAGCAAAAAAGTCCAATTTCTTCTCAGAAGATTAATCTTAATTATATTCATATTTACTCATATGAGACAAGCTATATTCTTTCTAAATTTCACTTTCAAACAAAAACTGTCCTTATTTTTACTTGTGTATGTCCACCTTTCCTTTGAGAATATCGTATGGGAAAGGGTTTGCTTATAAATCTTCAGTTATTCCATTGGGGGCACTAACCTCAAGCTCACCATCGGTTATCTGTTAGATCTGTAAAAGCAATAGGAGATCTGTAGTCTTAGATAATCACATCACTAGAAGAGGCAGACAGAAATTACACTGGAATATATTTTTAGAGTAGAAGTATGCTGGAAGTTTGGGGGGATTTTTGATTTTTTTTCTCCAAAATAAGTATTTGTAACAATGTGGTAAGTTTTTGTCTTAGATTCAACATAACAGATCCTGACCCCTGCATTCTCTGGCTTTGTCTCCTCATAGCTTGTCGTGAATGTTACCTTATATTTTGGAATGTGTTCCAGATTTACTGGGGAGTAAAGTACTGATCTTCCCTTGAGATGATGAATACATTAAGTGTCACTGAAAGTCTAATGAGCACTGATATTTTTTTCCCTAGGAATATTCACTTTCTCCCTACAATGAAATACTGCTTTAATAAGTAGTGTGTTTAGTGTTAAAATAAAGTTAAAAATAAAATTTGAGCAAGAAACTTCTCTACTAACACGCATTGTAGAGGCAGTGATAATTTTGATTCCTAATTATTGGTAAAATCAGTAATCAGAAAACCAAATTTAATCTGCATAGGCTGTAATGATTGGACTTATAGCAAGACTTCTGTTGATTACTTGGTAATAAATGATTTTCTTGTATTTCCAGAAAGGAGGAAACAACTGAAACATTCGACTTTCTACATTCAGAGTCTAGAGAAGAAAAGATGGCATTATAGTGTTTTTTTCTTGTCAGCATTTTGGGAAGTAGTCCATAGCAAAAGAGCAAATACATAATTTGTCAAAGATATGCTTTTAATCTTCACAAAAATAATAAAAGTAATTGTACAGATGCATAGTCATCACAAACAAGTAAAGTATGACTTTCCACCTCAGTAAAAACTGGGAAAGTTCTGAGAACAAGACTGAGATCATAAAAAGTAACTAACAGATTTGTTAGAAAAATAAATTCTTTTTTCTTTTCTTTTAGAAAAGGCAATGGGCTTGCAGTTTCACAGACAGATTAATGCATTATGCAATCAATAATGAGAGTTCTCTTTACAATTCACTAATTATGGAAACTTGTTTCTTCCTTATTTAACGGAGGGAAGAGAAATCTGGCAAACAACAGAAAAAATAAAATCTTTCAAAGAAAAGCAACTGCTGCAATTAATAACAAGCAACACTTATACAACTTGTTCAATGTGATCTGAGTGAAATAGGACAGACTGTCCACTAATAGTAAGGTTGCTTATGGTCTCATGAGTCAAGTTTTGTAACCATGAACAACACATAAATGCACTAATTATCATAAGATAATATATATGCAACTGAAGTGCCTCCAGGGTACAGCAAAATAATCCACTAATCCAGATGTGGAGAGTCATTAATGGCCAAAAAAAAAAAAAAAAAAACACAAAAAAAGTCTAAAGTTTGTAACATCTGCCAAGATGAAAGTGGTATGTATTTTTCCTCCGTAATTCCCCCCAGAACTTCTGCTACAGAATTGACCCTCGCTAGAACTAACAAAACCTCTGTTTAAATAATAATAATAATAACTTAAGGGTATTAAAGTATTTTTCTTCAGTTTATTATACTTTTGAATAACTGTAAACTCAATGTGGAGAAGACATAGTAATTTGATAGTAAATACTACCAGCTGGAGACTAGATCTTTCTCATCTGAGCTTTGAAAGAGGCTTTGAAAGAAACTTGGGTTTGATATCAATAAGAGTTGATGTTGATAGAAACTAGGAAACTAGTTGTGTTTCTAGGACAATATACAACCTTCAAAATTAAGACCAGAATAGTTTCCGGAGCCTGTTTGTAAAATCTAACTCTGTTATAGCTCTGCCTTAAGAAAGAAAAATCAAACAAAAACATATCCAAGAGTATAAAATTGGACTGAACAACTACGTTAAGATGATGTTCCTATCCTGTTCCTTAAGAACTCCCATACTTATTGGAGAAAAAAAAAAAAAAAAAAAAACCTCCAGAAGAGCTGCTGCAGTGAAGGTTCAAAACCTCCAGAAGAGCTGCTGCAGTGAAGGTTCAACAGGAAGGAACAGTGAAGGAACAGATGAAGTTTCTCAGAAAAAGCAGGAGGGATGTCCTGGCTAGCTGGGAAATAATAATTAAAAAATAAATAAAATAAAAAAATGGTCTCTTTGCATCCAAGGTAGTTAGAGACTCTGAATTTGTGACCTAGGATAAGCAAAGTAGATTTAGGGAGGTAAATGCTGTATTCAGGCTCAGCATTGTGTGCATGTGAATGTGTGTCTGAACAATGCTAATCTTAGAGTAGTAGTTGAAAAAGGGAGCTAGAATTTCTGAAATCTTTAGAGTCTTTTGTCTCTCCTGCTCTTAGTATTCTCTGAGAAAGCACTTTGAACAACTGATTGTTCTCAGTTGGTGAGATTGGTGTCAATTTATTCTTCTCCTTTCTCACACTCTGTATCTGAACTAGTTAAATGTTCAAATCTGATACATGCTCTGCAGAGCATCATTTCTAGCATGTCTGTCTCTTTGCTGTTGAGAATTCAACAAAGCTTGAATGTTTGAGAATTCTCAAAGCTTGTTTATAGAGAAACTATTTTGTTTACAGAAGCTTATTAAAAGGGTTGTATAATCAATATGCTAACTTCTAAAGCAGCTAATCTCTTTTCCAGTAACACTTTTCAAAGGAAATATCATAATTTATAGTAGTCTGTGTGGATTCATCTCCTGTTATTTATTACATGTTTTCAAGGGATTTAACATAATGCCTTTCTTGCCCTTCTAGGGATGCAAACTGTTATTGAATTATTTGTTTTAATTTAAAACGATAATTTTAAATGGAGGTGAAGTTGTTTGGTTTAGTCTTAGGTTTTAGAATCAGAGAATCATGTACAGCGGAAAAGACTTTCAAGATTATCAAGTCCAGCTGTCAACCTGACCTATCAAGTTTCACCATTAAACCACATCCCTTATTGCCACATCCACACTCTTAAATACCTTAAATCTCTCTTAATCACTTTTAAATCTCTTAAATACCCCCAGGCATGGGGATTCCAACACTTCTCTGGGCAGCCTGTGCCAATGCTTGACCACCCTGTCTGGGAAGAAATTCTTCCTAATATCCAATCTAAACTTCCAATGGTACATCCTAAGAACATTTCCTCGCGTTCTGTCACTTCTCACCCAAGAAAAGAGACTGACACCCTCCACACTGCAACCTCCTGTCAGGAAGTTGTAGGCAGTGATGAGGTCTCCCCTCATCCTCCTCCTCTCCAGACTAAACAACCTCAGTTTCCTCAGTCACTCTTCATAATCCTTGTCTTCTAGTCCCTTCAACAGCTTTGTTGTCCTTCTCAGCAGATGCTCAAGGACTCAATGTCCTTCTTTTACTGAGGGGCTCCAAATTGAACGCAATATTCAAGGAGCAGTCTTGCCAGTGCTACATCCAAGGGAACAATCATTTCCCTTGTCCTGCTGGCCACACTATTTCTGATTCAGGCTAGGCTGCTACTGGCCTTCTTGGCCACCTGGGCACACTGATGGCTTGTGTCCAGCTGGCAGCACCTGTGGGTCCCTTTCTGCTGGCACCTTTCCAGCCACTCTTACCCAGGCCTGTACCGATGCATGAGGTTGTTATGACCCAAGTGCAGCACCTAGCACTTAGCCTTGTTGCATGTAATGTGATTGGATTTGGCCCATCAATTTAGCCTATCCAGTTTCCTTTGTAAAGCCTTCCTACCCTTAAGTAGATCAATAGTTTTACTTAACTGGGTATCATCTGCAAACTTAGCGAGGGTGGACTTGATCCTCTCATCCAGACCATTTAAAAAAATGTTAAAATTGGCTGCATGACTGAGCCCTGAGGAATGCCACTGTTGACCTGCCACCAACTGGATTGAACTCTGTTCACTCCTTGAGCCCAGCCAGTTCTTCACTCAGAAAACTGTACATTTGTCCAAGCCATGAACAGACATTTTTTTTCCCAGGAAGATACTGTGGGAAACAATGGAAGGATCAACTCTCTTGACCTGTTAGTAATACTTTGCCTAATGCAGCCAAGAATACTGATAGCCTTCTTGGCACCAAGGGCGCGTTGCAGTCTTTCATGTAAAATATATAAACCCCAAGTCAATGCATTTTTGAGCTGTGCCTCCAAACCAGGAAAAGAAAAGCTTTGTGCTGTTTATATATATATTTTAGTTGGGAATGTTATGGTTTTTATGTTCTGTCCTCCTATATATATATATATATACATATTTATTTATTCAACCTATTCTTAGTTACAGAGCTGTAAGCTGTGTAGTTACTCACCTGCTACTAATTTATTGTCTGCTGAACTGAGAACTGCTCTGCACCATGTGCTTATAAAATTCAGAATGTGTAATAAATTGGAGTCAGCTTGTATGTTTATTGTATGTAAATGGATGGAATGTACCTTCAGGACAGAAAGGGCTGCAGTTCCAAAATGAGCAATAACATCAGTACTGCTTGGTGAAGGTTAAATAAAGAAAATGAGCATTAGGATGCAAAGCAGAATATGAATAGTCAACCATCAGTGATTATGTTGTAATTTAAATAAAATAAAACCAGCTGGATATGACCCAATCAGATAAGGTTTGAGAGAGAGTAAGGGGTGAAACTGGCCTTCAGGTTCTACCTGTTTATAAAGTTAGGCTGTTTATACATGGTTCTAAATTAGGATCAAATGTTGTGAGTTTTTAAGCAAAACTTCTACTAGGTAGGGGAAATATGTTTGGGGCTCAATGACAGTCTGAAATCAGTGAGTAATTTGGAGCATTTTCAGTCCCTGAGTTCAATGACCTAGTTCGTGTTTAAAACTGACCAAGCAATTGCCTGAATTTGCAGCCTGCATTTGGGAAAGCTTAGGTATTAGATAAGTTTTTGCAGGCAGCTATAACCTGTGCTCTGTTGTTATTCAGAATGCAGAATCAAGTATTATTTCCAGGGGACAGTTAAAAGAGAACATGCAATTAAGAACAGATAACTTTAAAACAGCTCATGTATGCTATAAAATCAAAGTCAGGATTAATCACAGCCTAAAAAGGACTCAGCGTGTAAAGACTTCAAAATTAATTAGCTTTTTCTTAAACTTCTCCATTAAGACAATCTAGCATATTGCTTACTTTAACTTAATTGCAAAAATAATAATAATAATAAATTAAGGTGCTGATATTAAATTCCAATTGACAGCCATTAGAAAGAAAAAAAAAAAAGGAAAAAAAAATGTTTTGAAGTCACTCCGTAATTCTGGCTCTCTCAGACAGGTGAGAAAATGAAGTTAGTGCAAAGGTCAATTGTAGAGAGGCATTGTAGCTGAAGTAATGAGAATTTCTTCAGATATATCTGTAGTGTTTTTTATCTCTGCACATACAATTAAAAAAAAACATTAAAAATAGACAAAAAATAATACATTCTATTTTTTAATGATGTCTTCCATTAAAGAGGCAGTATATACCAACAGATAATCAGACATTATGTAGGTTTTATACCATTTATGTGTACATTACTTAGGACAAAATGATTTGATAAATTCTACATTCTTGATTTTTCCATATGTGGAAGACACAGACAGACACAGACACAGATTTCTAGGTTGGAAGAGACCTCAAGATCATCGAGTCCAACCTCCGACCTAACACTAAGTACTCCACTAAACCATATCGCTAAGCTCTACATCTAAACGTCTTTTAAAGACCTCCAGGGATGGTGACTCCACCACCTCCCTGGGCAGCCCGTTCCAATGCTTAATAACCCTTTCGGTAAAGAAGTACTTCCTAACATCCAACCTAAAACTCCCCTGTCGCAACTTTCGCCCATTCCCCCTCGTCCTGTCACCAGGCACGTGGGAGAACAGACCAACCCCCACCTCGCTACAGCCTCCTTTAAGGTAACTGTAGAGAGCGATAAGGTTGCCCCTGAGCCTCCTCTTCTCCAGGCTGAACAAGCCCAGCTCCCTCAGCCGCTCCTCGTAAGACTTGTTCTCCAGACCCCTCATCAGCTTCGTCGCCCTTCTCTGGACTCGCTCGAGCACGTCCATGTCCTTCCTGTAGCGAGGGGCCCAAAACTGAACACAGTACTCAAGGTGCGGCCTCACCAGAGCCGAGTACAGGGGGACAATCACTTCCCTAGACCTGCTGGCCACACTGCTTCTTATACAAACCAGGATGCTGTTGGCCTTCTTGGCCACCTGAGCACACTGCTGGCTCATATTCAGCTGCCTATCAACCAATACTCTCAGGTCCTTCTCTGCCAGGCAGCTTTCCAACCACTCATCTCCCAGCCTGTAGCTCTGCTTGGGGTTGTTGCGCCCCAGGTGCAGGACCCGGCACTTGGCCTTGTTGAACTTCATACAGTTGACCTCAGCCCATCGCTCCAGCCTATCCAGATCCTCCTGCAGAGCCTTCCTGCCCTCGAGCAGATCGACACACGCACTTAGCTTGGTGTCATCTGCAAACTTACTGAGGGTGCACTGGACGCCCTCATCCAGATCATCGACAAAGATATTAAAGAGGACCGGCCCCGGTACCGAGCCCTGGGGGACACCACTTGTGACCAGCCTCCAACCAGATTTGACTCCATTCACCACAACTCTCTGGGCCCGGCTATCCAGCCAGTTTTTAACCCAACGAAACGTACGCCAGTCCAAGCCCCAAGCAGCCAGCTTCTTGAGGAGAATGTTGTGGGGAACGGTGTCAAAAGCCTTACTGAGGTCAAGGTAAACCACATCCACAGCCCTTCCCTCATCCACCAAGCGCGTCACTTTGTCATAGAAGGAGATCAGGTTCGTCAAGCAGGACCTGCCTTTCATAAACCCATGCTGACTGGGCCTGACCGCCTGGTTGCCCTGCAAGTGCCGCGTGATGACCCTCAAGATAATCTGCTCCATGAGCTTTCCTGGCACTGAGGTCAAACTGACAGGCCTATAGTTCCCCGGGTCTGCCCTCCGGCCCTTCTTATAGATGGGCGTCACATTGGCTAGCCGCCAGTAGGCAGCATGATCAATCTAGTAGGATTACAGAATGAGAATTAGCATATTTAGATTCAGTCCTTTGTGTTAGCGCTTCCCAGTGATTTAATTTTGGGGCAAGTAATTTCTCTCTCCCACTTGTGTGTTTTCTTTTTTTTTGTTTGTTTGTTTTGTTTTTTTGTTTTGTTTTGTTTTTGTTTTTTCCTTCCTCATTTGCACCATAGGAATAATGATGCTTTTTGTAAGTGCTTTAAGACTTACGAAAATCATTACAAGCAGAAGAGCTATTTGAAAAAATGAGAAGAAAGCTTGCAAAAAATCTCTTTTCATTCTAAAAGTTTAATGAAAACAGTTGGTCAATGTAAAATCAGACCCTCATTTATCATCTCACAAACTGGAAACACTAAATATTAGCAAACTAATGTTTTAACTCAAAAACTTATTTTGCACAAGACAGCTATACAAGAAAATTATGAATTGCTACTTTTCTTCCCGACAATGGCCAGATTTTTACTGAGAGGGAAGAGGATCTCTCAAAAAAATGCTAACTGCCTCCAGTTGCAGCTTCATAATAGTGCTGTTTTCTGTGATCTAGCTGGATGAATATATGAGACATTCATATTGAACATAGAAGTACAATGGAAAAAACAGACTCCCAAAGACCTCTGTGTTTCTTCTAGTTTGACTGAAGAAAAGGGTCATAATAAGGATTTTGAAAAGGCTCTACTTTCTCCAGCAGATTCTCTAGGGCAGGTAATCACCTCTGTGTCACCCCTCAGGTATAAGACTGGTCAGTTACCTAAAAGTCTCTGAGAATTTTGAAGCTTTCTTTAAGAGGAGACACCCATCCATACTGGAATATAGCCTTGAAAATGGAAAGTGATATAGACCACCTCAGGCTCTTCCTGGGGTGGAGGAGAAGCAGCTGAGCACCCCTTCCTGAATGGGCTACTGAGGGTAGAACCCAGGTTCTAAGCAGACTTAGTATGTCAGCTGTCATTAATATATTAGAGCTGACTCTTTGATGGGTAGTTTTTGTTCAGGGGAAAAAGTGTGTTTTTCTTGGGATGTGGTTATGTTTTATGCATGAAAGCAATAGAAAAAAAATGCATTTTCATAGAATCATAAAATGGCTCAGGTTGGAAAGGACCTTGAGGATCATCTAGTTCCAACCCCCTGCCATAGGCAGGGACACCACCCACTATATCAGGTTTCCCAGGACTTCATCCAGCCCAGTCTTGAACACCTCCAGGGATGGGGCATCCACAACCTCTCTGGGAAACCTGTTCCAGTGCCTCACAACCCTCTGAGTGAAGAATTTACTCCTAACCTCTAATCTAAATCTCCACTCTTTCAGTTTAAAACAATTCCCCCTTGTGCTGTCATTGTCTGAGTGAAAAGTCACTCCCCATTTTTCTTATAAGCCCATTTTAAGTACTGAAGAGCAACTATGAGGTCACACCAGAGCCTTCTCTTCTCTAGGCTGAACATCCACAGCTCTCTCATCCTTTCTTCATAGGAGAGGTGCTCCAACCCTCTGATCATCTTTGTGGCTCTCCTCTGCACCTGCTCTAACAGCTCTGCATCCTTCTTGTGCTGGGAGCCCTAGATCTGGATGCAGCACTCCAAGTGGGGCCTCACAAAGGCAGAGCAGAAGGGAACAATCACTTCCCTCCACCTGCTGGCCACTCTTCTGTTGATGCAGCCCTGGATGCAGTTGGCCTTCTGGGCTGCAAGCATGCACTGTTGACTCATGTTGAGCTTTTCGTCTACCAGAACCCCCAAGTCCTTCTCTGCAGGGCTGCTCTCAATGAGTCCTTCTCCTAGCCTGTACTCATGTCTGGAATTGCCCCGACCCAGGTGCATCACCTTGCACTTGGACTTGTTGAACCTCATTAGGTTCACATGGGCCCATTTCTCAAGTTTGTCCAGGTCCCTTTGGATGGCATCACTTCCTTCTGTTGTATCAGCTGCACCACTCAGCTTGGTGTCATTTGAAAACTTCCTGAGGGTGTACTCAATTCTACTGTCTATGTCATTGATGAAGATATAAACAGTACTGGTCTGAGGACAGACCCCTGAGGGACACCACTTGTCACCAGCCTCCACCACTCTCTGGGTGCGACCTTCAAGCCAACTCCTTATGCACTGAATCATCCACCCTTCAAATCCATCTCTCTCCAATTTAGAGATAAGGGTGTCATATGGGACCTTGTCAAATGCCTTACAGAAGTCCAGGTAGATGACATCGGTTGGTCTTCCCTCCTCAACTGATGCAGTCGCTCACTCATAGAAGGCCACCAGATTGGTCAGGCACAATTTGCCCTTGGTGAAGCCATGCAGGCTGTCCCAGATAACTTCCTTGTCTTGCATCTACCTAGATATTTCTTCCAGGAAGATCTATTCCATGATCTTGACATGCACAGAGGTGAGGCTCACTGGTCTGTAGTTCTCCGGGTTCTCCTTTCTACCCTTTTTAAAAATGGGAGTGATGTTTCCCTTTTTCTAGTCACCAGGGACTTCATCTTACTGCCAGGACTTTTCAAATATGATGGAGAGAGGCGTGGCAATTCCATCAGCCATTTCCCTCAGGACCCTGTGATGCATGTCATCAGGCCCCACAGACTTGTACCTGTTCAGTTTCATCAGATGGTCTTGAACCTGCTCTTTGCTTACAGTAGGAGGGACTTTGCTTCCCTGACCCCTGCCCAGAGGTTCAGGGACTCGAGAAACATGGGAAGCCTGACTGGCAGTGAAGACTGAGGCAAAGAAGCTATTGAGTACTTCAGCCTTTTCCATGTCTGTTGTTACCAGTTCTCCCTTCTCATTTATCAGAGGAGATGTGGCCTCCTTACCCTTTCTTTTCCAGCCAGTGTACCTACAGAATCCCTTCTTGTTATTTTTTGCATCCCTTGCCAAGCACGGTTCCATCAGTGCCTTGGCTTTCCTAATCCCATCTCTGCATATCCGGACGGCATCCCTGTACTTTTCCCAGACCACATGTCCCTTCTTCCCCTGCCTGTGCATTTTGTTGTCATGCCTCAGTTTGACCAGCAGGTCCTTGCTTTGCCATGCTGGTTTCCTGCCCTCCCTGCTTGATTTCTTACACATGGGGATGAAGAGTTCTTGCCCTCTAAGTGTCCTAAAAGAGTTGCCAGCTCTGATCAGTTCCTCTGTGCCTAAGGACGGTTTCCCAGGGAATCTCATCCACTCATTCTTTAAACAGTTGGAAGTTTGCTCTTCTAAAGTTCAGCATCTTGACTTTGCTCTTTTCCAAGCTCATATTCCTAGAAAACAAAAACATCAGCCAGGGTGTAGTTGCTTCGACCAGACTGCCTCCCGTCATAACCTCTTTAATGAGTTCATCTACATCAATGAGAAACAGGTCCAGTAACGCTTCTCCTTTGGTTGGTTTATCCAATACCTGGACCAGAAAGTCATCCTGAACGCACTCGAGGAATCTCCGGTATTGCTCACGGCCTGCTGTGTAGTTTTCCCAGCAGACATCCACATGGTTGGAGTCCCGCATCAGGATGAGAGCGTGAGAGTGACGCTTCTTGTACTTGAAGCAAGAATGCTTCATTCACAGGCTCCCCTTGATTGGGCAGCCTGTAGTATACCCCGACTACAAGGTGTCCTTTATTGTTGTGGTCCTTTCAACCACAAGCTCTCAATCTGTCCGTAGCTGTTTCTCAGAGGCATTTCTTTGCAATCAATCCCTTCCCTAATGTAGAGGGGAACACTCCCTCCCCTCCTTTCCTGTCTTTCTCTTCTGAAGAGCTTGTAGCCCTTTATTCCAGTGTTCCAGTTGTGTGATCCATCCCACCACATTTCCATGATAGCGGTCAGGTCATATTTGTGTAATTACACCATGTTTTCCAACTCCTCTTGCTTGTTTCCCATGCTGCATGCATTGGCGTAGAGGCACTTTGGCTGGGCTATCGGTTGCATCACATTTCCAGAAGAACCCTTCCCTTTTGCTTTGGGGCAGTTCACAGGTATTTCCCTGTTGTTTCTTAGAGTGACAGTGTTCTCAGGTTTCCTTTCTTCACTCAGAGGTACATCCCCTTCACTCACTGCATCCAGTTTAAAGCTGTCATGACAAGCCCAGATAGCTTACTGTCCAGAACACTCTTGTCCCACCTGGTCAGCTGCGCCCCATTCAGTGTCCGCATGCCTGGTTTCTCAAAAGTGCATCCAAGACCGTAGAACCCCAAACCTTGAGCGTGTCACCAGCCTCACAGCCAATCATTCATTTGGTCCGTTCATCTCCTTCTTCTTGGATCCCAGTCACCAACTGGGAGGACAGAGGAAAATACTACTTGTGCTCCTGATCCCTTCAACATCTTTTCAAGGGACATAACGTCCTTTTTGATATTTTGGAATCTCCTTGTCGCAGCATCATTTGATCCAATGTGAAAAAGTAGGAAGGGGTGGTAGTCTTTGGGACCTACCAGACTTGGTAGCCTCTTTGTAATATCATAAATATGGACCCCAGGCAGGCAGCAAACCTCTCTGGAGAGATATTCCATGTGGCAAATGGGAGCCTCAATGCCTCTCAGAGAGGAGTCTCCAGTGACTAACACCCTTCATGCCTTTTTTGTGGCAACGATTCTGATGCAGATGGGAGACTGAGCCAACTTTGTGTGAATGTCCTTTCTGAGGTTTTTACTAGTTCTCTTGGAGTCTCCTCTCTCCTGCCCGAACATCGTATCTATTGTGCTGAGGCACTTAGGGGCAGGGGGGAGACTCCTCCTCCAGCTCCAAGCAGAGACAAGGGTCCACTCTCCCTTGTCATGTGAGTCTTTCACAGGTGTTGGTTCAGGGCTGCAAGCTTGTTTACCTTCCCCTTGCCAGGACTTAAGGCAGGGCTGTTGCTCAGACCATCTCAGCACATAATACTATTTGTCAATCTCCTGCTCAGATTCCTGGATGCTACGTTGCCTGGTGAGTTCCTCTCACCTCAGGAGAGAGAGCCTCGGGAGGTCTCTTTGGGTGTAGGCATCCAACCGGGGAGGTTGTGGCCCCCCTGTCTGGGTTTCAGCCTTAGCCTGGCAGGCTTGGTGGGTGGACACCATATCTGTTGTAGTAGAAGGCCCTTCCTCTGCTGCTCCCAGAATACAAAATGATCCAACTTGCTCCCTGCCTGCATGCACTGCCGCCCTGACTGCCACGCCATGCCCTGGTTGCTCACGCTCCCCAGGGGCTGCCTTTGTACAACAGAGGAGGGCTGTGTCTGGCTCTGCTCAAGCTTCGTCAGCCGCCCTCGTGAGGGCTGCCGGGTCCTTGCGGCTGCCTCGAGGGACCTCCATGTAGGGAACCCCCTGCATGCTGCAATCCCCCACTCTGCTGCAGAATGCATCTGCCCTGGAGCCGATCGCCTCAACTTATCAGAAGACTTTACCTCTTCTTATAATATTAAAGGCTTCTTGTCTCATGTTGGGCCTGGCTGGCAACTCTGAAAGAGTCAGGAGTCTTTTGTCACAAGCTGAACCCAAGACTAAAGTTTTGCACTTGTGGAAGAAAATGGACAGCAAGGGAAAGGACAAAATACAGAAATTCACGTGAAGGGTAACAAAACATGGTATCTTGGTTTCCTTCTGCTTTGATTGCTTTAGAACAGTGTTTTATGTGATTCCTGTGGGGTAAGCAGGCATTTTTGATTAAGGACAAATATTTGGGTTTTGTGCATTATAATTTGCCTTTATAATTAGAAGGACAAGATTTAGATTTACAATAGTATCTGTGTGGCTCTAGTAGTAAGTAGCCACAGAAAATATTTATTGTCAGTCCTCTTATGCCACTTCTCTTTCCACAGTGTATATTGTAGATGGTATTTTTTGATACAGCTTGGTTCTTGTTTATGGATGCTTCCTTTCTCAACCATCATATTCATATTCCAGTATACTCAAGCTTCTGTAATTGTCCACATTGACCCTTGTCACCTGCGGGCAAGAGCTGAAGAGTTGTGATGTTTTTCTTTTACTTTTAGTGTCTTTTTTTTTTTTTTTGAGTTTTATGCTCCTTTGTAATTTAAATGGATGACAATGCAGGCAAAAATATAGGACCAATATCTGTTAGCAGAAGTAGGTGTTAGATATCAGTTATATTTCATAACTGTTGCTTTGAAATTTCACCTTAGCCTAGACAGCTATGATTATCTTGGTTAGACAAGTCTTTTGGCAGAAGTAATGACAGGTTGAAAACACTGGAACTCATCAAATATTTTATTTAAGCCTAGTGAATCCTGTAACTCTGTTTACTTTACAGAAATGTGGAGATGCTACTGTTTCATAAAAACTGTTTTTGTTTATATTATTAGAAGTACGTAAATGTGTTTATGTTTGTGGTTTTTTTGTTGTTGTTGTTGTTTTTTTTCCTCAGTAGAAGTCTTAGTTGTACAGCTCATCTAACACCACTACTTTTGTTTTACTGCAACCATAGAGTCTTTCTTTGAATCTCATCTTGCAAATTTTTAAGCACATGTATCCCTATGTAGCTTTTACATTAGGGAATATGGATGAATTAATCATCTGATCACTTGTTTAGAAAGCTTTCATTTTTTTTTTCTTGTGACTGTGGTTCTATTTTATTTGCTATGCTTTCAATATGGTTTTATATTCAGAAGGAATTAATAGATGCTCTGAAACCCAGAGGAAAATGTAACACAATTTCTCACTACTTTTGTTTTATTTGAAGCTATATCTGGTACTGCTACTTGAAGACAATGCAGAAATCACTGCATTTCTGAGATGCATGCTCAGTCTAACTGAGCTGTACTGGCTTGTTAAGCCTTTTTGAAATTCTTAACTAGGCTCCTTTTCAAATCTATTTTTGTTTTCTTCATTTCCATGTTTCTGAATTTCTTTGTGCTTGCCTATCAACCTCAGCAGTTTGTTTCTTTCTTTTATTATTTCTTTTCTAATCATCTGCTCACATCATGTTTCTTTTCACCCACTCTTTTTATTTGCTTTCTTCCAGCAGTTTAGATGACAGTCATGAAACATATTCTGCAGATTAAAAAGCTGTATTGGACAGAAGTTGAGAGCTTCACCCAGGTCCTAATCACTTGAACTACTTATCAGGCAGCATGTTACTAATAACAGAAAAAGATGTGTTGAACATCACTGTAGCTGAGATGCAGGAATCTGTAGGAAGTTTAACTGCAACAGTAGATAAACGGGGAAATGATCACAGGAGTTAAGTTGTGTACTTTGACCTTGCATGACATTTGACATGTATTCACTATGCAATGCTTTCTGTTAGAAGAAAGCATGTCATGCCAGATCAAACAACCCAAAAGAGGCAAGGCTGCTGCAGTTCAGTGTCCTGAGGTCCAACCAATAGCAAGCCTAAAGATAGGCTTTGTGTGCATGTGTGCGCAACAGGCACCCATATACACAACATACATACATAACTGAGCAGGATGGAGGTCCCCCTGGAAGGAGTATATATACATAAGTACAGGTCAGTTCTCTCCAGCATCTGGGCTCAGAGACATGGTCTGCCCATTGGCTGGTGCTGGATCCCAATCTCCCCAGCTGCTGACACCAGGACATACAACACCTGAGGTGGTAGTCCAACTCCAGTTGCTGGTGCAGACCATGGCATGCACACACACACACAGCTGGCCAGAACTTTCCAGGTCCCTTAGGTGACACCTCTGCTCCCTATGCACTCACTCCCAGAGATACCTAGGCACTCTCACGCACAGAGCTAGTCATTAGAGACCCACTAATCCTCCCTTGCTCCCAAGCCGCTTTCACCTGGTTGCTAGCTAGTCTGGTGCAATCTTCATTAGCCGTCACACACCTGTATTGATCCTGTGTCTGTCACCATGGACACAGGGGCCCTCCAACCTGTGGTCTGACTCCAGATGTTGACACTCACACCCCCCATACACACATGCATACAGAATAGAGAGTCTGTCAACCAGGAAAAAGTTAGAAGGCAATTTGATAAGAAGGCAGGACAGATTGTACTGTTCATGTGCAGAGCAAAACCAGACAAGTGTACTGACCAGCTAACTATTTACACTTTTCCCTCTTTTTCTCATGCTTTTTCCTTCTCCAGGTCCCCTACCCCCCTCCCATTTCTTGCCTTTGATTCTTTCTCTAAACATCCTGTATGTCCTCTGTGATCCTAGAGTGCTCTTCCCCTGCATCCCATGATGTATCCTACCCCTAGACGGCAGCCCCCTTAGTCCAGAATGTTTACGGGAGAGCTGCTCCCAGTGACTCATGGTGATGGGTGTCACACCTGGACACTGGGGCTGATGGTTCTGCTGGGACAACTGCAAGGAGGACCCCATACAGGACGTTCATTTCTCTGTAGTCCTTGATTTGGGTTGATGCCAGCCATCGTGTCCCTGTGCTCCTTTGGGATTGTGCAGATGGGTCTTTGAGCTGGTGGCTCCTGTGATGGGCCTGGGAGCAGATGGGCAGAGGATTATTTGGGTTCCTCTGCTGCAATTGCATGTCTGAAGTCATCTGTAGGTGTGCAGATGAGCTTTCAGCACACTTTCCTATGGTTCCATGCCCTCAGTAAACAGTCTAAATACATACTCTGAAGTGCTGCTATTGAAACAGCAGTGAAAGAGAGTACATGCCAACCAGTGCAACCTCCAATCTATGTTACTAATTTCACAGCTCATCCATTATGTGAATGAGATGTGAAAATGATTTCCAGTAAGTTGCCAGGACACAATCATTCCCACTTGAAAGTAGTAGAGAGAAAAATATGAAAAAAGAGACATGGAGCAGATGTTTCTGCTGACATTTTTTTGGCAGTTAAAAAAGTTGAATTCTGTTGGCGTTGTGAATTGCTCAGTGATTTATGTAAATGACAAAGATGATGCATTGGTTCTAAATTGATGTCATGTTGATAGAGGGTGTTTTCATTGAGATAATGTAAATGCTGATATGAGCATTTGTTTTCATAATGTTTTAGTTCTTTTCTGTTTGTGGAAACAAGTGCTCAGTTTCTCCAGAAAACGTTTGCTTAGGTGTCTGTAAATCTGTGTGTATAGCCATTGTTTTGTAGGTAATTTAATTTTTATTGTTGGTGTGTGTATTTTTTTGTTGTTGTTTGTTTGTTTTTTCAAATATAAGTTTTTGATGTAAGGCTTTAATAATGCTTATTTTGTTTGACCAGTAATATCTTTTTTAATAATTTGAATAAGTTTTATGCCAGTGAAAGTTGTACTAAGTATGGTCAAGCAAGGTACCACATTTTCCTCCATGGGATTGCAGATTATAATTGTTACAGAGACAAAACTATTTTGGGAACAGAGGTGGTGAGGCTTGGGAGAGGGTCAGGAAACAGTGACAAAAACAACTGTCAAGGCCTGTAAAAGTAACAATTAAGGTTCTTTAAATTATCATGGGAATAATGCATTTTGGAATTAGTGTTCATAATAAAACCCGACATTATAATCTCTTCACACTCTGTGAAGAGAATGTATCTTTGTGCAGGTGGGCATTATTTAACATTGATAAGGAAGTTCAGGACTTAAGATAGACCAAACGCCTTGTTATCCAAGGCAGGAAAGAACCGGTATGAACATGGTGGGGAAAAAAATGTAGTTTTACTGTTTGTAACCACTCATAGACATCTTGTATTAAAATAATATTCCAGATATTTCCATAACTTTTACCTAAATTTACATCTCCCCTACTTTTGGCCCTCATATAATTTGCTAAGATTTTCATTTCTGTATTTCAGTACACTTCATATTGCAATCAGGTGTTCATTTTACACAGCTGGGAAATTGTGAATTCAGGCTTGCACTTTGTCTTCTCTTCTCTTTTCTATTGCCTTGTCAATACAAAGTAAGTGGGAGTGGGAGCAGAAATCATACCCTTTCTTCAGGGGCATGGATTTTTCAAGTTTAGTCTTTATACCAATCTTGAAACCTTTTGCATGGAAGATTGTGTTGGTATCGGTTGTTCTCCTGTTGACTCCAGCTGGAGAAGACTCAAACTCAGCATCCCTGAAGCTTTCTGTGGCTGGAACCAATGTAAAACCAGCACAAGTACTGTGAATATCCAATAGTTTCTTTGTCAGTCTTCCCCCACCAGATGCAGTGCCTGGTTATGGTTTACAGCTACACAAATGTGCCAAACCATCCACATTTAAGATGAATCCATGCCGTATGTGGAGCTTGGCCTGACTTGCCATTTTCAGTTTCAAATGTTTATATCCTGAACAGTGTTTATTTCAGTCACGGAAAACCATATCAGAATGTGGTTTTAATAAATGTGTTTGTCTGTCCTTGAATGATAAGTCATTCTCCAAAGTACCTTGTTAAAAATTGGTGTCCAATTATACTTCTTTCTTGAGATGTCTGTAGGCTGACATTGTTACAATGGTGCTAATTGCCTAATTTATGGCTTCTAATTTTAAATCACTGCTAGGTTTGTTAAAAAATCCATTTTTGATCAGGCATTTGTTTCTAAATTCATTTTTCTTCCCTCCACACTCCCCAAAGGAATGAAAGAACAACCTTAACAGAGGAACGGAAACAGCTTTTTGTTTGCTATAAAGGGAATGTTTTTCTTCTATATTTATAGCAAATTCCTGGGTAGAACCACTTTCTGGTAACTCATTGCAGTTTTCACCCCCATGGCAACAGAGTTCTTTATTATCCCAGTGGCAAATAAAATCATGCTCTTTCTTATCCTACCTTCTGCTTTCCTCCCTTGGTTACCACAATGGTAATTGCCTTGTTTATCACCAGCAAAAATGAGCCTAAAGTCAACTTGACACAAATTTGGCAAATTTCCACACATCTTATTATTTTTATTTTTCTCTGTGTTTTAATTTCCTTTCAATTTCTACAGGGCATATTTGAATATTGCACTAATAATGAGAATCCTTTACAAGTTCATTAGCTCACAGTAGGAGGGGAAGGGAGAGTGTGAGGCATGTACAGCAGCTGGGAAAGCAGCAATCCATAACTTCAGAGCTTTAAGAAAGATGAAGCTTAGATCAATGGCAGCAGGAAGAAAGCTTGTGCTCAGTCACGAAGGATGGAAAATTTTAGCCATGTGACAACCAATGCAGCAATGGCCAGAAATGTACACTGGTCCAGCCATAAGCACCATAATTCCATCTGTTGGTTTACCTTCACAGAATCACAAAATGGTTAAGGTTGGAAGGGACCTCTGGAGGTCATCTGGTCCAACCCCACTACTCAAGTAGGGATACCTACAGCAGGTTACCCAGGATCATGTCCAGGTGCTTTTGAAGGTCTCCAAGGAGGGAGACTCCATATAAATGAGAAGAAGCAAATTCAGACAGATATAAACAGAATCTGGCAAGCATCTATTTATTTCACAAAGTGTCTTAGGATGCAACCATTATTAGTAGACCAGCTTTTTCCTGTTTGTGGTCATGCTTGCTAGACTTTGGATGATAAGAACTGTTTTTAGTTATCACATTAACTGTAGTTACAAAAGTCATATGTAGTTGTGTTTTGCAATACATGCCTAGTTGTCTAAATTTGTATAGTGCTTGGTTCAGCAAACCTAACCAAGTAAAGTTAGCAAAATGAGATATGGATAATATAGAGTACTTCTTAAAATTAGCAGAAATGGACAAGAACTATGTGGTGAGAACTATGAAACCTTAAAGTGAGTTTCATTGTCTCAAAGGGGGGAAATTCTAGTCTTACACTTAAAAGAACAAGGAAACCTTGAAGAGAACCAGCAAACTGGTAGCCTTGAGCTAGCAGAAGCAAGGGAGATAAGTGATGAAAGCTAGAACAACTGAACAACCTTTTCCTGGAACATCTTGTATAATGATGTAATAATTATTTAATTATGTTAATAATGGCAGAACTAAACCAGGGTTAAGATAAGGTTAAGTTATCTTGCATTTGAACTTCCATGAGTAAAATAGCTGTGCTGTGTGTAATAGGTTCTTACTAATCTCACATGGCCACAGTGCAAGGATGGTATGGTTTTGAGCTCTTAGAATTCAAGTTTGAACTGCCCAACTGCAAGAGCAAACCAAGGGCCCCTTCAATGGCTGTATCCCAGGAACAGAAAAAAAAAAAAAAAAGTCAAATATTAATTACACACTGAAGGTGTGTAGAGATGCTAGGGGCTATGCTTTCCTTTAGGACTGAAATTGCTCAGTTTTGTCTGTGGGGGTAACCTAGTTAAGGCTGAGAAATTCTGCTTGCTCTTGGTTTTATCTCTTGGTTTAATCTCTCACATTCCAGAAACATGACTTCAATGGCTTTGTCTTTGGCCAGTCAAAAGACAGTAACTTTAAAGTGTATTATAATTTGATGAAAGCGTGCCTTTTAAAAAAACCTTAGAAGTTGAGGATATATGAGGTTAATGGTATTTAGCTACTTATAACTTGGGTATTTGGGGAAATTTCAATGTTCTAATTAAAAATAATAGGTACTTCAAAATGCATAAAACATCTATTTCTGTGAACATTGCTGAAACATAGCAATATCTTCATGTGGTCAGGCATAATCTCAGTGTTTTGCAAAGATTACTTTCCTTTTCCATTTTTGCTGGTACTTCATTCCTGGAGAAAAGATCTAAAACTGCACAGTATAATAAAAAATAGCTGTACAACTCTAGACATGTGGAGTCAGAAAGATTTTGCAATTAATGTTAATTTCTAAAATTGCAGGTACGCCATTTCAGTGTAAAACTATTTCTTGAGTAAATTTGTTTTTTCTTCCCCTTTCTTGTCTGTTTATGCTTTTAAGCCCTTTAAAGGGGCTCAGGAGCTGAATCCAACTTGGTTGACCTAAGTCCAAGTACCTTATAATTCTATTTAGCTTTCAATATTTTTCTGGGAAGTTGAAATTAATGGAGAGGAGTACCAGGACTTTGTGGATCTGATGTACTTCCTACTTTTGTCACTTTTATGATCATTTAATTCCATCATTTCCTGTGAATCTACACCTTTCTTACACCCTCATAAAGCTAAGGAGATTTACTCTTGCATTAGCAGCAGTTTAGAGGAGTTTATCCCCTGCCGCAGCCATATTCACTGACAGAAACAAAATGCATTTCAACACATTCATTATGTCACATAGTGCAGACTGTCAAGCTAGGTCTCATAATTATAATGAGGTTTGTACTTATAAAAGGAAGATATTTGTTAGCCCTAAATGAAAACTGCCTTTTTACATTGTGTTGCAGAAACTTTAGTTCACCAAGGTGCTACTGGAACCCTGTGGGAACAGCATGTAAAGTGACAAGAGTTCTTAAATCCTTTCTGTATTTCAGTTATTCTGCATTCTAGAAATAACCAGCAGCAGTGCCAGCAGCTGTGTAAGCTGCATGGGATAACTCTTGATCTTCACTCCAGTCAGCAAGTAAAACAGGATTAAGACCACGTTTCTCTCAATGAATAAACAGACATTTAAATCTAAGAGATGACTGCTTCCAACTTTTGGCAAACAGTCTTGAGCTAGAAAAAACTCTATTATGTAAACTTGTTGTCTGAACTCTTTACTTTTACCCAGATATTTAAAATGTAGGATCCTAAAACTAAGAAAGAAATGTCTTCCTTGATCACTACCTCCCTTTTGGGGTTCAGATAAGCAGTTCTTCTAGGAGAAGAGAACCCATGAGTATATACAACAGTGAAAATGATGTAGATTTCTGTGTTAGTTTTTGATTTACTCCTAAGTTGTTCTCCCTTATTCTGCTTCCCTAGCCTAACTTTTGTAAGAAGAAAAACTTCATGCATCAAGCTGTGCTAAAGCCCACTGTTATGGATGTTAGCTTAGTCAATAGTGAACTACAAAATGCATTGGTAGTTGTTTTTGTCAACTGATAAAAATGACTAGATTTCTGCTTAGACTACTACAGTTAAAGAAGCTTGGTGTTTTACACCAGAAGTTTAAATAAGATTTTTCTTTTTTCTTCTTTTTGTACTTCTTTTTACTCTATGATAGAATACTGCCAACACCTTTCAAATTTTAGCATAAAATGGGTTTGGTGGCCTCAGTTTTATCTGTATTATTCAGGTGATTAAATGTCAAAAAAGGCTATACCATCTTTTTTGTGCTCTTTCTGTTGTTGATTATTTTCTTCTGCACTTTTTCCCTGACCCTCAGAACTCAGATCACTGTTCTGTCCTGACCAGGTTTTCATCACTTATTTCTCGTTTACAGTTTTTGATGTGATATGAAAGAATGTCAAGTTGATTGAGAAAGTCATTTGTAGAGTGTGTTCTTTTTGTGTTGGTTGGTTGTATGTTTTTTTTTGGGGGGGTGGGTTGATTTGTTGTTGTTGTTGTTTTTTTTTCCTCTTCTTCTCAGAAAGAATATTATTAACCTTCTTTTGATTTAATACCTGCATGTATTACATTAGAAGTTGCTATTCTGGCCAGAAATGCAGATGTAGTGAGTTTTATCTTCATCTTGAAAGATTTTGATGTTTAATAATATTCTGAATTCTGTTAAGAGTATATATTGTGTATTTGGACCAGCTGCCAAGAAAGCAAATGCACATTTTTGCTATTTTACTCCTATTTGCTGGAAAAACACAAATCTGTTGCCCTGTGTCTTTCAGTTCTTTTTTTTTTTTTTTTTTTTTTCCTATCTCCCAGAAGAAATCCTCAGTAAAAAGCTCTTCCTGTTCTTGCTCCTGCAGGCATTTCTCCTTATTTGCATATGTACTCGATAGATGTTATATCCAAGTCTTGAATTTTGCTGACTTGTCTTTCCTGGATCTCTTAGTTGTTTTCTTTATTGTAACCTTCCCCGGTTTTCTGATTTAAGCTGTTTGCTTTGATTGTGCCATGGTCTCTTCCTTGCTGTATTTTGTTTTCATTTTCATATGGGATTTAATGAACTTCTTGTCTTCCGAAGCAATGACTTGTTAAATGCTTGTCCTTTCATCTGTTATAGGTTTTCTTTGGGTTTCTTACAGCTTCTATTTTTACCTTTTCACCCTTACACGTTTGACTAATCTTTCTGCAGCATTTCAAAAGCCCAAAAAGGAAGGACTGAATCATGATGTGATCCTGTGGCATCCTGTCTTCTACTTCTCTGAGTTCTTGGTATCATGTCTTACCCTGCTTCCCTTCAAAGCCTAATCTTCCTAAGGCCTTCCACTTCTGTTCTGCTGTTTATATTAGTGACTACCATTAGACATCTGAATTCAACATAAAGGTCTTTTTCTTTCATCAAGTGTCTCCATATACCAGAACATGATTGTTTCCTATTGAATCTCAATTACAAATTATTCTGTCAGTATACTAACTTCACTTATCCTTTCATTTTGTTCCTGAATTCCTGTTACATGATTTGTACATTACTGCTTCTTAATTCAAGATCTATCCTTTCATTTTTATTTATTCCTGATAATACATTTTCAAGGTCTTTAGGTATGCATCTACATAAGAATAAAACCTGCCAAAACCCCATCACATCCTCATAAAAATATTTTTCCACAAATTGAATTTATTTAGAATATCTCACTGCTTTGTCTTTATTTCAAGAACTATCTTCATTTCCATTGTTTGGTGTTCAACATTTGGTTGATACTTAACAAATGATGACTTACACAAATTTATCCTTTTTGTGCTGTTAAATAACTACCAACCACTTATTTCTCCCTTTTGAGAAGAATAGAAGGCAGGGGATTGAATCTAAACACTTTAATTTTCCATAAAATATTCCATGTCATTGGATAAATGAACAGTATAGCTTGTTAGCTTTTGTCTTCTCTATAACACTTTAACATTTTTTTTTCTTCCCATTAGCATCTCTGTTCAAAGATTGACTTATCGTCTTGAAAGGAGCAAAGTTGGAGAAAAATGTGGCTTTACATAAAGATTTGGACACTACAAAGCTCCCTTAGTTTTCTGAAATAGTTTAGAAAATGAAAAAAGTCCCCAAATTTCCAGAAAATCATAAAGAGTATTTGTAATCTTCTTTGCTTGACCTTGAATGGATCTATTAAAATTTGTGACACGTCACAACTATGTTAACAGAGATGCTATTTTGTGGTTACATTGAGATAATATATTGAGAGTTAAAGATACATTTCTGGAGAAAAATAACAAACAAACAAAAAGATTATGAATTACTTAATATCTTGTAACTGAAAATCTGTGTAAAATGTCTGAAAACAGGCAGAGTGTCTCCTTGATAATGAAATAATCTGTTGATCTTAGTTTGGGGAGCAAGGAGGGGAAATGTCTTGGAATATTTCACAATTTAATTACAATGTCTACTTCTTATATTAAATTGACTTTAGACCCTGTAATGAACAAGTAAAACCTTACAGAAAATTATTTTTCTTGTAGCATCAACAAAGAGATTCTCTTTATGCGTATATAATAATCTTTTGCTTTGCATTTATGCCACATCAAAATTGAAGTTTTCTTTTCAGCTCCACTGTCCTTCCTGCATCTTGATAGTTGTTTGGAGGTCTTTAAGTGTTTGTGTGCACATATATGTATGTGATCAGTCACCCACTTATGATCAGCGCCCAACAAAACAGCTCATCCTTATGGACATTTGAAATAAAGCCAGTCTTTGCAGATCAGCTGTAAGAATTGCCAACAAATAGATTAATTTGTAGAGTGGTTATGAAGTCTGGTTAAACAAGCATTTCATTTCTTTTAGCAGCTGATTGGTTAATTTCAAACAAAAAACTTGTAGCATCTGGTCCTTGGACAAGAGAGAAGACTTACCAAAAAAAACAACAAAAAAAAAGTAGTAGTCATTTTTTCCTCCAAATTTGCATTTAAAATATTAATATTTGTATAACTTTAAAATATATAAGTTTTCTGTGCATAAAATGACTTTTTTGTTGTTTGTTTATGGATACTACACATCAAAATAGTCACGCATTACAAGGAAAACAAGGTGTATTATTAGAAAAGCATCTCAACAATGCTTACTATATTCTGATATCTGAGCTATACTTCATAACACAACCTGACAAGAAGTTTTATGAGGTGAAATAAAAAGCGGTTTACAGAGGTCAAGGAAAAATAAGAACAAAAAACCTCTGCTAAGTTGGCTAAACTTCTTCTTCCAGTAAACACTGAGAAATTTTAGACCTTGCTGGGACGGAGTCATAGTTATGTAGATATGTAGTAATGTAATTGCAGAGCTGTATAGAGACAGGTATTGCGTGTAGTGAGAAATTTCACAATTTTGAAACTATTTTATTCTGAGTAATAATAATACCTAAAAAATTCTAATATTTACTGAAAGAAAATTCAAAACCTTTTTGATGTATCTCTTGAAAGAAAACTAAAGGGAAAAGTATGTTGGATCAATAGAAATCTTCATTTGTAATATAAAACTTAAAAAAAAAAAACACACTATATAAACAAAGTTCTAAACCAAGGTATTTTCAAAAAAAGGTTTTAAGTTACTCTTGAAAAATCTTTGGTTGTTCCTCCCCTCTGACACTTCTCCCCAAGTTATTGGAATTCTCTTCCTATTCTGACTTTTTCTTATGTGTAGAGGGAAAAAAAAAAATTATATGCCTTAAGCTTTTAATCACTTCTGTATTTTTTGGAAATATACTTTGTTTTCTATGAAAGTTAGTGACATTATTTTAATGTCAAGGGTATAGATCTTTATATAAATCAAGTCAATTTATTGTTATTATGGATTTTTTCTGCTCCAGGATTTGAAGATCCTTATTGCTGTATTTTATTTTATTCCAGCTATTTATGAACTCTCTTGTGAAGCATACAAACACTTGGGCAAAACTTCAAATTACTACTGGATAGATCCAGATGGCAGTGGGGCACTGGGACCTTTGAAAGTTTACTGCAACATGACAGGTAACTGCATTATATTTGCTAATTCATTTTATTTTTTTTTAATATAGCTGGGAGAAAGGGGAATTTCATAATTCATATTTCTTGGCAAAAGATAAATAATTGTTGAGAGCTTTTCAGGAGAGGGGTCATAACAACTGTAGTCACCATGCAGTATATTCTGAGGAAAGCAGTAGCTAATCCATTTTATAAGCTTTTTGAATTAGAGTCGTTAATTAACTTTAACAGGCCTTTGTATCATCAGTGGTGCATTATATATATATAGCTATTTACCAAAACTGTTGTGTATCAGCACATTTTTATAATCTTTTTGGATTTCAGCAAAGCTTTTGATACTGTTTCTCACAGTATTATTCTGGACAAAATGTCTAGCACACAGCTAGATAAATACATAATATGATGGGTGAACAATAGGCTGATGGGCCAGGCTCAAAGGGTTCTGGTAAATGGGGTTACATCAGGCTGGTGGACAGTCACTACCAGGGTTCCCCGGGGCTCCATTTTGGGGCCAGTGCTCTTCAGTATTTTTATAAATAATCTGGATGCAGGCCTCAAATGCATACAAAGTAAATTTGAAGATGATACTAAATTAGGAGGAGCTGTTGACTCTGTTGAGGGTGGGGAGGACTTGCAGAGAGGACCTGACAAATTAGAGGTCTGGGCAATCACCAAACACATGAAATTTAACAAGAGCAAGTGCCAGGTTCTGCACTTGAGATGAGGCATCCCTGGATATATGTACAGACTGGGGGATGAGAGACTGGAGAGCATTTCCTTGGAAAGGGATCTGGGGTTCTGGTAGATGACAAGTTGAATATGAGCTTATCCTGGTAGCCAAAAGGGCCAGCCACACCCTGGGGTGCATCACATATGGCATTGCTAGCCAGCTGAGGGGATTGTCCTGCTCTGCGCTGGTGCTGCCTCACCTCAAGTACTGTATGCAATTTTGGGCGCCACAATATATGAACAATATTATTGTTCTTATTATTGTTGAACTATTACTAACTTATTATTGTTGAACTATTAGAGAGTACTCAAAGGATGGCACCAAAGACAGTGAAAGGTCTAGAGGGGAAGACTTATGGCTGAGTCACTTGCTTTTTTCATCCTAGAGAAAGAGGAGACTGAGGGAAGGCCTCATGGTGGCCTGCAGCTTCCTCACAATGGGGAGTGGAGGGGTAGGCGCTGAGCTCTACACTCTGGTGACCAGTGATAGGACCTGAGGGAGCGGCATAGATCTGGGACAGGGGAGGGTCAGGCTGGGTGTTAGGGAAAGGTTCTTCACCAAGAGGGTGGTCAGGCACTGGGACAGGCTCCCTGAGGAAGTGGTCACAGCACTGAGCCTGGTAAATTCAAGATGTGTTTGGACAACACTCTCAGACATACAGTTTAATTTTTGTGTGGTTCTATGTGTAGCTAGCAGTTGGACTTGATGATCATTGAAGGTCTATTCCCAACAAGGGATATTCTATGATCCTCTGATCCAGTGGTTTTATATTTGTTGAAAACTATTTCAGTAATGTCTGTGGTTCATGGGGTATTTCCAAAGGCAACTTTCTCAACATGTCAGATTATTTTTTTCTATCCAGGTATTATTGACTTTCCCACATCTACCACCATAGGAAGAGAATAAAGATTATT
Organism: Cygnus atratus; assembly: GCF_013377495.2. Taxonomy (NCBI): domain Eukaryota; kingdom Metazoa; phylum Chordata; class Aves; order Anseriformes; family Anatidae; genus Cygnus; species Cygnus atratus. The sequence continues at coordinate 56,393,113 of NC_066363.1, read as the reverse complement.
TACAAGAAAAATCAAACATTTGGGTTTTCTTGTGTGACTCTTTGTCATCTTTTTAACTGGTGTTAGAATGACTTATCTTAATTAACTTCAAGTAATTTAATGAAGTGATATATATGGTCTCAGAAATTTTGGTTTTGTTGTGTGGAATTTTTATTTTTCTGCCTTTTACACTGGTTTTGTTTGGATAATATCCCATCTGGGCATTCTCACAGATATCCTGTCTCAGTCACCTGCATTGCCATGTTGAGACAGAAAAATATGATAATGAAAAATGAAAATGGGGCAATTTTTTGTTCCAGGAGTTCATTATTTCTTTAATCTGTTAATACATGACAGTTGTCTCAGCTCTTCTTCCTGATGTGAAATATTGGGCAGTTGATACAACAGAAGTGTCCCCTGACTTTCCCCAACTGTCAGCATAATAAGTTTGGATTTCAATTATTTGCACTGGAAGTCTGGCATATGTGTGATTCCTCAGACTTCAGCATCAGCAGCTTGAACATGAAGGTACTATTACAAGTTGAAACAGTAAGAGTAACTCTGCCTCTCTAGGGGACTTGAAGAGGGGTGCACAGCACATGCAACAGACCCAAGAACAAGGGCTTGTAGGTAGACAGCTTTTTGGAGGACCAGAGAATACTATTCTTTCATGTTGCCACTAATTTATGTGTTTGAATAATAAATGCATATGTAAAAAAAAAAAAAAAAAGGAGCCTGATCCAAGCTCTGGGTTTGCTGTAAGTCCTTCTTGGACTGGAGAGAGGTCAGCCAATTCGTACTGAGACACCCAGGTGTAAAGGCAATCTTTCAAATAAGTGGATCCTGACCCATTTATGGCTTTTTAAATCATAACTAGCACCTTGAACTGTATCAGTAACTAATCAGGCAGGCACTGCAAGGAACAATGCCAAGAATTTCTGATATATTATAGCGATTTCTGCTATACAGAATAACTGCTGTGTTCAGCACTAGCTATATAGCTTTTGGGTACTCTTCAAGGGTAACTTTGTAAAGTGAAAATACAGTGCATTAGTGGTGTCAGGCATGAAAAAAACACAGCATTGCTCATTTATTTTAGACATAAATATACAGTAGAATGTCTTAATAGTGTGTCCAAAACTGGAAAAAAGCAGATAAGAAAATTAAAAGTAAGAGTTTCATATTCCTAATGTTCCTTGTGTACAAACAATTCCAGAGTTTCTGTGAACTTTTCATAGCCAGTGAGAGGATATCGTAGGAGATTTAGTTCTCATGCATTTATATACCATGCATGCTGTGTAAAAATAATTTTCCATTTTAACAGAATTGCTCTCATCAGCAGTTCTTTACTACAAGAAAAACACATTTTGTGCTAATATTCATGTAACTCATTACTTAAATTTTATAAATAAGAAGTTAACAGAACTGTTTCTTCATTAAAATGCAAATGACTGCAAGAAATATGTGAAAATTGATAGGATTTTAACCTCCACTTTTAAAACTAGAAGACTATTGACAATCATTCTTGGATAGCTTTGAAAAGCATTATTCGTAGCACACCACCTATACACATACTGTTTATTGCATCTATTACAGCTTTTATTTTCTTTTAATTATCATCTTAAACATTGAAGGTGGGGAGATAAGCTCCATTCTTAGATGAAAATTCACAATCTAAACCATGATCTGAACTGATAGAGAGTATTTTTGGTAATATATGTACTAGAGATAGAAGAGACAGAATCAGGTTATTTGAAGGCTTTACTGTGGTTCATGAATAACATATTTCTGTAGAATTCCATGGCAATGACACATATCTTGTCATATAAAAAAAGGCAATATAACATATTAGAATAAGAGCTGAATTATCAGATTATTTTAGTATGAGAATTGTGCAGGCTTCTGGCATTACTAGCACTATGTTTGAAAAGGAACCTAAACTAACTGAATTACGGTTCACATGTTGTTTTTTTTTGGGGGGGGGAAGGTGAAATGAATAACCTACAGATCTAGCTGTAATGAATAGCATATGGAGTATACTAAATATAAAAAGAATTTCTGCATATGACATGATAGTGATATTTCATTTTAATAGACATCTTTAACTGAATTTCTCTCTCTAGTCCAAGAGTCAAATCTAAATGTTCCCGTGAACCCAATCTATTAAACAAACACCTCTATATTAAATTACTACTCAAGATGCTTATACACACTTTAAATATCCTATGCTTCATTCAGGTAGAACTGGCACCTAAGAAATTACTAAAAAGGTAACATAAAAAGTAACGTGATAGTTTTGCTCCTAGGAAAAAACAAGTTCACAAGAAGATTGGGGTTATTACCAAAGCAAGTAACCATCTTTACAAAAACAAGATGATTTAATGATTACATACTGCTTTCACATGTACTGCAGATAATTCTACTAGTGGAAAATGTTGCAGACTAAGTTGCACCCTCACTTACCTATAAAACTTAAGGGGAGAGGCAATAACTTGAAAAGTCCCTAAAATTTTATATTTAGAAATTGGATCTTTACCTCTTGAGGGTACTGTATCACAGATGTTGCATTATAGAATCATACAATAATGGCCTGGGTTGGAAGGGACCTCAAGGATCATCTAGTTCCAAACCCCCTGCCATAGGGGGTTCTAGTTCCAACCCCCTGCCATTTCATCTCATTTTCTTCTCCTGTTCCTCTGAGGAGAGGGAGTGAGAGAGCAGTTGTGGTTGAGTTTAGCTGCCCATCAGAGTGAAACCACCACAGTGATTCACATATTCTATAGAGTCATGGAATCATTCAGGTTGGAAAAGACCTCTAAGATCATCTAGCCCAACCTTTAACCTAGCCCTGACAAGTTCACCACTAACCCATGCTACTCAATTCTATATCTATATGTTGCTTGAAGACCTCCAGGGATGCTGACTCAAACACTTCTCTGGGCAGCCTGTTCCAATAATTCACAACCCTTTCAGTAAATAAATTTCTCCTAATATCCAACCTAAACTTTCCCCAGTACAACTAGAGGCTGTTTACCCTCGTCTTATTGCTTGATGCAAAGAAGATATCCCTGATCCCCGCCTCACTACAACCTCCTTTAAGGTAATTGTAAAGTACAATAAGGTCTCCCGGAGCTTTTATTTATTTTTTTTTTTCTCCAAGCTAAACAACCCCAGCTCCCTCAGCTGCTCCTCAGAAGACTTGCTCTCTAGACCCTTCACCGGCTTTGTTGTCCTTCTTTGGGCATGTGCCAGCACCTCAATGTCCTTCTTGTAGTGAGGGGCCCAAAACTGAACACAGCATTTGAGCTGTGGTCTCACCAGAGCCGAGTACAGGGGGACAATCACTTCCCTAGTCCTGCTGGCCATTCTATTTCTGATACAAGCCAGGATGCTGTTGGCCTTCTTGGCCACCTGAGCACACTGCTGGCTTGTAGTCAGCTGGCTATTGACCAATACCCCCAGGTTGCTTTCTGCCTGGCAGGTTTCCAGCCACTCTTCCCCCAGCGTGCAGCATTGCATGGGGTTGTTGTGCCCCAGGTGCAGGACCTGGCACTTAGCCTTGTTGAATGTTATGCAGTTGGCCTTGGCCCATTGGTCCATCCTTTCCAGATCTCTCTGCAGAGCCTTCCAACCTTTGAGCAGATCAACACTCATGCCTAACTTGGTGTTGTCTGCAGACTTAATGAGGGTGCACTCGATCCCCTCATCCACATCAGTGATAAAGATATTGAAGAGAACTGGCCCCAGTACTGAGCCCTGGGGGACACCACTAGGGACCGGCCTCCAGCTGGATTTAACTCCATTCACCACAACTCTTTGGGCCCAGTTACCTAGCCAGTTCTTAATCCAATGAAGCGTACACACGTCCAAGCCTTGAGCAGCCGTCTTCTTCAGGAGAATGCTGTGGAAAATGGTGTGAAAAACCGTACTGAAGTTCAGGTAGACCACATCCACAGCCTTTCCCTTGTCCACTGACCATGTCATCTTGTTGTAGAAGGAGATCAGGTTTGTCAAGCAGGACCTGCCTTTGTTAAACCCATGCTGACTGGGCCTGATCACCTGGTTTTCCCATAAATGCTGCATGATGACACTCAAGATAATCTTCTCCATAACCCTTCCCAGCAGTGAAGTCAGACTGACAGGCCCGTAGTTTCCCCCGTCCTTCTTCTGGCCCTTTTTGTAGATGGGCATCACATTTGCTAACTGCTGGTCTACTGGGACCTCCCCTGATAGCCAGCACTGCTGATAAATGATGGAAAGTGGCTTGGTGAGCACTTCTGCCAGATCCCACAGTACCCTCAGGTGGATCCTATCTAGGCCCATATACTTGTGTACGTCTATGTGGAGTAGCAGGTTGCTAACCATTTCCTCATGGATTATGAGGTCTTTGTTTCCTTGTCCCTGCCAGTTCGGGGTGCTGAGTACCAGGAGAACAACTAGTGTTGCCGCTAAAGACTGAGGTAAAGAAGGTATTAAGTACCTCTGCCTTTTCCCCATATGTAGTCAGAATGCATTACATGTCCCAAATGTGTCGAAAAAAAAGTCATCTTTTTCTTCAAAAAACTGAAAAGAAAATTACATTACAGTAGACAGCTTCTGGGTATATTTCTGGGCATAGTCCATGTCCATCTTTAGTGTGTCTTAATTTAGTAAGCTGCCAAATGTCACAGTGAGTCCTGTCCTTCACAGATGTTGCTTTGGTAACTAAAAATTGTTGTGTTTTCTAAGATATCCCAGCCATTTAAGAGTGCAATCAAAATCTTGGAAGTACATGTATATATGTGCTTCCAGCAGCTTATTCACAGTATCTATGAACTACTTCGTATTGTCAAAGAAATTCCAGAGCCCCATTGTCCTTGTATTCTCCCAGAGCTATATACAGACAGTGCCGTGTTTTGGTAGTGATGAGAAATCAAGCACTTAAATTTTGTGTCATCATAGTGGGGTTAATACATTTGATATTTCACATTTACATATCTATTTCTGCAGCAGCATCACAGCTTTTAAAAATTTGGGGTATTATAATGGAAATTCAGCAGTTTTCCAAATACTTATGAAATAAGAACTATGTACATTTATGAAGGTTTTTGGTTTTGTTTTATTTTTTCCCCCAACAGAACTAAAATGTTTACTTAGTACTAGCTGGAACTTTTCAAATGAATGCACTGCTTATGGAAGAATTTTCGTTGAAGCTGTTTTGTGACACTGTGTAACAATTAGACTGCTTTTCAATTTATCCAAGCTTGTGATCTTAGGTCAACAGGGAACTCTTCCAAAACTCTGTCATCTTAAGGCTGAGCTCTTATCCTGTTTTGGAGAGAGGTCCACAATGCAAAGGTAACATCTGAATTCCAGCAGGTTCCAAATATAGGAGGGTTTCTATCTCAGTATCCAGTTTAAGGCTTTTTCCTTTAATTGTCACAATGACAGTAGCTGTGCTGGAAAGAACTGCTATTTTAAGATATTTGTTGGAAGATGTAAACTTTGAGTGTATTACAACTTCATCCCATGCTCTGTGTGATGTTATGTGTTTCTGAATCTCTAGGCTTGATTCAGTTTCCTCTGGCAAGTTTTGATTTCAGTCCCACTGAGAAATAAGTAAGAAATAAGTTAACATTACTCCCTATTTTTTCTATTTCTTTCTCTTTTTTTTTCCCTTCTTGACCTGAGGTGGAGGAAAACTTATCAATAAGTTTAATCTGATCTTGTCTTGTGTGTGTTCTGCAAGAATCTTGAGAGGGAAGGGTGAGGAAGAAGTAGAGGATCAACGCATAGGGACCACAGATGCTTAGTTAATTTACCCCAATGTCTATACCAATGGTACTGCTGGTCAGTGGCTGACCAGCACTTCTGTAGTTCCTTATGTCTTTCTGCTGAGGGTAGGGAAATTGTGCTGTTTCTTCTGTTTCATCATTTAGACCACTGATACAAAGCAGAACTGAAAGGTTTCATAATCTGTTTTGCCAGGAGATATATCAGTTATTTTTTTCTTGAAGTCATTACGCCTGTGATGTAGCTTTTATCTCATTTCAGTACCCAAATAGCTGCAAGCATAATGGCTCCATTTGAGTGGTACTTACCCTATCCCCTTTCTAGTACAGTTCTTTTCCCTAAAGCTGCAAATATTCAAACACTTTGAGAAATCATTATATGTATTCATACTCTGCCTCGTTAAGGTCAAATGTACGGGGTGGCTTCCCTGCCCACTCTCCCTCACCCTCTCTTCTCTCTAGTTTCGTTTTTTTTTTTTTTTTTTTTTAACAGAAGTGGCACGTGTAGTGATTACTGCAATGACTTCTTGAGTAGGCATTAAAAAAAATAACTGTCATATCCTGTGATTTTTCTGCCTTCTTGATGTAAATATTGGGTCACTGGAGTGCTTTTACAATGACATATGTAGAAACATATGACACAAATATAAATGTGCCATTCATCACAACATACTGATGAAAAGTGCCCAACAGTGGAAAATGTTTCGCACGTTATCTGTATAATTAGTTTTTCAGACATTTTGCCTGAGAAATGATTTGCTAAACTTCCAAGGTACCAAAGCTTTTATTCATTCATACAAGCCTGCCAGAGTTCAACAAGTATTTGGACAGCTCCCTCAGACATTTGGTTTAATATTTAGGTGGTCCTATGTGTGTGGCCAGAAGTTGGACTTGATGATCCTTGAGGAACCCTTCCAACTCAGGATATTCTTTTCTATATTTATGCACGTCAAACAAAGAGTTTTGAGCAATTTAATTCTTCTCTAGTAAAGGCTTATTTTTTTCTTTTTTTTTTTTTTTTTTGGAATGTGTAGCTTCTCTGGTGTGATAGAGGAAGAAACTACTACATTTTTAATTTTTAACTGAAGTAGGAAAAATTGGCACACATTCAAAAGCAGTAAACATCATTTTATCGTTGGTCAATGTTAAGTTTACATGACGATCAAACTATGGAGACCTTACCCAGACTAATCTCATTGTAGAAAACATTCATTATGAGTATTCAAAATCATTTACCTAAAACAGAGGAGGGAAGAGCAGCTTTAGTGCTTTTGTTGTGGTTTAACACAGCAGGCAGCTAAGCATCACACAACTATTCATTCACTCTCCTCCCCTCTCTCCCCCCCCACCCCTCTCCCCAAACACAGTGGGATGGGGGAGCCAAATAAAAAAAAAAAAGTAAAAATTTAGGTTGAGATGAAGACAGTTTAATAGGACAGAAAAGGAAGTCAAAGTAATAATAATGATAATAATAATGTATATATGTATGTATATAAAGCAATTGCTCACCATCCACCAACCAATGCATAGCCCCTCCCCAAGTATCAGCTTCCCCCAGTTTTTTTGTTCAGCATGATGCCATGTGGTATGGAACATCCCTTTGACCAGTTTGGGTCAACTGTCCTTCCAACCCAAACCCAAACTATTCTATAGTTCTATGATCATGTCTAAAACAGCATCTCTGATGTCATACCTAAGTTGAGTTCATCCTCCTAACCTCGGAGTACAAAACCAGACCCATCAGGGACCTGAAGACAACATGAACTATGTTCATGCCTTTGCCTGTCAGGTAGGCTAAAACTTCTTGCACCTCATTTTTAGTTCATTGATATTTTTTTCCATCTGTTCTTGTTTTATAAGGCATGCCATTTGTATTCTAGGTTTCATTGATGTATCTTTTTATTACGCATTTAGCTTTTATATTATTATTTTTAAATCAAAACACATCAAAATTATCATTTTGTGAAAATGCTCATTGCAATACTGAACTGTATCTCAAGAAATCTGGTTAGTACCTTTCCTCCTCATGCCCTGGAGAACAGTACTGACTGCTGGTAAGAAGGTAGTCATGGTTGTTTCTGCAACTGGATGTAAACTGTCCATTCACCTTCGTGCATTTCATTGGTTGTAATTACCAGCCTTTATTTAGACTCTAGTCTTGATTAGATGAAACTTGCAATCTGTAATCCTTCTGAAATAAATCAGAATGCATTTTTTGTTTGCTTGTTTTTGCCTAAGGTTGCAAAAGATGATGTTAGGCACTCCTGTGCTTGGCAATTACTTGCATCTGAGAAGTTAAAATCACAGTCTAGTCTAGGTGGCAACAGATCATGAGTGCAGGTTGTTGCTGTGTTCTGTGACAACATGTTGAGTTTGCCATATTGACAGCCTTTCAAGGTGAAAGAGGAAAGGACAACAGGCTCCTCAACCCTACTGATAAAGATGCATTCCAGTTCCATGTGATTGTGAGTTTTGTTTTTTGTTGTTGTTGTTGTTGTTTGTTTGTTTTTTTAATGTTGAAAACTTCTAAATATATTGCTGTAGAAACAGTCTCCTCATGAACATGAAAGATTTAACTATCTCAGGGATCATCATAGATCAAAAAAGGTGGATCCTATTGGGAAAGCAGGATGTAAATCAACACCTGATGACTTCCCTAAACAAAAATGTGTCATAACAAAAATGTGGTGTCTTAACCTCAGGGTTTTCAGTAAATCACATTAGAATCTCCAATTATTTTCTCCAGTCTCCTTTGTATACATACAAAATGAAAAGCTAGCCCAGTGTGCAACTACATGGAAAATATCCAAATCATAAAATAAAGAATATCTTCTGAAGTATGCCCCCAGGAGTAGAGGACAAAACTTTGTCATTGGCATTTAAGGCAGCTTCTCAAGTTGCCAAGTAAGAAAAGCATTTCCTCCTGACTCTCTTTTATTTCTCACTATTTTTTCTTCCTCTCCTACCTCAAGCTCTGGAGCATCATAAGTCTAGGTCATGTCATCGTCTTAACATATTTCAAGTAGTTGGAGCACCAACATCACATCACATTATACCCATACATCAGGCATAAGGCAACTAAACGTACACTGATCTCAAAGAATGAGAACAAACTGACTTTTGAGAGTGACATAGCAGAAGTAGTTGAAAATATAGCAGAATCTTTGTCTTGTCAAAGTATTTAGCTTTGAAGGAGGAAAAATCCTGACACCATCTGCAATCAGAAAATAGTTCTCATTTGTTGGAAACTGAGCTCTTAACTGAAGTTAGAAAGCAGCAGATCTTTTTAGAACCCTTTCTGCATTGCAGGATCCCACAAGTCTGTATTTGAAGAAATATATCCAAAACACAGGGAGAAGAAAAATGGGATTGTTAGAAATAGGATGATGAAGGGAACCATCTAACTGCAGCAGAAAGCCAAGCGGGAGCCATATAGATGCTCAGATACACAGTACACAGATATAGGAGAGCTCTAAGGGCCTTAGGTAGCTTGCTATGTGTTTTGTTTGTCTGAATTTAGTATTGTAGGAGAGAACATAAACCATTTCTACTTTAAACTGTTACTGTGATTGTTAGAAGCAAACATTTAACTCTGAATTCACTTCCCGTACACTTATGCTATCGGAGATGTGAGGAAGCACAACATGCTTCAAACCAGTGATAAGCTTCAGTTATCCCTAGAAAATTGCTCTCATAGAGATGATTTTTGAAACTGCAAACAAAACTTGCATTTTCTGTAAAATATTTTATTTGCTTGTTTTATTTTGGTCATCTAAGAAAATGCTAAACAGTTAATTTACCCCTGAAATGATAGCAGAAGGTTTTTGTTGTTGTTGTTAATTATTATATGTGTGGTAACACCTGGAGGGGTTTTTGTGTTTTTTTTTCGGATGGGACAGATTTCAGGGGAGAATTGTTTTTTCCTGCCTCTATTTCATTGGGGAGGGCATCTTTATGCTTCTGTGGGCTTTGAGGAACAAGTGATCAAAATGTACTGCATCAGAAGCCTGGAAGGTGTGCATCAGTAAGTTCAGGTGGGGATTTCTGGTATACCAAAATATTTTCTCATGTTTGTTTCCCCCTTAAGGGTTCCTTGTCCTTAAACAACACTTCAAAGTGTGGCTTTTCAGCAAGTCATATTCAGAGTTGGTTGGTTGTAATTGCTAGTGCTGTTTTGCCTTGTTGACAGACAGTGGGACTAGGAAGAAAACTACTTACCTGTTGTAAGTATTCTCTCTGTTGTCATTTTCTTTAAAATTAAAATCAACATAACTAAAAGAACACAGAGCAGATTAGTTTAAATGAAACATTTAAAATTCTCTTTAACTGGCAAATGGTGCCAGTTCACTTATTACTGAGATACATAATCAAGTGATGAAATGATTACAGATGATTTCAAAAAGACAGAGAAGAGAGTTCATTCCACTCAAGAATTCCTAACCAGTGTTCAGGGTGCAGTGCTGCACACTGATGTGTAATTCTCTAAATTAATTTACCTCAAAGGGCAGGTTAGTTGTACTGTTGCTATTGCTGTTAAAAATTTAGGAATTCTTGCTTCCTCCTTTTTTCTCTTGCAGATTTTTCTTTTGTGTGTGTGTGTGTGTTTGTTTGTTTGTTTAAAAAAAAAAAAAAAGATGATTCAGCAATGAATAAGCCGCAGTAGACATCCATTTTCATCTCTATATACATGTACATAGTGAGTGAAAGTACTGGTGATGCACATCACTTGCAGGAGGTGTACAGAATGACTCTCCCATGATTCCTTTCCAAGGATTTACTAATGTGTGAATTTAGTACAGATTATGGAAGAGTGTGAATTTCCAGTGTTACAGAGAGTTTGTGTGAAGACTCTCTTTGAACACTCCTAGTAATTCTTGAGATTACATAAATGGTTGCAGTTTATCACTTGGTGCTTATCTACAAAAGAAAACAAGTGTGCAATAGTTATAATGGGAATTTATAGTAGACATGATATTTTTAATAATTTCCAGATTGGGCACTTATTACAGCTTTGGGGGCTAGTATGCTGTAAATTCACCTCCATCTCTGTTGCACATGTCAGGAGGCAAATAGAACTGGTGAAAAAGCCTTCAGGTTGGTGGGAATAAGTGTGAAAAGGACATAAATCTGGGATCATCTCATCTGGGAATTGGCTGTTTTTATCTCCAAGGCCACAGAAATCAGCACTTCCATTGAAAATATGTCAGTCAAGGGAAAGATACTACGAAGAGACTGCTAACATCTGTGAAAATCAAAGGAAGAATTTTCCTGGGAGAACCAGAGTTGGTTGCAACCTACTAGATTATCACTTACTCCATAGCATCACTTAGGAGAACTGTTGGCATAAAATTGTTACAATTTAAAAGCAAACCAGTAACAGCATTCAACTTGGTTTAGTGATCAGAGCCCAGCCACCAGGGGCCAAAGATAAGGAGACTGTGAGACCCTGAGGAACAACTACAACTGGAAAACGTGAACAGAGCAAACTCTCAGATTTGGAGTAGAAACCTGTAGATTATATGAACCAGGTCTCTGTTTAGAGAGTCTTACCTATTTGCTGGAAGCCAAGTCTTCCTGATTTCCGATGGGTGATATATGCAAGACAGGGTGCCACTTGGCATTCAGTGTCACATTAGGTATCCACATCTGCTTTTATTGTGTTTAAAGTTTATATTTATGATCCATCATTAACATGCTTTTTACACTTCCTGCTTTAGAGTTTTTCCTTTTGCTAAACTGAAGGTTTTTTGTTTGTTTGTTTGTTTGTTTTTTCAGGGAGACTGAAAATATTGTCTTTATATAGTATGTGTCTGGTTTACAGTGTCAGGACATACTTCCTTGACTGGAAACTATTGACATAATGATCTTCAATTACCCCAGATAAGATTGATGAGACTAACTTCACACATACTGAAGCATTCAATAGTAAGCAATTTTAGAAAATAGTGAGAATAAATCATTCCCTTTCCTTCCCAAAATTCTTTTATTTATTCATTTATTTATTTATAACAAATATGTTACTATAAACCTTGAGAGACTAGCTTTTTTCTCTACTTTGGGAAGCAATTCTGTACCACAAATTGAAGTCACTGTAGATTTTCTGTCAGACCTGTGTTGTCTGACTGAAATGGAATAAACATGTTATTAATCATAAAAGGAAATTAAATATGTTTGTTTGTAGTAATACTACAAAATGCCGTCACAAAACACTTGTAAAAGGCAGCATTAGAAATTACTGTATTGGAGATCTAGGGACATCACAGCTCTATTGGATTCACTTTTTCTTATCAATAGTCTCTGGAGAGAAATTAGTACACCTACAGAGGCATACATATTCCACAGGAACTGCTTGACAGGCAGCTTGGGATAGCTGGAAAGACAGAGGTGACTTTGCTCACCAAAGCTTTAGCATACAGGGCTCTCTGCCTTCTACTCACTATTCATGAATCTAGATCAAATAAGTTTCTGTCAGAAGGACTGGCTTTTGCCTGCAGGTGCTTTATTGCTGGTATTGGTCTGGTAATTACCATAGCACTAAGCAGAAATACTTACTACAATAGTTACTACAGTAGTTACTCTTACTACACAATATTTTGTATTTTATGGTGAGCAACTGGTGAACAAAAAGCCGAACAGATAAAATGCTATTTAGAAGCTATGCTAAGACTGTTCAGGTGACTGATATTTCTGCTAGATAGAGTAGGTATAAATGGAGTAGACTCAGGTACTGTTGGTCAAGAGTTGTTATTAGCAACTCATTATCTTGCTTTATACATTGGCATGCATTTGCTGCTTGCTGGTGTCACTGTAAAACCTGGATTACTTAGAAACAATAGATCTGTGGGAATTATAAATAAATAAATACACCAACATACTTAATCAATGTTAATATTCAGAAGGGTGTTGTGACATTTATTTCAGTAATCTTTACCAACTCCACAGTGTTCAGGTGCTCTGAGCAGTTGCTTCACTTTTGCCTGACACTTTTGTCATGACAGTCACAAATTTTTGCTGCAACTGTCCTGTTAATATTAAAACCATGCTACTTAATGCCCAGCTGTATTGCAAATGTGCTTTGTGGCATCTGGAGCAGAGGTGCTGTAGATGCCACAGGCCACCAGCCACTTTCTTTTTCATTAATCAGAGACAGAGAAATCAAATTAACTGACATTTTAGCCTTCATAGGCAGAAATCACTAATCAGTCTTATGGTTTTAGTAGCACGTTAAGACCCAAACCTAGAAAATTTATTTTCAACATTAGATGTTAATAGTTTCAAATCAAATAATATGTCTTGAAGATGTAGATAGAACAAAGATATTATCTAATATCCCTTGAAGATGCTTCCTTCTGTTTCCTATGTATACTGGCCTTGGAAATGTCTGCTGTTAACTCTGTTACTAATAAGTTGGTTCAAATGTGTTTGTGACTAACATTTTAATATGGCCATTAATAAGTCTCTTCACATTCCATCTTTCAATAATATTTTCTGCTTCATATAGTCTCTAAGTTATTTCTTCAAATTCATGAATGAGAATGAATGTGGAGCAATTGTAAGTATTATCTATGTCCTTTTAAGCAAATAAAAAATATATATAAACTTTAATTCTGAGCAAACTGTGGCGCTCTGGAGGATTCCTGATCTCTCAGAATGGTATGTCCTTCAAAAAATGTTGTTTCTTATTTTATTTTTTTTGTTTCTTAAAGGTAGATTGAAAAAAAATACAAGGAAATACAAGGTCCTTTCTTTTTAAATTATTTTCAGGACATCCTTATGCCTAAGTGAATATCTGCCACGTGACTGGAATAAAGTGAATTTTTAAGAGAATTGACCAGTGTCTCTCTGTTCCATGTACCACAAAGATTTTTCCATAATTAGCAAATTATTATCTCTTTTAATTTGTTTGGTCTTCTGGTTTTGGTGAATTTAGTGTTTACAGAATTTATGGATTAGTTATGTTAAGATCTTTTGGTAAATGGCTTATTGGGTGGGAGGGGAACTGTTGTTTTTTTTTTATCGTGGGCTAAAAATTGCTGTACATGAAATCTAGATTTTTATCTAGAAAATTATATTTTAATTCTTGAATTGATGATGAACACTTTGTATCTTACCATCAGTTTCCTGAACTATCCAGACTGCATGTTTAGTGATCTGAAATTTTAATTATTAATATTCAAGGAATTACATTGGAAAAAACATTAGCTCTGCCAAAACATTTGAGCTGCAACACCAGTTTCCCTGAAACACACAGTTTTGCAAGTGCTAGAAAGTTTACAGTATTGTCTGTACTTGTGTTTGTAGTATGTGCTCCTTTTCCTGTTTTGTCTTGTTTCTCTTCCTTCTCTGTTTCCTTTTCCTTCTCCTTTACTTTTTTTTTTCTTCTTCTTCTCCTTTTCCTTTTTTTATCTTCAGTTCATTGAATTAACTGGGGAAATTTTTGTTAATTTTTGCTTTCTTTTTGCACCATAATGGGGGTGGGAGCAGTTAGAATTGTTCTGATAGCATGGAAAAAATAAATATGCAGTGTCAGCTGTGCAAGTTGCAGACCTGCATATGGAAATATGCAAGCAGATGGATTTCTGCATCTGCTCAGAACAGACTGAAGTCTTCATACAGTTTCAGCATTTGGTTGATGGATCACATTTTTTGTACTGGATAACATTAGAAGGTGAACTATGAGAACAATCTGTCACAATGTAGCATTTTTTTAAAAGTGAGCATACGTGTAAATGCACATGTATATCTAATAGGCAATAAAAAATTCATAGGCCTTTTCAATGTCACTGTTTTAATTTCATCCATAGGTAATTTAATGCTTTTCTGTTCATTGAGAACCCTGTGGAGATCAGAGGGCTGCTTGAATATAAAAAGTGATATCATTCATATTTCTTGTTCAAGGAAATCAACTTTCTATTAGTTGAATAAGGGGAAAACTAATAAAAGAATTGGGAAAATTGTTTAAGAGAGAAATCATTTTAAAATTCTATATAAAATGTAGTCAGACAGCTAAGTATCCAGCATGTCTGGATGAAAGGCATGTATATTTACAAATAGAAAAGATTACATATGTGTCAAGAAGAGTCATTGATAGAGGCCAAACTTCAGGTCTATGCCAAATATATTGGAGTCTGTGGTTAAGCTATTACTGACTTTTTCAGTAACAGTTTGCTATATGTGGAACCTTGTCTGATCCACCATAGCATTCTCTATGGTCCCTAAATATCTGGCTGTTCTATATGAATGCTGATGTTTCCTTGCAAACAAAATTTCGTGTTGCTCTGGAAAGCAATCAGCTGTGATCATGGATGACATCTGTAAATATTTGGAGCCTCAGCAGGAGCAGAGATGGTGTAATGCTTCTTTTTCCAGATAAGCGCATAATTAAAGCATTTAGATGTTCAATTATGTTGGATCCAAGCTATGAAGTCCAATTATGCATAATCAAGAATTTTTCATTATTTCAAATATATAGCTTAAATATGTAATTTCTATATAATGAAATGTGTGTGTTAAATTTATTATTAGATATGGTTATATATTGGATTATTATTGTCGGGGAGAGGGAAATAGTATTTACAAGCCTTCAGTGAAAGGGAAGGTAATACTAGACCTAGTGAAGAAGGAACTTCATTTTCATAGATGTCATCCTCTTCTTCAGCTTCTGTGGAGATTTCTGTGCACGGTCTGATTTCTTAAAGCTTAAAAGAGTATGCAGGAGAAACAGGTTTATGGTATGGAAATACACATTTTTCTGCTTTTATTTTTCATGAATCCTATGGCTGCTGACACTGGAAAGAGTTTTGTGAAAGCAAGGTTCTGTTGGACATTTGCTAGCAGGAAGCCAGTGAGGTGGCTGGTACAACTAACTGCGTTGTTTCCCCACAGCACTTAGGGTACTATTTGCATGGGATATGCACTGCAAAGACAATTGGAGATTCTGATAGAAATAATGTCCCTGCAATGAGTTATGGAGCTTTAATGCTCCTATTTAGGTCCTGAGATGAGAAGGAAAGAGAGTGTCACACCATGTGGTTATGAGGAAATTAAATAAATAATAATAAAAAAAATCCCATTCAAGGATTTTCTACTTCTGGGAGTTGGAAGTTTCTTGTCAGTCTAGCATGATCTTTATTCACCATCTTTACCACACTTTTAAAATAGTATTTTATATATTATTTAAAATCCAATTTGTGACCCTTTCCCATAAGTATAAGTGGGATATTTATCTTTTCTCAGAACCAAGCTGTAACTTTTGCTGTAATTTAGCATAGCAAATTATGATGTCCTATAGCTTATTTTTAAATAACACATGGTTGTTTTATGATAGATGAAATCACTTAAGCACTGTTGTGTAATGGGGTGTTTTAAGTCACATTTCATTTGAGAGATTACAAATAAGGACCTTCAATGCTTCAAAATTCTTCTGTCAGTCCCAGTGTAACTAAACTTCATTCTGCTATAATGTGACAGTGAATGGCAGTGTTTCAATTTTCTAATGCACAAGTGCTGAAATGTTGAAAAAGCAAGAAACATAATGTTAAACTACAGTCACAGTAGTGTTTGTTATTCAGTTATCCAATAACATGCTTAAGTTTAAGCAGAAGTTTTCTAATGGGATTCTTAAATTTAAACACGGCTTATATATTTCATAATAATAATGAAATTATCTAGAATGTGTGGTAAAACTTTGAACTGTTACTTGTCCATTCAGGAGACACCTTTTGAAAACAAAATTAAAAAGAATGTTGGTTAGAAATGCAGTTACCCATAGTTTTCTTTCCAGTGTTCAGATGTAAATAGCCAAAGAAGCTTCTATCAAGAGAGAGCTACATTCTTGAAAATGGAAGCAATTATTTCACAAATACATGTCTTTTTGAGTTCTTCACACCAATCTTTTCAGGAATTGCTTAACATTCAGTTTATTGCTGCAGCAATTAGAGAGGGATCTTCACTGCTCCTTTTCCTGTCTGTCCAAGGAGAGGAGGTAGCATGATGTTGAAGAGGAAAGTGGGGGAAATTACCCTTGAGAGAACTAAGTTGGATCAGTTAAGGGTATGTTGAGAATTCAAGCAGTGAAAAACTGATGGGAGAAAGAAAGGTAAAGTTTTAGCAGTAACGGTCGAGGGCTGCATGCCTCTTCTTTCTGTCTGTTCAGCCAAGTAAAAATGAAAATTCACCTTAATTTTCAGTCAAGACAGTCCAGGAAATGGTTTCTTAAGATTCAAACTAGCACACTGAAAAGAATTGATGACCATTTTTCCTCCACATATCCTTCCAAATAAACTTTTCAAACTGTGGTACTTTTTCATTAATTCTAGAAATCATAGCATCATAGCTAAACAATTATAAAAGAAAAGGTCAGGCAGTAGGTTGATTTTTTTTAGAGTGGACATGTTCCAATGATAAGCTAAAATGAACTGAAGGTCACTTTAAGATGTATGCAAGTGAGCTTTCCAGTTTTACAATACCAGGTTATGTATAGAATCATAGAATGGTTTGGATTAGAAGAGACCTTTAAAGATCATCAAGTCCACCCCATCTGCCATGGACAGGCACATCTCTCACTAGATCAGTTTGCCCAAAGAGTTGTCCAACTTGACTTTGAACACTTCCAGGGATGGGGCATCCACAACATCTCTGAGCAACCTGTTCCAGTGTCTCACCACCCTCATAGTGAAGAATGTCTTCCTTATATGTGATCTAAATCTACCTTATTTTAGTGTAAACCATTACTCCTTGTCTTATCAATACAGGCCCTTATAGAAAGTGCCTTTGCCCATATTTTATTTATAATGTTGAAAAAAAAATAATCATACTGTAAATTATTTTATGTCCTTTGTTCTTGACTTTAATGTTCCTCAATCTAAACTGAACTCCAATTGCCATCTGTTAGACTAGACATATAAATGATCCAAGTCTTCCTTTGTATGGCTGTACTGTTCCTCATTATTTATTGTTCCTTCCAATACATGATAATTTTTAAATTCTTGTTCCTATTAGTAACCTTATGCAGTCATTTTCTACATTAGATCTCAAATCTGATTCAGGCTTTTCCCATACAGGTACTGTTTTTCACCATAATAATGTTCTATGTTGCTGCACTTTTTTTTTTTCTTTAAAAAAGTGATCTTTATTCTGTTTCTTGAGATACTCTTGAAATTAGCTTTTCAAAACTGTGTTGAATGTTTTGAAATCATCTTGAGTAATTTAGATAAGAACTCCTCTGTTTATCACATCATTAAACCACCTAAGGCTTCCAACAAATCGTGTAGGAGCAACCATGTGATTTCATTATCACTTCTCTGATAACAGTGTGTTCTCTGAAAACTTTCATTTGGTCACATCTTTCCACTGTATCCTGTAAAGCATCTGATTAATTTATTATATATTGAATTTAAATATTATAAACTTATGTTCAGTATCACAGTATGTTCACAGAATAAGTAAGAGATTTTCCTCTTCATGAACTATCACAACAGTACATAAACACAAAGGGAAGTGCACAGTTTCATTGTCTCAGATGATAATGTCTGTAAGAAGTAAAAATGAAAATATCCAACCAGTGGATGGTAATTAAATTTAAAAATGTGTTATTATCTTGATGAAGAAACAATGAAAAAAAAAAAAAAGTAGAAGGAGAAAATAACTGCAGCAATAGTTGAAATGCATTTTGGGATCGATTTATTCCCTACTTAAATACAATTAAGAAACTTACCGACTTTGATTTCAGTAGAGTTTGGTCCATAAGATCATTGTTTGTTTACTCTTTTTGTTCATTTGGTTATTTCTTCTGGGTATTGGATTTTTCTGATCTGAAACTATTGGCTATATTAGTGAGATGAGAGCAATAGAATTCTTATCACCAGAGTATCTTTACTGCAAAATTGACATTTGCAAATCTCAGGCAAGATTGTCAAAACACTCATTAACTTCAATGGAGCCTTCATTTCTCATTTTTATAAACCAGCTGAGCTCCTTTGAACTCTGTAGCTGAATTAGTTTCAAACTGCTACATATATTTTGAAACTTGCGTATATATATATTCTACACATAGAGGAATGTACATATATATATATATTTACAAAGGAGGAGGGAGAAAAGGTACCATGTGCTGTAATTTTTTTTCAACATCATTTGTATACATCAGATCTTCTGTCTACAACATTGCTTCAAAAAAAATATGTTTAGTTTAATGACATTGCTAATGACTGTTGAGGCACCATCGCACACAATTCAACAGAAATTGAAATACCAAGTATGTTCTTATTGGAAAATAAAATTGGAGATCTCATAATATGAGGTGATTACCATTTTAATTTTTATCCTCCCTAGAAGGCAGTCCACTTTTAAATGGTCTGTCTTGTGTAGTTTCTTCAGTGATTTGTAGTGTAGCATATTGTAGAGCACATTGCAGTAATCTAATTTGAAGTGACAAATGCATTGATGATAGTAAAAATCATGATGTCTAGTAAAGAGGCAGCTATCATAAGGCTGACATGTGGGAAAGAAATGCATTCTTGAATGTTGAGGCAATACAGTTGTCAAATGGTAGGTAGAAATCAAAAAGGGCCTGCAGGCATCATTTCTTAACAAGCGCAAAGCACCCAGCAGCAGAGGAAGATGGACATAATTTTTATTGCATCTTGAAATTACTTCATCTGGCCTTTGTTATAGGTATCGCCTTACATTTATATTAACTGAGCTTGTGGCTAACTATCACATCCTTCCACGTTATCTGAATGCTAAATATGCATAGCTGGTTTTAACAAGTTACAGATGTGAGAATTTTCAGCAGTTTAGTACTGGTCATCAGCACTGATCACTTATCCTCACTCCTCTGCCTACAAGTTCACAAAAAGTCTACTAAACAGAAAGAGACTTGGTATATAACCAGCAATATTTTGGATAAAGAATAATTAGGCACCAGGATGTTAGTGATCAAGAAGACAGTCATCTAGAAGAAATGTCATCAGCTTGAGGATTAGAGCTTCTGAAGTGTTGATTTTGCTTATGACTGACAGACAGAATGGACTCCAAATATTGGAGTGGACTTGCAGTCTTTACTTCTGGATTTGTAAATAATGACAGTCATCAAAGAAATATGACTTATTTGAGATGACCAGGTTTTCTCAAAACCATCTTCTCTGAGACTTCAATCAAGAAACACTGTGTAGGTGACTATGATGAAAGTCATCATTACCAGATGATATTAATCAAAATTGTCAGCCAAATTTAAGGTCATGAAAGTGTGTCCATTAAAAAAGCCTCTGAGCTTTCACCAGAGACAGAGAGAGGATGGTTTCTTAGAAAGAAATCTATTTTCTGATTTCTTGAATGAAAAAAAAAATAATATATATATATATATATCTTAACACTATAAGTCCCTTAATACTGAAAAAGCAGAACTATAATGGTGTTAACTGTAACTGAAGATTAAAGAAAAAAAGAAAAAAAAAGTTTATACTTGTGAAATATATGGATCATATTTTTCTTGCTTGAGTGAGCACCAATCAAATGAATGAGGAAACACCATTTCATTGCAATGACATGTTTACAGCCCTTCCCTCTTATTAATTGTGTCTCACTAATAAAAAAGCAAAATGGTTCACTAATAAAATAATTCATTAATAATGATTGGTAATGATTCAATAATAAGAAGTGAAATGGATTTTAAATTTCTCTAATCACTAGCTACAGGAAAAACTGACCATCAATGATATAGAATAGTTGTAAATACTATCGCCAGCATAACAAAATATGCTAAGTCTTGAGTGGGAAAAATCTCTTGCATTAATTAGATAATTTGAATAGCTAGTGATTATTGAATCATTACTAATTACATCATCACAATTAGTATGCAGGACTGTAAAAGAGGCATTGCAATGGAATGGTGTTCTCAAAAGAATAAATTATGAATGTCACTTTAATTGCCTTTGGAGGAAATAGGTGGTCATTTCCTTTTTTATGTTATTTTTAGATTAATCTTCATCTTGCTGTAGTATCTATCTGTTGGGGAGATAGTGCTTCAGCACAGACTAATATATAGACTAATTTAGAGGGACTCTGTTTTTTCTATATTTGTATCAAATATTTTACAAGTTTGGAGATAATTTGATTGGTCCTATTGAATAACATTATAAATTCTATTAATAATCTATGATTACTGATATGATTTTTACAAAGCAAAAAAACTTTTTCATAGTAATTATTCCTTTACAGTTGGAATGATCTACAGAAAATTTAAAAAAAAGGAGAATGCATTTTCTAAGAATTTCATGTCAGTGACTAAGTGGTCATCTGGGAGCAAATTACCTTCCTGATGACCATTAGCTGTTGTCATCCAGTGGGAAAGCTAGTTTCCGTATAATGAATACAGTTAGGGAGTGCCTATGCTTCCGTGTCAATGGAAAGTATCCAGCCTCTTCTACTGAAGGCAAGTCACATCCTCTTGAAATATGGACAGTTTGAGGCCAAGAGATGGAACAGTGTGGGACAGGTGCTATGTTTTCAGTGCACACATTACTTTTCTTCTTCACTGTGCTACAAAGACACGTTGCAAAACTGCATTGAATTCTGTTCTCTACTTAAATCTATGGTTCAACATTATTTGTAAGGAAAGCGTAATGGATTCATCCCAAATTACAGCACTCACCTCAATGGCAGAATTCTTCTTCTCATACTTCATAAATAAATCATTTTCTGACAAAGAAGCTAAGAAAGTGATCTTTCTAAAAATCCACCTTTTTAGTGTAAATTAATGATGGAATAAAGCAGACTGCTCCAACCTTAAATATCACTGAACTTAATTGAAATCTGTGCATAGGATTTACTTTGGGGGAAAAATGAAATGCAGTCAACCTGATTAGCAATGATGCTTTACCTAATTATGATAGTATAATTTATCTTTCAGTCAAGTCAGCAGATGAGATAATTCTTGCTTCTCAATGTTATTATGATATCAAAAGAAACTCAATCACTATCCAGCCTACATTCTTAAACTACAACACTACTCAAAAGTCTCTTGGGTTTTATGAGCTAATGATATAATGAGATTGTTCACATGCATATATTGTACATAAACATTAAGATCTATACTATGTACTTTTTTTTGCTCAACTGCTATGTCTTATCTCAAAGTTCTGTGGGTATGTATGAGTTTCAAATTTAAGGCGAAGCCCAGCTCCTACACTGGTTGTCTAAACTACTTTTTGGACTAGGCAATTTTGACCAGCCTCAAAGAAAACACTACACAATGGACTAAGGTGCAGGAATACATTGTCAGTGCACCCAGGAAATGGTGACTGTCCCATGCAGTATCGCAGAAAACAAACAAACAAAACCACCTTGTTTTCCCCTAATTTGGTTTAAATTGTTCTTACGCCCTTCTCTGTAAAGTTATTGCATTTTTTATTTTTTTTAACTTAAAATATACTTGGATAGCTTTTAAACATTAAATTTTAACTTCCTGTGTTTGTAATGGCTATGATAAAGACATGTTACAGTAGTACTGTAGTTATCCTTAGATTATTAATAACCATTCTCAACATTAGCTCATTTTAATATAGTTCTATTAATTTGAATTTTAAAGGTCATAAACACAGAACATTTTACAGATGGTGCTACTTAGCATTATAATTGGTATGTGATCTCTGTTCTTTAAAGGTGTGTTACACTGTACAGAAGTCATATACACAGCTCTTCAGCTTCTTATACTGTCCTACAAATTGTCTCTAAACACTTGTGGTTAGAAATAACCACAAGTTATGCTTTCTTAAAATAATTGCCGGTGTATTAGGGGAATATTCATACCAATAATTTCCAGAAGTATATATCAAATTACAGTTAGCTAGGATACATTTTTCACCTCCGAATGAGATTCCTTAAAATGAGATTTCTGTGTATTATTGACAGAAAATGTGGGGTAGCTTTTCTTTTAGATTTTGATATGTTAACTTTGACTACCACATCCTGTTCTCAGCTACATGAGAGTAATTCCATAAATCATGATGATACAAGTACTTAAGGTAGTATGAATTATTTGCATTACCATTTCTGTAACTAAAGTTGGCTGCAGTTCTCAAGCAGATTACTGACTGAATGGTACTGAAGAATGGTGTCAACTAACAAGCAGTTTCTGAAAAATTGGAACCATGAAAGATATTATTATTTTCAAACTATAAATATCTAGCTGATTTCCTTGGGAAATATTATCGTGTTAACAAATAAGACTAAGTTTAAAAAGGAAAAAAATGTTCTAGCTGTGCAGTGCTAAGTTTTCTCCATGCATTTGTTGTACCCATGAGGCATTTAACCCTTTCTACTTAAAGGCAACCTAGATCCATCCATGAGTATGTTTCTGTCTTCCTTCATACAGCGTCCACAGTAAAGCCTGAAATTCCCTCACTGTGAGGGGAAGTGTCAGGGCTACATTGTCTGGAATCCAGTATCTTGAAAGGAGCTCCCTTCACAGACGTGAGGCCCAGTGCAACTCCTATTGCTAATGCCGTTCCTATGGCTTTTTAATGGCTAGTTTAGGGGTCTTTCCTGGCTCAGAAATCTAAGGTGAGGCTCTAAATGGCCTTTCTAACATGTTAGAGCTCTTACATGTGCATCACTTTCTGCCAAAAAATGAGACATTGCTGTCAGAGAATGTATAATCTATATCACTCCCTTCTCAAAAACAAATTTTCAGTAAACTTCCATCCCAGGCTTTCAACCAAATTCTCATGTAGTCTCTATATAACATGGTAGGTGAATTGGTAATTTTTGGTTTCTCCTTGGAACACAGCTTGATAAAAAATGTGGGAGACATGATTCATATGTTCATTGATAAACTACACTGTTTTCAGTATTAAAAATTAAACGATGTAATCACATTAGAATCTGGTGTGTCCCTAAGATGTACTGCAAAGCAGTATTTCTATCTAGCCCATAGTAACTTGCCATGCATAATGAATTTTCCTCACAGAGAAAGCTTAAATCTTTAGAGCATCAGCCTTGTGTCATTCTAACCAATTTTTGAACAAAGTTAATCCTTATTATTTCCGTAAGTCACTATTATCATCAGTTGTTTAAGAGGCTTCTTCACAGAGTATATTACAGTATATACCCATTTTTAAAAAGGGTAAAAAGGAGGACCTGTGGAACTACAGACCAATCAGCCTTACCTCTGTGTCAGGTAAGAACATGGAGCAGATCCTCCCAGAAACCATGTTAAGGCATATGGAAGACAGGGAGGTGTCCTCAGCCAGTTTTTGGATGACGCCAAGCTGAGTGATGCAGCTGACACTCTAGAGGGAAGGGATGCCACACAGAGGGACCTGGAAAGGTTTAAAAGGTGGGCCCACATGAACCTCATGAAATTCAACAAGGCCAAGTGCAAGGTGCTGTGCTGGGGCAATCCCCAACATCAGTACAGACTGGGGGATGAATGGGTTGAGAGTGGCCCTGATGAGAAGGACTTGGATAAAAAATGAAACATGAACTGACTATGTGTGCTTGCAATCCAGAATGTCAATTGTATCCTAGGCTGCATCAAAAGAACTGTGGCCAGCATGTTGAGGGAGGTGATTTTTCCCCTCTACTCCACTCTTGTAAGACCCCACCTCAAGTACTGCATCCAGCTCTTGGGCTCCCAGCAGGAGAAAGACATGAACATGTTCAGAGTGGTTCCAGAGGAGAGCCACAGAAATGATCGGAGGACTGGAGCACCTCTCCTATGAAGAAAGGCTGACAGAGATGGGGTTGTTTAGGCTGGAAAAGAGAAGGTTCCAGGGAGACGATATTGTAGCCTTTCCTGCTTAAAGGGCCCATATAAGAAAGATGGAAAGAGACTTTCTACAAGGGACTGTAGTGATAGGACAAGGGGTAATGGTTTAAACTGAAATAAGGTAGATTTAGATCACATATAAGGAAGACATTCTTCACTATGAGGGTGGTGAGACACTGGAACAGGTTGCTCAGAGATGTGGATGTCCCGTCCCTGGAAGTGTTCAAGGTCAAGTTGGACAGCTCTTTGGGCAAACTGATCTAGTGAGAGATGTGCCTGTCCAAAGCAGATGGGGTGGACTAGATGACCTTCTTCCAAACCAAGCCATTCTATGATTCTATATTGGTTATCAAGATTCCAATGGTAATCAGCGTTTCATTCTTTCAGCAGTTTGTCATTGTTGGAACTATGCTCTCATATGATAGCTTAACGTGCAATGTACTTCTTCCCTACTGCCCACTCAAAAACATCTTGCAGAACACTTTAAGCTTTTATCAAAGGACAAGATTTATTTTAATTCAGTTCAACTGTCTGTATTTTACTAATTCTTGTCTTGTCTTTTTCCACTCTCTATTTCAGAGGATAAAGTATGGACAACTGTCTATCATGATCTGCAACCGCAGACTTCTGTGGGAGGCAACAGCTTGGAAAAATTATCTGTACTGCAGCTCAACTACAGTGCAACGATGGATCAGATTTCTGCCATTACCAGTAGTGCTGAATACTGTGAGCAGTTTATCTCATATTCTTGCAAGATGTCCCGGCTGCTTAATACACCAGGTAGGCTGAGAATGGGTTATCAGTTAAATGCAGTGTCAAAGACACTGAACAAATCATCAGGGATTGCTGCTAGACCAGTCCACTCAGTGAGAGCATATCTTTGTTGTCCTTCATTACACACCTCACACAGAGGTAAATAATTGAAAACACAGAATAAATTATCTTCTTTAGAAAGTTTGCCTTTTTGCTTAGTACTAAATTTATTTTATATTTTATTTTATTTTATTTTATTTTTTTGCATCACAAATCTGCGTGTTCTCTCAGATTTGTTGCTTCTTAAACCTCCCGTTTTTGGTAAACAGGGTAGCTTTGGAAGTTTAATCATCAGAGATATTGAAATACTGCTTTGACCTTTGTCCTGGGTTTTGGTTGTCAGTCTTCATATGCTACTGTCATTGAAGGAACTGGCTGAATAAGTATTGGAATTTTCCCACTAATGTCTCTGAAACAGTTTTCTTAAACATGGAGTATTTTTAATAATATGATGCCTTACACATTGGCATGGTCAGTAATGTGGTTGTGTGAGAAATACAATATGCTAGGTTAGATTCATTATAAATTTCTCATTTTGATCTGTAGCTTTACTGGAAAAGAACTGTCATAGTAATGCTATATGTACCTTCTCAACAACCCTTACCTATAACTGATAAAACTATTCGTTGTTGCAGAATCAGTAAAACAGCATATAAAGAAGAAATTATTTTTAGAAACTATTAATATACACCTCATACTGTATCTACGCTCTAATTGTGTATGATAGCATTTGATGTTAAGTAAACCTCTAATGGCACTTCACGAAGACTGGGTTATATGTGGAAACATAAAACATTTTTGTGATTGTGGAATGAGTACATTGTGATATAAGCAGTTAAATGTGTTTTAGATGAAGCTAATGGCTTACAGTGTTATACCTTAAGCTCCTTCCTCTCATGAATTTATTTTGGCATATTTTCTTTTGGTGGTATAGATAAGGGTTCATTTAGCATGCACGCGCGTCTTATCACAATTTCCATAAGCATTTCGTTAGTTAATAGATACTGTAATGCTTGTTACTCCTCTCCTTCCTCCCTGCTGTTTTTGAAATATTTCTAATGCATAGTTTGTCTCTGTTACTATTATTTTGCTTAATTTAGCTTAGCAAGGAGACTCTGCAAAGTGGGAAATAATTTCTTCTTTCTTGGGCCTTAATGTATAGGAGACTCTGAATCATGTTCATAATTAGAAGTACTGTGATTAGATTCTGCCAGTGGATACTATTTGCACATGCTTCAAAAGTGTAGTATATGGATATATTTTTGGGCAGGTAATTAGAAGGTAAGTTTACTTGAGGACTTGAGCTGCAGATAATGTACATAGAAAGCTCATGGTTTACACAGAGTACAGTGTTAGATTCTCCGTCATTGAATGTATAGGACTATTATTTCAGGACCAAATTGTATTTGTTAGCATATGTTTATATTGTAGTAAAAGAAATATATACTGTAATTGCAGTTGTTTCCAGCTGCTTCCAAATTTAAAGCAATTAAGCAGCACACAAATTTATTTTAAGAACAATTAAAAAAAAAAAGAATAATCAATTCCAGGTATTTACATTTTTTAATTTCTCAGAAATGTTTTGGGTGTATTTTGTGGATACCTCTTTCTCCACGTTTTCACTTTTGCATGGAAAGAGAAATTAAACTCTTTATAAGATGGTTTCTTGGTCTGGAAAGTGAGTTTCTGGAGGTATTTTACAAAGTAGTTTGTTGTTGTTGTTTATTTTTTTGTTTCCTGTGAGTGGGAGAAAGAAACAATAAAGACAGATAACTTTAACCTAAATAGTAGCAACTAATCACACTAGTGTTTGCCATAACACCTGTAATGGTTTGTACACATAACACAGCAGTGATTTGTGTGTTAGTGAGGGTGAGACCAACACATTTTCCTTCTTTACTATGTTTTGTATTCTTGGCTGTTGTCTATGACATCTAAGCTAAGGAACTAGTTTTTCATATCCTTTTTTTTTTTTTTTCCCCTTGGAGAGAACAGCTCCAATTACTTATATAGCTTCTTCCACTACAGAGCTTTCTATATAAATCATTCCAGTATTGTACACACACACACACAAAAACAAACAAACAAACAAACAAAAGACATTTTGTATTCCTCAGAAAGGGGAATCCAGACTGTTTTGAAACCAGTGGTAAAATCTCTACAGAGTTCATGCGATCAGGACACCATTTGTGGCCTCGATCATAGATACTTTTCTAAGTCAGAACTCTTCCTTTACACTTTTCATATATTTCAGTAACCACTTAGACTAGTCCTTTTGTTTTAAATTGCATCAAAGAGAACAGAAAACTGAGAAGAGAGTGCAGCAGCTCAACTTTTTCACTTTTTTGCCTCTTGGGTATCACATCAATTTACAACATGATTCTTTCTCAGGGAGAAACTGCTCAGTTAATGTAATTTAAACACAGTCAGGACTGAAGCAGTTTATTGATCTATTAATGACAAGTAATTAACTAGCCACCAGTGAACTAAAGCTTTTGCTGCCTTAGTTATTCATTTTCTGTCGAGGTCATTGAAGTATATACAATGACAGTAATACATGTTTTGCTGCTAATAATAGCTTAAATAGTTTTGTTGTTGTTGTTTTGTTTTGATTTTTTTTTCTTAATACACTGGAAACTGCATTGAAGGTCTATATTTGAGGAAAGCTTTCCTATTTATAAACTAATTTTGCTGGGGGACGTGTGGCTGCAGGCATAGAGGTCCAAGAATTCTCATTATCAGTTGCTTTGAGAGCAACACATTTTGCTCTCAGTCTGTACAAACTAAAAATTGTCAGTATTTTGAGTCTCTATTTCTCCGGGTCTGTGTCTTTTTGTCTTTATCATGTACTTTCATATAAGCAAAATGACACATACATTTCACAGAATAAATCACTGGAAGCATTAGGGATTGGGAGTGATTTTACATGTCACAATGTCATTGCCTTTCCACTTAGGCCAAGGGAAGCCAGACATTCCATGTAAATTCAGAAGAAAATTCAGAAATGTCATGAGAGACTTCTGAAAACATACCTGAAAACAGGTGTCTCATAAAATCATAGGATAATTGAGGTTGGAAGGGACTGCTGGAGGTCATCAAGTTCAATTTTCTGCTCAAAGCAGAATGAAAGTACTTGCATAGCAGTAAATAAAGGCTGTCAGGAAACTGTTTCCCTTCCTTACTTTTTATTTGCTTGGTTTGGTTTCACTTGGTTTGGTTTTGATCTTTCAGCCTAATATCTTTTAAATTATATGCAGACCTAGGGGTCTACTTCAAAATCTTAACAAAAGATCATCAGAAAAAAATCAGTCAAGACACCTTGATAACTTTCTTAAGAAAGCACAAAACCAGACACCTCTGCTGAAAATACCCCATTTTCTTATCACAGGAAACAATAAAATTATAGGTGTATTGTAAACTTCTGGGAAAGCCATTTTCAAATGGGGAACCTACAGTGGATGAAGTTGTCTCATAGGCTTTACGTCAATTAACTCAGTATTGAAGAGATCTCTGTTCAGTTCTTGACTGATAGAGATTTTCCCTGTAACTTTAAGATTTTTTTCCCATTTCAGTCAACATTAGGCTGATGTATCTTATTCTCTGTATTGTCTATTTAGATAATAAGTTTATTAATACAGCAATTGCTTTGTGAATATACAGTTATTAGCACAATAAAGGCTTGATCTTGGCAATACAAGTAACTATTACTGTTAATATATGAATAAAATGATAAACCCATGGACCATAATTCCAACTTAATAACAGCGTGCATGTATATGTAAATTTTGAAGAAACAAAAGGAAAGAAAGAAAGAAAGAAAAAGTCCAGACTGTTTTGCTCTTTTAAATTTACATTTCCGATATCCTCATTTCTTCGTTACCTTGGAAACTTTCGAGTAGATAATGATATGTTTAGTACTGAAGACAAGCTAGCTGTTTTCTGAGTTCTCAATGCCCATACACATTCCAGTTGGTATGAGAGGTAACAGGACATTTCCTTCATTTCCAAACAGGAACTTGGATATAGAAGGAAGTTCTTTTGTGCCCACTGGTTAATGAGAATGAAAGAAGCAAAGAAGGGTATGGAATCACAGTGCTTTTAGAGGAAAAAGCTCTTTTTATTTGCTATAAGAAGAAAACTGATATACAAGACAGTGAAATAATATGCTGATAGACTGCAGAATACTAGTTAATAAAATTATATATTTTCATGCACTGTTGTCATTAGACTTCGTGTTAACACCTGCTTGCTACTTCCTTGGTATTAAACTGTCCGTGGGACACTGATCTCAGCCCCTGAAATGGGGAGGGAACAGCAGGCTGGTTCTGCCATTCTTTGCTTCCCCCTGGGAATAACAACCTGAAGGAAGGAGGGCTGCTGTGTTCACAGTGTCTTTGAGTCTGTCATTTCCCAGAACTGTAGGAGCTGTAACAAATAATCAGAGTGTGGGAGCTAAAAGCACAGATATAGAGAACAGAACAAGATCTGTTCGTGTTGTGTTCCAATTTATATTGCTGTTCACTAAGCAGGAGGAAAAAAAAAAAAAAAAAAGCAGTGAAGCCTGCAGGCAGCATATAAAAAGCATAAAGCAGAGTTACTACAGCAAATGAATTACTGCTTTGTACCTGTTTTCTTTGCAGTAAATGAGACAGCAGCTTCATGAATTCAGGAGTTTAGCAGGTGGAATAGAGAACTTAATTTGTTCAGTTGTTTTAGTTACAATAAGACAGTTGAAATACCGGTAATAAACAAGATTTACAGGTAGACCGAAATAAAAACAAAGTTAAAAGTTGCAGTATGGTATTTTTATTAAGTAGCCATCCAAATCAGAACTTAGTATCTAAATTTCCACATCTCTAGACATTAACTGAAGTAGAGTGCTAGTTGCAGATGTAATACCTGTTTAACAAGAGTTTCTCAAAAATAGTCTGCAGGACTGGAGAACTCTTCTTCTCTTAGTGATGAGTGGAAGCTGCTCCAAATGCAGCTCCATAAGCTCTGACCTTAGCATGCAATTCTTACTGCTCTTTCACAAAACATGCTTGTAAACTTTCACATATCTTGTCCAGATTTAAGAAATTTACTGATTGTTCCCTTCCTCTCTATTACTATTCTAGAATATCACCTGCTAGTGATTTTTTCAAGCACAAGAGTCACAGAAGCAACGTCCTTGCCCATCACTTTGGTTTACACACTCATGTTCTAGGAGTGGAAACAAACAGCTTCTGGAGGCTACATTTTTCTTTGTTGTTTGTCAAAAATACTAGTAGTTCATTATAGCCCTGCAAATATTAGAAATCCTTTATGGGATGCATAACTGTAGTGCTCTGAGACTTAGTTTGTTTACTACATCTTTTTAAGAAAATGTGTTGCATCTGAATTTTAAATTTAACTCTAATTGTAGCAGAATGTTCCAAAATGTTTTGTTTGTTTGTTTTTCTTATACTCACTCTCTCTCTAAATGTGTTCTGCCTATTATGGAAGAAGATTCACTACCTTTAGTTTTTAAAGGAAAGACAGAAGAACCTGTCCTCTGGAAAGAGTCCTCTGGACTCGTTCTAACAGGTCCACATCTTTCTTGTGCTGGGGGCCCCAAACCTGGATGCAGTACTCCAAGTGTGGCCTCACAATGGCAGAGTAGAGGGGGACAATCACCTCCCTCCACCTGCTGGTCACTCCTCTGTTGATGCAGCCCAGGATGCAGTTGGCCTTCTGGGCTGCAAGCATGCAGTGCTGGCTCATGTCGAGCTTTTCATCCACCAGAATCCCCAAGTCTCTCTCTGCAGGGCTGCTCTCAGTGAGTTCTTCTCCCAGTCTGTACTCATGTCTGGGATTGCTCTGACGTAGCTGTAGCACCTTGTACTTGGACTTGTTGAGTCTCATGTGGTTCACATGGGCCCACTTCTCTAGACAGTTCAGGTCCCTTTAAATGGCATCCCTTCCTTCTGTTGTATCAACTGCACCACTCAGCTTGGTGTCATCTTTAAACTTGCTGAGTGTGCACTCAATCCCATTGTCTATGTCATTGATAAAGATATTGAAAAGCATTGGTCCCAAGACAGACCCCTGAGGGACACTGTTCATCACCCATCTCCACCTGGACATAAAACCATTGACCACCACTCTCTGGGTGTGGCCATTGAGCCAGTTCCTTATCCACCAGATGGTCCACCCTTCATATGTGGAATCGTATTAAAGGCCTTACAGAAGTCCAAGTAGATGACATCAGTCAGTCTTCCCTTGTCGACTGATGCAGTCACTCAATCACAGAAGGCCACCAGATTGCTCATGCACAATTTGTCCTTGGTGAAGCCGTGCTGGCTGTCCTGGATCCCCTCCTTGTCCTGTATGTGCCTTGACATCGCCTCCAGGAGGATCTATTCCATGATCTTGCCAGGCACAGAGGTGAGGCTCACCAGTCTATAGTTCCCTGGGTCCTCCTTTCTACCTTTTTGAAAAATGGGAATGATATTTCCCTTTTTCCAGTCACTGGGGACTTTGCCTGACTGCCATGATTTTTCAAATATGATGGAGAGTGGTCTGGTGACTACATCAACCAATTCCCTCAGGACCCTGGGATGCATGTCATCAGGCCCCATAGACTTGTCATTGTTAAGCTGTGTCAGGAGGTCCCAAACTTGCTCTTCGTTTACAGTGGGAGGTACTCTGCTCTCCCAGCCCCTGCCTAGAGGTTTGAGGACTCGAGAGATGTGTGAAGCCTGACCACTAGTGAAGATCAAGACAAAGAAGTTAAGTACCTCAGCCTTCTCCATGTCTGTTGTTACCAGTTCTCCATCTTCATTTGTCAGAGGCAATACACTCTGCTTAGTGATGACACTTTCATTTCTTGAGGCTGTACATTTTACTGAAGGTTATATCTAGGGTTTCCTAAATTATAATCCGGGCTTTCCCAGCTGACTGCCTGGGGCATTGAGCTTTCTCTTCTATATTATATTGTATGCTTAGAAAGCCTTTCCGCCACTCAGGAGTCTCTTTACATGTCTCTTGTAGTCTCTTTTAGTTATTGACTGGAAATACCGGAACCATCTTGTTAAACCATCTTGTTAAAACTACTTTCTGTTATTAGTAATGTTATCAGATCCCACACCCTATATTATACATGTTTTTCATAACGAGTCCATTAGATAAATCCCTGGAACACAGAAGAATGCATAAAAATTGAATATGGATATGGCTTGATTATTAACATGTGTTTGGCAGTTTGTGGTATGAAAAGCCTAAAACACATCTAATTCCAGGAACATTGTTTTTTTCACTACATTTTTTATGTATGCTTTATGTTATTCATCAAATCAGTCTATTTAAATGCTTTTTAGACTTCTCTCAAAATTTGTGCCTGAAACAGTTTTCCCTTTTGAAATTCATCTTTTGAATAATACGGCATATATTTTCCCTAGTTTTTCTCATTTTCTTTATAATATAGCCAATTCTTTCCATGAATTCCCTTCAGTGATTTCATACTCCATCTGCATGCATTTGATAATGTTAAAACAGTGTCTAGCTTAGACCAGACAATATTGCCCAAGTGTGTATGAGGAGGGAGTTTCACTACAGGGAGTATGCAAAATTTATGACGTATTTTAAATTCAGGTTAGCGTAATGTCCTTGCCACTATTTGGGTAATGAGAGTGCATTGCCCCCTTAAACTTTTGTGCCTTTATGTGTTTATGACTGTAGCCACTGGTATCTGTAGATTTGCACACGTAAATCTATATGCATATGGGAATTTATATAAAAGGAGATAGTCTCCAGACAAGTGTAACTTCTTAGAAGGAATTACTGCAGCATGATCCTTTTTGATGCATCTTTTGAAATGATTTGTTATATGAGATCTCTTTAATGTGAGAAGGTAAAAAAAAAAAATCTCTGTTTTTCTGTAAGCTATAAATTTTAATGAAAAGGCATTTGGGCAATAACTTGTATTTTCAATGAATTTGTGTGGCCAGAAAAAAATGACTCATGATCAGTTCCTTTCATTCTTGGAATAAGGAGTGGGAAAGATATTTCACTTGATTAATAGGAATAGGAATAAAAATCAATAGCCATGTTTTCTGGAAAAATGGATCTGCAGATTAAAACAAAAATAATAATAATAAAAAAAAGGATGCTTACCACATATACTGGTGGAAATTAAACTTTGAACCTGAACATTTATTGGCATATGCAATGATGAAACAGAGCCTCTAGCAAGATGCAGAAGATTGAAATGCACTCCAGCATTTCAGAAGCAGCAGCTAAAGATTTGGAATCAGCTTTCAACTTAGCTGAAAGAGCATAATGAGTTTCAGAAAGTGGCAACTGGTTAGTACATGCTGCTATCTCAGTTGTACTAGAAAAGAGCCATTATAGCAGTTTTTAATGGAACCCTACTCCCATACTGCTTTGCAAAAATAGCTGGAATGCTTTGGTAGTCAGCATAGACTCTGTAAAGCAAACCTAAGCTCCACAACTAATACTGGGATTTTACCTGCAGCTTGTTAAGATCCTGTGCATTGCAACAATTGCTGAGACAATGATGATCATCATGCCTTGTTTAAATTACAGATATGCAATAGATGTTTGTAAATTATAAAATAGATCTTACTAACTCATAAATTCAAGACATATTTTGTATCTGTCCAGTTATTTTTAAGGTGTCGTGTCTACCATAGCACTTGCATAAATGAATAGCTGTAATGAATCTGTTGTATCAAACTTGAATCATGTCCACAAAAATATGTGTATTTTGGAACATGCTATACTATTAAACAGAATATTTTCTCCCATCACCTTAAGAAACAGTAATTCTGATTTCTGCTAACATCAGACAATCTCAAAAGTTCTTTTTATCTTTTTTCTCTTTCCTCTTTACTCATTCGTCTTTGATGTTTTATTGTATGTGAACCTCTGATATTTGTAACTTAATCCAATTTCATATACACTTTTGTAAAATCTAAATAGCATTTACAGTGGTGTTATTCTTGAATGACACAGAAATAACAGATCAAAGCTTCTTTTCTTTTTAATCATCTGTTCCCTATGGCATGGACTATGTTTTCATAGTTTCTTGCAAAGCCCTGTGTCAAGTAGCAAGGCTGCTTGAAAGAGATACTGCACCAATTTCTTTTCTGGAAAATCTGAAATTGCAAGCAGCCCCCCAAAAAACTCAGGCATGCAAGATAATTAATCTGTGCCACTAAGCTTTTTTTCACCCACAGATCCAAAAATACCTTAACAAAATTTCCAAATATTAGGAGATTTGGAAGTAATGAGAGTTTTGTTTTGTTTGGGTTGGGGATTTCACTTCTGTATGTTTAAGGATTTCTGTGCTGTGTCTTTGAATGTAACATTCTTGATGAATTGAGAGGATTGCTGGCCACAATTTAATGATAAATGCAGATCAACATTTAGCATGCTAAGCACACAGCTGGTTTAATCTCACTGAACAAAAATCTCAACGCTTGTTCTGATTAGTACTTCACCTTAATCTGTGGCCTGATGGCTAACTCTGTTTTTCAAAATACAAGTACAAGATATCAAGTATAAGATATCTGTAACACCAGCAAGACATTGCTAACAAAGAAAAAATAAAGGATAATGAGTGGAAAGAGTGAAAATCTTCTAAAGGCCAAATTAGATCTTTCGTCTGATGAAATTAACATTTTACCCACATAATATTTTACCAACATACAGTTGGTTCATTATTAAAGTAGAGCAACTAAATATGCACATATACTTCACTGAAAAGTGCATAGGTAATTATCTGTTTATATGGAGCATCCCAATGTCTGTGCCTAATTTTCTTTAGACTCACATGCAGATTTCTTATTCTATGGTAACATTTGGTCAAAAGGCAGATAATTTAGTCACCCATTATGTCAGATCACTTGGCGTATAGCGTGGCTCTGTGGGCTGACTGTTAGTACTTTGTAAAAAACGTTGCATATGGATTGCAGTGAACACAAGAAAAATAATAAGCAATTCCAAAGTTTATATTACTACTGCTGTCAATACTTCATTTTTATTCAAAGTAGTACAACTAAGTATATGCACTAATGCTTAGAGAAAGAGAAAAAAGGGTTGATTATTTTTTGAAGGTCATGCTAACTTTGGTAGTCCTTTTATTATATGCCTTTTCATCAGGAATTCACATATTTTAAGAGCAAATACACACATACACATGCAACAACAACAATAACAAAACCCTGTCAATTCAATCTATTAAAGGATTCTTTTTCTGTCTACCAAACTTAGTAATTTTTATTCTGAGTTATGACTGAAAAATGATAATAGAATAGCTCCTCATCCTTGTCAGCCACTGAAAAATAGCAGTGCTTTCTTGCTGACAAAATCTGGAATGAATAAGTTAAGAACAATCAAAGTAAACTTTAAAAGAATTTATCTCCTATTTTTGGATATTCTTTTAGATTTTTTTTTTCAGACTAATTGCAGTGCAACGCTAATGGCAATAACATCTTACTGAAATCTGAACTATTTCTAGTTCATATCTTCTGTATTGGGACTGAATATCAGTGACATTTCACTGAAGTAGGGTGGCAAGCATCTATTAGCTACTCTTCTATTCCTAATACCTCTGTATTTTATCAATAAAAATAGTGGCATTTTCAAGTGGTCATTTTCCATTCCACAGGTATCCCCATTCTTCTAATGTCTCCTCAATTTTAAGGTGTTCTTAGATTCATAAAATATGTTGGTCTTAATCAAAATTAATGTTTTTCAAATACCAGGCACATGGCACTCGGTTTGATCTGTTTGGGAAATAAAGGAGTAATAAGTAAGAATAAGTAAGAAGTAAAACTCAGTATTCAGCTCAGGGCAGGAACACTCTCATACAAATGATCTCCAAATGCAGCCTATACATGCCCTGAATAACCTGACCACCCTGTTCCCTGCAAGTCCAGATGGCCTACCAAGGTAAATGGATGGACATGGAGAGGAGGAGAGCCATAGTAATTGTGACAGATTTTCTAATAGGAGAAAGAGAAGGGCCAGAAAGCACTCCCCATTTGCAGTCAGGCTTCCTGGTACCTGCATGCCCTGGGACTGGTACTTTACATTTTAGAATGTGTCCCCCAGTGTAGACTATGTCCCTTTAAGTCCATTTCATTTTAACTTGTAAGAATTCTTATGTAAAATCTAAATCACAGTGCAAAAACAAAAATTTCATGAGACCGACCTTACAACCTAGCCAAATATATATGTACTACATCCTAAGAACTTCCTTTATTTCCCACTTGATTGATTTATAAATAGTCAATAATACTGAAGTACCTGATTTGTTTGTTGTTATTTTTGTGTATTTTTTATTATTATTATTATTTTTAAGGGATGCATGACCTCTGAACTTCTGTGTGAAAGTGATTTAACTGAAGGCTAATATTCATGAATAGTCACTTGTAGCAAATAGAAAAGCCTTTTCATTCAGGATCATCCTCATTTCCTCCTGTATTCAGATTTTAAATTACCAAACCAAATTATTGTTATGAATTAGAGATCAAAGTAACCCAAGACTTATCCAAGTTCAGTGAATATCTGTTCAAAAGAAATAGTGGAACTAACATTTCTCTGTTAGATAACTCTAAACATTAAACATGAAATGTAAGACCCTGTTAAATGAGAAATATTTCAAAGTTCATGAGGATTCAAAATATTTACCATATAGACTGTAAGTATTCAAGTGTAGTCAAGTATTTAAATAGTAACCTTGTAAAGAAAAAAAAAAGAAACAAAAAACACAACCAAAAATACTCCTTTATATATAGCTTCAACACTAAATAAACAAGTGTTTTTAATTATTTTAGCTCTTTGTTATGCCATTTTTCCTTGACTCACTTTTAAGACCATACTTTAATGTTTTTCTTTCTCTCTTGCTTGTTTTTTGACAGACTAATTCTTAATTAATTCTTAATTCTGAATACATTCAGAAGGCTTATTGCTTCCACTGATCATTTTTTAAAGCTAATAAAATTCATTTTGGAAAGCTGCTTCTCTCTGTTCACATCACTCTTCAAATCTTTTTAAGACACTTCAGAAGAAGATTGGCAAGGGTTTAAAGACTGGAGGGGTCAGTAAGAGAGGATGAGAGATTAGCAGGTGGAGATAAGGAAATGATACATCAGCAGTACTGTGGACTGCGGAACTTGAAAGCTGCTTTGGAAGGTAACATAGTACTATTTTTAGGAGATGATGGGGAATCCAAATCACTCAGTGTCTACAGTAGCTGAAGGGCTTATGGCAGCCAAAAAATAATATTGCAAGAATCAATGTTGAGCTTAATTACTTTGTTCTAAAATTTGAGCTGCTTTAATTGAAGCTAATATGCTAGTATAAGGTGGGGTTGGTAAAATTGAGGTTAAAATGCTATGGAAGGATTCTAGAAAGTACAGAGGTGGTGCATAAAAATGTGAAATATCAGAAATTGTTGAATATCTTTAAGCAGTAAAAAAAAATGGACAGTACTTTAGAGTTCTAGCTTTAATAAAGTGTAACTTTCTTGAAATTAGTGGAATAATGAACAGTTAATTTGCCATATAAGCAATTCTCATTTTTTTATTAATTTTAGTAGGTTTTCCTATGTTTTAAAAATGACGCCTTTTGAAAATGTATGGCAAGTTGTAGGTCAAAAAAGGATCAAAATTGCTATGAATATCTGAGAGTGTCCTGGACTGCAGGGAAAAAAAGTACTGATATTGCTTTCATTCAATAGAATTTCATAACAGTTTCATAGAAAATGCCACAAGACTTCCAGGGTACGTTAAACCCACATTTCCTTTGACCATCACACTTAACACATACCATTTATAGAAATATGTCCTTATCTAAAGTGTTTTTGAAATTGGACTAGCCCCTTAAACAGCTATTAACCCTTGAGTTTTACTTTGGGATGCACTAAGTAAAACCTCTTCATATGCCCTTACAGGTTGGTTCTTTTATCACTCTCTGATGTGATATTATTCACGTAAAATTGTTAAAAAGCATGCACAGTCCAAGAACTGACATCATCCATAGAGGATTCAGCCATGGACAGCTGATGAATTTAAGTATCCACCCCAATTTAAATACATGTACCAATTTATTTCAAAGTTTGTGACAATAGTTGATTAAAAAAAAAAAAAAAAGATGTTTGTAGTGCTGTATTTCTGTATTTTTAACAGTTGAAAACTAGCATGTAAAGAAGATTTTGAAAATATTGTAATACTGAGTTCTTCATCTAGGATTAACCACTTCAGATCCCAAGTCAAACAGTAGTATCTGAAAATTATTTTTACTGTGTGGCTGTTCAGCTATCAAAATGAGTTGATAGTCTCACTCTGCTTCCCACAGGACATATGCTGCATGTAATTTAATAATCATCATTGCTGGCATGTTTCATGGTGTTTTAGCTGAGGCTACCAACTTGCCAACCTGCTAGTCTGCTAGACTAGAACAGCTAATACATGGCCGTGTGAGCAACATATTTTGGGCTGGCTGAGTATTGGGGAAAAAAAAAAAAGTGAAGAAAAATAAAACAATGACTTTAAAAAATCTGATTTTAAAAGGTCATCTTCAGGCTAAATTATAATATGCTTCATATTTTACAGCTAGTCAGTGTAAATTACTAACTGAAATATTTTGTTTGCAAAACATAAAATGATAAATTACATTTTTAAATGATTTTTTTCCCCTCACTTGTTTTTGGTCTAAACAATGTACCGAGTTTGACAATGAAATTTTTTTTTTTTTTTCAATGAGAAAACAGACAAAGCTAAGACACATGATTTTGGAGAGGGAAAGATGTTTTGACACAGAAGTTCATTGGTTCTAAGTTGTGTTATGTTGGCAGTGGTCAGACTCGCACTGAGTTACAACATTTGCATAGCTACTACTTGATTTGTATTTATTTGTGAACAAGATGGACACAAATTATCAAAATTATTACTGAGTCTAGCAGTTATTATTGGCATTTATGTTTATTAAGGTAATTTCCAGGTGAAATCATTAGTTATTCTTTATGCTAAAGTATATTTCAGACCATAGGACATATTGAATTATACCGCATTTCAGAAGAAAATGTTTTACTACTGTGAAAAAACACGGCTGTCCTCATCCTGTGGTTACACAGCAGTGT
Source organism: Cygnus atratus (assembly GCF_013377495.2). Taxonomy (NCBI): domain Eukaryota; kingdom Metazoa; phylum Chordata; class Aves; order Anseriformes; family Anatidae; genus Cygnus; species Cygnus atratus. The sequence goes on along the minus strand of NC_066363.1, from coordinate 56,353,653 downwards.
TGCTGTCATTTAATAACATCATGCTTTCCACACTATGTAACAAAGGACAGGCCTTGTTAATCTGCCGAAGAACTAACCATCTTCCTGTCAACTCTCATGGGAGCTTGATTGGCTTTCAAGGAGCAGGGACTAAATTTTGTTTTCAAAAAATACCTGTAGGACATTAGTAGGGTGTTTTGGAACAGAGTTTGTACTCAGAACAATAAAACTGTGGGAGATAATGATAATATATGGGGTTTACATGTCCAGGCACTGGCAGTGAGGGCTGCCAGGCCTCTCTGTGAGGCGAGGCCTGGGCTGCCCCATGCCAGCTCCAGTGGCCCTACCACAGGGCCCAGCTGAGCCCCTCGGCCATTGGTGGGCTCCTCGGGGAGAGCAGAGCTCAGCAAGGGCCAAACACTGCCCGGCAGTGAGGAAAGGAGTGCGAGAAGCAGCCCTGCGAGCAGCCAGGGGAGGAGCTGCTGCAGGTGCCCAGCAGAGCTTACCCTGCAGCCCCTGGAGAGCCCATAGAATATCTTATCCTCTGAACGATAAAAAAAATTTTTTATTCTTTTTTTTTTTTTGGGGGGGGGAGGTGTTGGGGGGGCTGTTTCAAATCATAAAAACTACATGAATTTACCAAATGTAACAAAGCTCCACTAAGCATCTACAGTCTTAAATGCAAACAGGAAGACAGGATGTCAGATACCTAGTCCTGTAAGACCATCATTCTCTGTTTTAGGTGATGGAAGAATAAAAGTCATGATCATAAGAATAATTGATCTGAATACTGCTGTTAGAAACTTAAGTTAGCAACTCCCTCGAAGATTTTAAAGACCCAAGCAGCCTGTTCTAAATTCAGTGTTAACCCTCCTTTGCAGAGCAGGCAGGACCAGAGAACTCCCAAGGCTCCGTGCAGCCTGAGTGATGTGGTGAGATCTGTCTGAGAAATAGTGTAGTAGTACTTCTTTATATCATTACTGGCATAGTAGGCTTCTCACTGTTAGAAACAAAATAGTCCTATATTACCAAGAATAATGTCTGAAACCTCACTTTGTGTGAAGTAGGCAAAAAAAAAAAAAAAAAGAAAAAGAAAAAAAAAAGTATTTTTTCTTGGAAATATGATTGGGAAGGCAGAAATCAAACTGAAGACATATGACAGAACAATATATATATATTTTCCCCCCTAGAAAGAATGAAGGATACAATATTCATACTGTTTTGTAGATGAGTTTATTTCAACCATGCAGGAAAAAAAAAAAGCCCATAATGAGTAGACCCTACTCATTGGAGAAAAGTATCACTGGAGCACTGTCCGTCAGGTATGCAGCTGCTTTGAAATCACTGTAAACAATAAAAATACTCTAAAAATGTGGTTCTATATCCCATATTTACTTCAGTGAGTGTCATGTGCATGCATAAAAAAGCAGAATTTGAACCAAACATGAGTCTGTTATATTCTAAAAGAGCAGTTAATATAAGTTGCATGAAACTTCAGAACCTAAAGATTAAAAAGCAGTAAACAATTTGACATTATACTTCCAAAAAAAAAAAAAAAAGCTGAAACAGTGATAAGAACTGATTTCTAGCTGAAGTATTACTGAACTTTGATACAAGAAACTGTTCAATAAGGAAGATTTGGGAGTGTTGCTTTCATTTGTTCTTAAAAATTAATCATTGGAAATAACATATCTAAAGTGCAACACTCAAAAAGGTAATAAGATAATTTATTTTCCAGCATCTGTTAATAAAATTATTTTTCATTATTAAATTGCAATGATGTTTTGTTGTTGTAGGAATTCATCTATAGTGAGCTATGATGTTATAAATCCTATTGATGAAGTTATAGAATTCTGGGAATATTTTCCAAGGTTGGAGAAGAAAGTGGTTTCATATCCTAATATACGTAATGGCAGGGATGAGAGGAAACCTCTTGCTTCCTCTAAACTTTGGTGCTCTTATAAAAATATTTTTATAAACTGGAATTACTTTTTCTTGTGCAGGTTGGAAAGCATGTACTATGATCCCAACTAGGTTAGAAATATATTCAGAAACAGCCAGCAAGTAGTGGTGCTATCCAGAGCCACAGAGAATGGTGAGTAAGGGGAATGCCCTTCAAAACAGGGATGAATGAGTCTGCTTTAATAGAACAGGCAGAAGTATTGTTTGGAGGACAGGAAAGGATCTTAGATGCTAAGGATCCCAGTGGCTGCCTCACATGTGAGGGAACAGATGTATTGTTGTGAATTCAGCTGTGGGGTTTGTTTTTTGTTGTTGTTATTGTTGTTGTTTTTCTGCTTTAGAATCTGTGAAGCCTCAGTATTGCAGTAAGCTTCTCACTATGCTGCATGCTTAATATTTTTCCATCTGGTCAGTACAACATTAAATTTATGATAGTCAAAACAATTCTTTGACATGTACTGGCATTTCAGTATTTGTGTTACAGAGTCTTTCCTTTCAATTTATTTTATAACAGTGTTCTAGTTTGCTTTTTAAATTTGACGCTGGACCACAGCCACAGGTCAGCATACTTTGGCTGGAAAATGGTTTTTAAGTAGCATTAAGTCTGGAGATTAATATCAGGAATGACTCTACACAGGGCTAATTCCTCCATCTTGTCAGCAGTGTTTCAGTTTGTACCCGTTGCCTCTTGCCCTGTCACTGGGCACTACTGAAGAAGGGTTGGTTCTGTTCTCTTTGTACCCTCCCCTTCAGGTATTCATACACATTCATGAGATTCCCCCTTGAGCCTTCTTGTCTCTAGGCTGAAAAGTTCCAGCTCCCTCAGCCTTTCCACATAAGAGCTCTAATAAGCTCTAGTCCTTTCATAATCCCCTTCATGGTCCTCTGCTGGCCTCTTTTCAGTATGTTCAAGCCAGTCTTCTACTGAGGAGTCCACAGCTGGACACAATTCTCCAGCTTTGGCCTCCTAGTGTTGAGTAGAGCGGAAGGGTCAATTCCCTCGACCAGTCATTGTCAATGCTTTGCCTAATGCAGCCTAGGAGATACGAGGATACCAGGAGATACTGGTAGCCTTCTTTGTGGCAAGGGCATATTGTTGTTTCTTGTTAATCTTGGTGTCAACCAATATCCCCTGGTCCTTTTCTGCAAAGCTGCTTTCTAGCCCATCCGCCACTGGCTTGTACTACTGCTGGGGTTGTTCCTCTCCAGGTGCTGTACTCTACGCTTTCCCACATTGAACTTCATGATGTTCCTGTCATCCATTTCTCTGGCCCGTTAAGGTCTTTCTGTATGGCAACACAATCCCCTGGTGTATCGGTCATTCCTCCCAGTTTTGTATTGTCAGCAAACTGGCTGAGGTTATGCTCTGCCACATCATCCAGATCAGTAATGAAGATACTGAACAGGACTGGACCCAGTATTGACCCGTGAGGCACTCCACCAGTTACTGGCTTCCAACTGAAGTTCATCCCACTGATCACCACTCCCTGAACCTGTTTATTGAGCTGGTTTACAATCCACCTCACTGTCTGCTCATCCAGCACATGCTTCAACAGCTTTTCTGTGAGGATCTTATGGGAGACAGCGTCAGAAGCCTTTCTGAAATCTAGTTAGACAATATCCATCATTCTGCCCTCATATACCATCTGCCAAGCCAGACATTTCGTCCTGGAAGTGTATCAATTTGGTCATATTCTATAAAATATTCTCTTTGATAGAAACAGAGTTTCTTGTTACAAAAAGTTTCACTGAATTCAGGAAGGACATATACACTTGAGCAAACACTCTACTTATTTTCCAAGGAAGGAGTATTAATGTTTGTGATAAAACTGTGTTTTTACATCTACCCTAGCTTAATGACTGTGCCACCAAATGTACGTGCAGAATGCATCTATCAGTTAAGTTATAGCAGTGCAACTGAGAACATGATCTCACTGAGATGAAGTTAACTTTTTCAGACCAGGTCCATGTGCTTTGGATTTCTGGCTAAACCAGAAGACTCTAGGTTTTCTAATTTCACAATTACATGCCATCTGTAAATATGTCATCATCTAGATCTGTTGTCTTCTCTCTGTAGTGATATTTGAGAGTTCAAGTTTCATGTTCATTCATGTTTCCAAAAACTTTAAATTAGTATGCACATTTTTCATGTGGACAGGTTTGTATGTTTTCCTCTCCTAAATATATATTTTCTTAAGCATCTTTCTGTGTGTTACTTGTGGATAGCATGATTAGTCAAACAATGTTATAGTGTAAAATATTCTAAGCCTGCTTCTGTACTCTAAATTAAAACAGTGGTTGTAAAAGTTGGAGTATTATGTTTTTCCCAAATACAAAATGCAGGAGTATTATTATTAAGGATTAGTCAAATGTGTGATTGTAGTATCCAGACACATATTAAATAATAGGAGATAACATTTGTTCAAAAACAAATACAAAGCTGAAGAATATATGCAGCACAACAGCCACATAAATGATTTTTGATACTTTATTGGAGCAGAGCATTAGTCAGGAAATCATTCAGTCTTTAGTCAGCCCTAAAGCCTTACAAAACAAATCATATTCTCAATTAATTTTCATATTTAATGAATTACTTCTATCATCATTATGAGTTTTGGAGAAAAAAAAATCTTCAAATAAACCATCCACTTAAATTAAACCCATTCAGTAAAATTTTGGTTCTAATGTTATAACTAGAGGTTGTAATTAGAGGCTGCATTTCCCATTTCCATATGGTCAATTTACTAAATAAATCAATCGTAATTATAAAATAGATTTGGACAAGTATTTACTTCTCTGTGTTCTAAGAGCATGGAAGACTACTCCAAAGGCTTTCTTGTTTAGAATAGGTTTATTTTTATTGATTCCAAATATTCTCAAAGTTTGCTACTTCTTTTTCAAATTAGTTTAAGAATTGAATGTGATGATTATGCTATGAACCCACTTTTTTTTTTTTTTTTTTGCAGTTTTTCAGTATTCTTGGTTTTACTCAGGAGTAATCCAAAGACTAATACAGGAGGAAGTGATAATTGCACTGTCAATATTCAAGCATGTAGAATTTAGGTGAATGGGTACCTGGTATCGTGATAGCAGTGGAAGGGGGTAGACCTTCCCTCTCAGCCCTGCTCATCCCCGGATCATCACTGGGCTGCTTGCACAACTGGCTGCATGTAGGATTTTAGTCATATTGTGGTGACTGAGGAGGCTTCAAGTACTATGCAAAACGTGCTTTGTCGTCCCCTAAGTGACTTGCAGTGAATAGTTTTGAAAACATACAGCTGAAGTAGTGTGTCATTGGTTACATTTGTTTATATGTGCAAATAAATAATGCTGCATTCATAGGAATCAAATATTCAGACAGGAATTAGATTAGGGCACCGGGGTGGCTGCTTATTATTTTGAGGCAGATACTTTTCTCATATTTGTATGAATTCAGATATTCACCAAACATTATGTCAGTTCTCAGAACAATGTTTATGCAGCTTTTTCATTTAGATTTGTTCTGGTAATGCTGTATTTTTTATATTCTTTTCTTCCTAAATATGTTATGTTGAAAACAGAGGTTCTATTAACTCTGTTGAATTGGTCATGAGAATAGAAAATCCAAGGAAGAAAAAATCTGTGAAAGTATGTGCATTTCAATTTTTCAGTTATTTTATTCCTTACTTTATTTGAAAAAGCTCAAGGTCACTACACACTAATTATGAAAACAGTACTGTTACATTTTTCTGTGATATCTTGATTTAAATCAGAAGATTGTATATCGAACTTTGTTCAGTTATTATGGAAGTACAATATGCCAGGTGTTGGGGGTTAAAAACACAAGGTATCAGTGTTTCAAAATAGCTTTCACTTAATTCTTTGTACAAACAGATGTTCTTATTACATCATTTGCTGTTGTTCCCCTGGAACTACCTCATTAAAGCTAGTAAATGAATTCAGAACTTTTTAATGTATGAGGTAACAATCGTTTAGCTTTTAGTTATATTTTGGGAGGGAACACTCTCAAGGATAATTATTTTTTTCAAAAATACCCTAATTTTCAAAGCAGTAGTACTGGGATTTAAGCTGAAAAGGAGATTGGCAATGCCATGAAAGAGTATTCTTCAGAATAAAACATAAAAATACTATAAAGTAATTGGAATTGTAGATACAAAAATAAATATATAAATAAATCTGGTAATGTTATCCATACTATTCTCAGATCACAGCCTGGCAAGTAAAAGAGAAGTCCCGACAGAACAGTCTTTCATTATTGTTTTGTTCATATTTAAATGATCCATTCCTACTGGAAAACTGTTCTAATATTGTAATTATATTCTGCCTTAATTTTTGTTGACTTAATTTGTTCTTTTTCTTTTCCTAGTATTTTGTGCCCCACCAATTAATTTTTTCTCCTCCCTAAATGATGAATCCCTTAAATACTCAGAGATTAGGTTATACTCTCGTATACTCAGAGGTGTTTCAACCTAGGAGAAGGTACGACTGTGGACATAGAAAGCAATAAAACACAACAGCTTTTAACTGCTGAACACTGAAGTATTACACAGAAGTTAAAGAAAAAAATAGTAAATTTTTCAATGAAAGAATATATAGAACTCCTATGGAACCTTTTCTCCAAAGTTTAACATTGATATATATTTCAGCTCAGTATGTTGAGTTACGCGATTTTATCTTTTCCGTTGTGTTTTCAACTTAGTACAAGGAATTCTTGAAACATCATATATAAAACATCTTGATTATTTTGCATTTCAATTCATAGTCCAAACTTACCTTATTTGTGATAGTGACATCGAAGTGAAAAGCTATATAAAATAAGACAGAAGAAAAACTAGAAGTGACTGCAGATGATGAGTAGCACAACTCTTGACTAGGTGATCTACTACCAACAAATTACTTTAGTTTTGCATATTTCGTGTTGTGCCTCTGCTGAGTAATACTTGTAAATGATTACTAATAGTAGACTTTGATTCAAGTGCTTGGAGGTTAGATGGTTGCTTTGTGAACATCTGTTTAGTGACAAGGGGAGAAACTCATGATAATTATTTTTTTCTTCTTTCCTGATTGCTGCTCTTGTTGCCTGACTTCACCTAATTTTACTACTGCTGTTTCTGTTATTATTGTAATTGTCATTAATCCTTTATTTCTTTTATTTCTTCCACAATTTGCAACATCTGCCATTGCATGTAATGTAATTACAGAATTTTGCCTTCATGTTGCTCTTTCCTACTTAGAAGAGACAGCAAACAAAACCTGGGAGTCTTTCAACATCAAAAAAATCATAACGAGAGCAGTTTTTCCACCTGAATTGCCATATTTGAGTTCTTCCAACACTGCTCACCCACTTATTTTCCTTTCCACATTTGAGAGCTAGCATAATTAATGATGACACTAGGCTCTTCAGGAAATATTATAGAGAAGCTGTAAACAAGATGATCTGGGATATACATGCCATAGGAATTGCTAAATAGATCCCACATTTTCTTGAGGACACTCAAAGCTGGACATGACAGTATCCTACTGCCTCATAGTTTAAGAATTCTGGTGAAAATAGAAATCCAAATTTAGTAAGAGTCCCCACTTCAAGTTAAGGCTGACTGAGTCCTTGTCAAAGTCTCTTCTTAGAGATTCTAACATTTTATGTGAAGTTGTCACAGAGATGAAAAGGACTTTTCTGAGTGGTCTGGGTATCTGGAGGTGGGACAGACAGGAAGGAGCAACATCAGGAGAAGAGAGTGATTGACCCATCCATGCATATTTGCTAGTACGGATGGGTCTCTGTTTATAACATAATTTCCAAGGCAGATCAGCAGTTTGTCCAGCCTGTGGTCCTTTCCTTGTATGTACTTAGATATAGGAGTTCTTCCTTCGCAAGTAGCAAAGATGATCTGGGTCGGAGGACTTGAACCCATATCCAGACAATTGCCTGAAAGAACAAACCCTTCTGTGACTTCTCAAAACTCCAGCCTCAACTCTCACCACATAAGATCATGGAGTGAAATCATGGAGTAGTTCAAATGACCATTTTATGTTTTCCATTGAGAAATGTGTTCCTTGAAAACAGTTCACACGGGTCAAATCCAGTATCTATTCTGGTACCTTAAATAGAACCAAATTCTTTTGATAATAGAAGAAATGAGACAGTGAAGCACCTTGACAAGGAGAAAGTTCATCTTACATAGGCATAAACTGTAGAGTAACATACTTCATCTGAATGTAATGTGGATGCTCTATAAAGTCTGCTTTTTTTCCTCAATTCTCTTAAATTTTTGAATCGTCTGTATTGCATAATGCTTTCTGTTAATGCCTGTGTGTGTGTAAAGATATGTATTGGGAGAAGTTTATTTCCCTATTTGTATCAGTCATGTATTTATAAAATATTAAAACTAAGTTGTACTTCAGAGTTAATGAGTGGGATGCCAACTGCTTCTTTTCGTTGAATGATAAAGTGCTACTGAGTTATTTGAACTTAATTTTTGGAAGATCATTGAGAACTGAAGCCGGAGTGCACAAAGACAGGCACCTGAAACTGTAGATCATTATGGAAAAATTGGCCTTGACATTCATAGATCCATTGGTTCCACATGTACAAAATGTAGTAGTACTTGTATGTAAATAGACCATAGAGTTTTTTATTCTTATTCACAGCAAAATGAAATATATATATATATATATATATATATATATATATACTATGTCTGGACTTAGCACACTGAATTAAATGTCAAAGATGATTTTCTTCTGATGTCATCTTTTGTTACTTTGGCACTGATGTGTGATTAGTAGGTTATGATAATGCTACTTCCCTACTCTTCTTTATGTTTTCTTTAATAGAAGATAAGCAAATTCAATCGATGTACTCATTATAAAAATGCTTCAAAATCAGTGATATTTTTACATGTGGTTCAATCCCCATAGCTTTACCTTCCAGCCTTTATATATATATAATATATATATGTAGATACTTATCACTCTGTGAAATATAAAGAGAATACAGTGGGGGTTGTTGGGTAGCATAGTGTTTTCATGTCAAAACACAAGTAAATTGTCAGGAATGTAGCATATATAATTACACATTTGAAATTTATGAAGACTTTATGGTACTTTGGCATTTATCATGAAAGGCTATAATATTGATTGATAACAATACAGTGTTGGTAGAGCAGAACCTCTTCAAAAATAGATTTATTTTGCAGGTAGATTTCTTTTAATTCCTGTATTTTTATGAATATAAAAATCTATTCAGAGGCTGCACATGGTCAAAATTCCTTTGATAAATGAACTGTCACTTTGCTTTAGGCATTTAAAAATATTTAGTTGTGCATATTGATTATTCATTAGGACTAGTGAGTAAGTCGTTATGACATTGGTACTTCACTGAGTATGTGGAAACATTATTAAATTCCTAGTAAAATTTAGAGTATGTGACATCTGTTTGAAGCAATACAGGTAGCTCTAAAACATTTAGGATTTTGGTGAGTATTACTAGCAACAGTGCCTCTACATGTGTTGGGTGCCTCAGAGATAAGTATGCTGCATGCAGCATGGCAGGGGAGCCAGTGGTGGGTGTATTTCCCAATAAGAAAATAGCCTGTCACCACACACAGACAAGCTTATTCAACTGAGCCACCTAGAATTTTGAAAGAAAGCCAAAGTAATACTAAAGGTCTATTCAGTTGTTTAGACAATGAAGACAGTGCTTAATCCACTTGCTTTCATCTCTCCCCTTCAATGCAAAGACATAAAGCTGAGCGGAGGTACCCTTTTATGCTTACTGTACAGGTCAACTCTGAAAGAGTTCTTTAAAGACCTTTATGAAACTGAAAGTATTACCCAAATTAATCCCTGTTGACATAGCCTACTGTTTCCAGTATATGCAGAGTGAATCAGTATTTCTATTATATTCAGATTTTTTTTTCTTTTATTTACCTGCAAGTACAGAATTCTCTTCATCTAAAAGTGGTTTTGGTGAAGGGAAGCAAAACAAATGAAAATAAATATCAGCAGAATAAAACATTTAAATGTGTCACTAACATCACTAGACCTCATTTGATGAAGTTTATAATATTTTTATAATAAATAAAACATTAGTGGTATGTATGCATGCAAGTTTTTTTATGATTTGCCTATTCAATAAGAAGTAACCACCCACACTCCTTAATCTTAGATAAATCAAGGAATAAAATCAGATATCAATTCCAGAGAAGTAACAAAAGTGCAGAGAGGAGAGGTAAAGAGGATTTTTTGCTTATGTTTGGTGATGAGCAGAAGCATTTTTTTAAAGTGGTTGTCTATTGGTACCTGAAGCCAACAGCATTTGCATGCTATTCAGGAATCTATATACTGTTTAGTTTATTTGAGAGGGTATTTTGTTTGGCTATTTAAAGGAAAATAGAGTTTAAGTACGGTCATTATTTTATTTGCAATCCGGTATCATAATTTGCCTGTGAAAATGTTTCAGTCTTTCAGGTAAGAAAAGATGTGGTTTCTTTTCTAAAGAGGTCTTCCTTTTTCTGTTATTTAAAGGATAGCTTATGTCCTATCTAGGGAGTTTGAATGTATAGTGATTATAAAATAAATACAAGAATTGGATGACTGGGATTTCTACTTTCAACCCTGCCATTAATTCATGGTATGAAAATGGGTACCCATCGTATTTCTGTAACTCTTGTTTATCATCTGCAAAACTTGGAATGGTGAGACTGTACCCCTTACGAATATATCTTGGTACCCGATTAACTAAAGGAAAAAGAAAAAGAAAAAAAAGAGAAAGAGAAAGAAGAAAAGAAAAAAGAAAAAAGAAAAGAAAAGAAAAGAAAAGAAAAGAAAAGAAAAGAAAAGAAAAGAAAAGAAAAGAAAAGAAAAGAAAAGAAAAAAGAAAAGAAAAAAAAAAGAAAAAAGGAAAGGAAAGAAAAGAAAAAAGAAAAGAAAAGGAAAAGAGAAAAAAAGGAAAAAAAATGAGTGCTAGTTATTAATTTAATTAACATAATCCCAGCGGGATTTCTGTTACTCTGCTTGTTACTCTCTTATTAAAGATCAAGGAAGAAATTTCCAGTGGATTTAGGCTTGATTCTCTGTCTATTGTTGCTTTCTTGCAGGAATCTCTTTCTTTGCTTTTATTTTTGTAGATATGACAACTCTGTTCAAAAGCCAGGCCACAGGAAATGCCCTGAAACATTTCCTACCTTACAAACCCTACCTTACTTACCATCGTTCTAGGCAACAATATTCTATCAAGGTATGGGGCAGTCCTTTCTTGCAACTCCTTTGCTCTCTGTTTTCAGTGAAAAGTGATATGAAGTACGCCTTCCTAAACTCATAGCTCCTAAACTGGGATAAAGTAGACTGATAACAGAGAATTTTTAAATCCTTCTGCAATTTTTGTGATTTTGAATGTTTCCTTGGGTTGGGGAAGGGTTCCTCACTGGTACCCTGTCTACCTAACATATGTGTACAGAATTTTGTTGTATAATGTTAAGCCACATGAAATTAAAATTCCTCAAGCTGTCCTCTACTTCAATATATGTAGTAGAGCAGTTATGAAAATCCAGGACATGCAGAAACAGCTTTGGAAGAAAGTCATTTATCTTTTCTCCAAACTAGTGGTAGAATTTTCAGACAGAACATTTTGGAAGCTCAATGGATCCATATTATAGCTCCTTAAACTTCACCTTTTATATGAATATGTGAGAGAGCCTTAATCTCCATTTGGAAGGTGTAATAAGAGTATAATTATTAAATACATTATATCTGCATATAAACCAGATTAACAGCTCAAGTGAGACCTTAAACAATCCTGTGATTCTCATGATAGCCGTGAGCTAATTGAATGTATTAGAAGCATAATCCATATGTATATTGACATCTCCCAGAACAAAGAATCTTGGAGACTTCATTACCACTCTTTGTCAGCAGCTATTTCTCTTCAGACAGAAGAGAAGCCTGTAACATAGCAGTGGTCTTTGTGTGTGTCTGTATGCAATTTCAATCTCACTGGATTCTTACTTTTGTTATATCCTTGCATTTATACATTCAATTTCATTGTATGTTTTTTTGTTGTTGTTGTTTTCTTTTTTTTAAAGTAGAGTGTCTTCAGTGTGAATAATATCTTCTTCAGCCTTGCCAGGCTTTTGTTATCCCAAATATAGATATTTGTTTTCATAGACAAATGATAGATTGAGTTTAATGACAAATTTAAGTGATATTTTTAAATACTTCATGTGAGTTTCTTTTATATATATTAATATTTGTATTTGTATTTGTATTTATATTTATATTTATATTTATATTTTTATATGAAAGAAAAAGAAATAGTCCATGTGTTGTGGAAATTTGAGATTATGCACTGTCTTTCTGGGAGTGCTACTGGAATGCTACTGGAATGCTACTGTCTTGTAGGGAAATAGACCTTGAGTTTATACAAAAGAAGCACAGTTTTACAAGGAGACGGTAATTCAGTCATTTAAATATCAAGAATTAAAACTGTGGCAACAGTTGTATTATGTAGAGTAAAATTTCAGATCTATAACATTATCTTTTAATATAGTGCAAACATCACCTGCAGTTATGCATAAATGTCCCACTATGGTATAGAGTTGTATGACCAGTTTTTATCACTTTCCACCATTTCTTCTGAATCATCTGGTGTTAGCCGTTGCTACAGGCAGGAGATATAGACCATAGGAGACCATTATGTGGTCTAATGAGCAGCTTCCTTCATGTATAAAGTCATACACAGTGTTCTGGGTTGGGGCAATCCCATACATGAGTACAGACTGGGAGAAGAACTCATTGAGAGCAGCCGTGCAGAGAAGGACTTCGGGTTCTACTGGACAAAAAGCTTGACATTAGCCATTAGTGCACACTTGCAGCCCAGAAGGCCAAGTGCATCCTGGGCTGCATCACCAGAGGCATGGCCAGCAGGCTGAGGGAGGTGAACGTCCTCCTCTACTCTGCCATTGTGAGGCCCCACCTGGAGTACTGTGTGTCCAGGTTTGGGGCCCCCAGCACAAAAAAGATGTCGACCTGTTAGAACGAGTCCAGAGGAGGGCCACGAAGATGATCAGAGGACTGGAGCACCTCTCCTATGAAGAAAGGCAGAGAGAGCTGGGGATGTTCAGTCTAAAGAAGAGAAGGCTCCAGGGAGGCCTCATTGTGGCCATTCAGTACTTAAAGGGGTCTCATAAAAAGGATGGAGAAGGACTCGTTACTCAGATAGATAATGATAGGACAAGAGGGAATGGTCTTAAACTAAAAGAGGATAGATTTAGATTAGACATTAGGAGGAAATTCTTCAGTGGAAGAGGTTGCCCAGAGAAGCTGTGGATGCCCCATCCCCGGAGGTGTTCAAGACTAGGTTGAATGGGGCCTTGGCCAATCTGATCTAGTGGGTGGCAACCCTGCCTATGGCAGGTCCCTTCCAACCCAAGCCATTCTATGATTCTGTGATTTTGTGCAGATAGCCCTATGTAAGGGATTTCAGTGTCGTCAACCTCGTTGTTACAAATGTGAAGAAAATAATATATCTTGCATGGGACTGGAGTCCTTCCAGAACCTGAGCAGGTGAACAATTGGTTTGTACATACTGATGGTTTTGTTTTTTCTCCTTCCATTATTACAAGTAACATAGTTAGCTAGGAAACAAAGAAGACATCAGAAGCAAACAAGGGTTTGTTTGATAATATTGTCAGTTTTTTTTTTCTTTTTTCTTTTCAATATACCTTTTGGGTAATCAAAAGGGGAAGATGAGAAACAGGAGGATTCAGCTGTCTTCAGGCAGCTAGGTAGAAATGATTTTTCCTTAATTCTCATATGCATGTTACGGTTTGCTTTTTAGCTTTAATATTTTGAAGTGTAAAAGCATATTTAAGGAAATGGACAAATTATATCTTTGTAAACAGCCATATGTTGGTATTTTTATTAAATTTAAAGGGTGATTTGAATGATGAAGGTTTTATTACTTTCAAGAAAAAGGAATAAATGCCCATCTGTAATATTTATGCTTTTTTTTTTCTTCTTCTTCTTCTTCTGTTAAAATATCTTCAGCTGCAGTTGTTCTCTGTTAGTTTTGAAAAATAGAGAAGACATGAGAAATTGCTCACAAGGTAATCTGATACTTCTTTTTATGCATTCTGTGGTGATGTATACCACATAAATGCCAACCTGTAGCCAGATTTTGTTCTTTTTCCTTACATTTGAAAGTATAAATAATTTTTGGCTATTGCAAGTACTGCTTGCTCACTTCTAGTGTTAGGAGCTACCATTCAGTGACTGGTCCCATGCGCAGCAGTCATACCAGTTTCCTCTGGAGACTGCACTTAGACCTATGTCAGTGCAGGCTATGTACAGGTATCTCATGTTAAGTTAGGCTTATGACAGTTTTTCTGGAAGGGAAACAAGGTTTCACTGGGGTTGAAAGCCAGAGGAAATGGTGCCTGGTCCCAAACCCAAGCTGGCACGCAATAAACTTGACCTTTTCAAGCTGTTACTAAAAATATATTTGCATGTATTTGACTGTTACATGTCCAGAAGGGATTACCTAAAATATCAGTAAGAAAACACAGGGAATGCCGAGGGGAAACAAATAACAATATGAAACTATGTGATCCAGGCTAATTTTACGGAATGGGAAAACAATGCAGGTTCACACTTGAAATCTGAAGACTGCATGCCAGAGAGCAGCTGAACTTCTCAAGCTGTGTGCCATGCTCTCTTTTTCTGAAAATTAAAATGATATTTATCATCAGGAATATAGTAAAGATGAGTCTATAGATATGACTCCACCAGCTGGCTCAATGAACTTCATTCAAACCACAAAATGTTGCTGCCTCACTGTAGTAACCTTGAACTTTATTGCTATAGTAAAGGTTAAAAGTTCACACAAAATTATTTCAAAATCCAAATACCACTAGCAGTAACTACTCAGTAAAATACTAAGAGGCATAAAAGTGACACATTTGCCTTGTCATTCATTATTTTATGAGATACCCATTTTTACTGAGCACAGTGTAAAGATTTATTTATGACTGGTAAGATCTGACACGTCAAAATGTTTTCTATTATGAGGGAAATGAAAAAGGACTGCTAAAAAATTACTTTTACCATTTTTAACCTAGAAGAAAGAATGAATTTCAGTCAGAGCTTCTAATGTTTAAGGGAATCAATTCACAGTGTGCTTTTAAGTCAAAATGAAGTTAGAACAGTGAAGAGACAACACAGCAAACCATCCTAAAAATAAAATTCTTCCTGTCTTCTTTGTTGTATCTGAAAGTTTGTTATAATCTGTATAATAACATTCTGTAGTTGTCTGTAAAAAAAAAAAAACTAATTATTTTATCATAGTTGATAGTTTATAAACTATCACTACCATAAATATAGTTTATCATTAAAAAGATACTACTCCCCGAGGATTATGGGGGATGGATGAAGAGCTGAAAGAGAACTTGTGGGTCAAGATGACAGGCAGGGTAGGGACAGGGGACGTTATAGTGGGAGTGTGCTACAGACTACCTGATCAAGAAGACCAAGCAGATAAAGCCCTGTATGAAGGGATGGAAGCAGCCTCACATTTGCAAGGCCTGGTTCTCATTCTTCAATCACCCCAATATCTGTTGGAGGGACAGCACAGCAGGGCATAGTCAATCCAGGAGGTTCCTGGAATGCATTGATGACAAACTCCTTCTGATAGAGGAGCCAACAAGGAGAGGTGCTGTGCTGGACCTCATTCTCACCAACAAGGAGGGGCTGGTGGGGAATGTGAAACTCAAAGGCAGCTTTGGCTGCAGCAATCATGAAATGGTGCAGTTTTGCATTCAGAGGGCAGCAAGGAGGCAGCACAGCAAGCTTGTTACCCTGGACTTTGGGAGAATAGACTGTCATTTTCAGGGATCTTGGTAACGTACCACGGGACAAAGACCTGGAGGGAAGAGGGGCCCAAGAAAGCTGGTTAATATTCAAGGATCACCTACTCCAAGCTCAGGGGTGATGCATCCCAACAAAGAGGAAGTTGGGCAAAAATGCAAGGAGACCTTGCATGGATGAACAAGGAGCTCCTGACCGAGCTTAAACAGAAAAAGAAGGCATACAGACATGCACATAAGGACAGATAGCCTGGTAGAGATACAGTGATATTGCCTGAGCAGCCAGGGATCAGGTTAGGAAAGCCAAAGCCCAGTTAGAATTAAATTTGGCCAATGGCAGGAGGGGTTGGAACTAGATGAGCTTTAAGGTCCCTTCCAACCCAAACCATTCTATGATTCTATGATTGCTGTGTCAGAACAGATCCCTTAGACTGTAAAAGCTGTGAAAAGAATAGCCCATAGTTATGTTTAGTAACCAGACTCACTGACCAAAAGATATGTATGGAAATTCCCAGGTAATTAATGAGTTAATTCCTTGCTTAACTTTAATATTGTAGAGCCTGTGAAATGAATTTTTGGACATGGTGAGCATTGAATATTGCTTTTGAAATCAGCGGGGTCCCAGAGGGTCTTCCCTGTGACTCAACTGGACCAGTGAGGCTTTGGAGCAAACAGAAGGAAGGGGCTTGACTTACTGATTGTTCATTTATTTGGTCAACATGGACGCTGCGAAACTTCAGTTACCATACTAGCCTAAGGTAGTCGTCATTCAGCACCCTTGTAATTCCATAGCCTAAATATGATATCCCATCTAAACTGTCCTAATTGTCCATGCATGTTCTTGAGGCTGGTATAGCTAAGTATTTGTTTTTGCCTAATGCTATGATTTTCTCATAGCACAATTCCGACAAACTTACCTCCCCATACATCTGTTTCACCTTTTTTAGCATTTGGGAGGTAGATTAGCACCAAACCTGTGACTGCCCATCTTGGTTTTTTGTTTATTTTTGTAGTGCCATTCATGCCTGTCTCTGGTGATTGTATATGCATTTTGATAATTGGCAATTAACTATTGGTAATTAATAACTTTGGTAATTAACTGTCAGATCTAACCATCTGATAGGTGGAGAGATTCAGATAGATTACGTAGGTTTCAGAAACAGGAAAATATCTAAATGTATAGAAACTTTAGTTCATGCAAATGGGTAGAATTCAGAGATTTTTGAAATATCATTGTAAAAGATGACTCTTCATAGGTATATAATCAAGAGATATCACAAATCAGGGCATTTCTCAAAATATTTCATACTCTGTGGAAAGGAAATTATATTGAAAAGAGGGGCATTGCAGATGTATTCCAACATGTCTGGTTTAGGTACAGAACCTGAAAATCTTTGGGTGATCACTTCTAGTTTTTACTTCCTAAATCTCAGGATTTAGAGTCTATTGTAATCTCATGGGAAAGGTCCATTGTAGTTCATACTGAAATGACAGCATTAATTTTTATTTTAGTATCTAATTAATACTATCATCTTCTCAGCTTTAATAATCATTCTATGATGGCACCATAATTCTGGAACCTTTAGTCCACAGTGGGGCAGATGGGCTTAGGCTATTATTATAGTTTTTATTACTGAGTTGCAGCAATTAATCAACTTTAAAATGTATGTTGTTGCTACTACAAAAGCTGTTCTTAGATTCATACGATAATTTATTTGTAAAGGATGTCTGGAAGCCATCCAGTCCAGCCCCCAAATAAGATTTAATTGGTTTTCAGTGCTAAAAAACACAAACTCATGAATGTCAAATTACATAGCTGGCTTGCTAAACTGGGCGCTCTGTTCTTTTCATTGTGTTATGTGGGCCTCATGGACAGCAGAGCAAGAGCAGTCCCAGGTTTTCTGCTGGTAAAATGATTCTCTGATCCTTCTTAAGCCTTAGGACAATAAGCCACACTGGCATTTAGATTTTTAAGATTTTTCTGGTTTTCATTTATCCTGTGGCACAGACTGTATCTTGGACCATATCTTGTACATAAGCACTATGCATTTTTGGGAGGGAGTGCTTGTAAGTATGGGGGAAGGGAGGAGATGGGGTAGTTTTTTTAATTCTACTTTGAGGATAAGTCTGCAGTAAGTGAGCTGCATTTGCTATAGCTTGAAATATCTTAAGAAGCATGGGAGGAACTGAGATTTTGATTGCTTTTTATTTTGGTGCTGAAGTTTTCAAACAAACAGAAATTAACTCTTTTTCTATTCCTGATACTATAACTAAGTGTATATGCCTGTCATCACAACTTGCAATTCTAAACAAAAATCTTTATCAACATATTTTATAGGCATTAATAATCACCAGAGTATTTTTCTTCCTATCTTCTTTTGGTTGTATTGTCTTTTCAAGCATAATGAATGAATGAGCTTTGGGGAATCACTTTGGCTCATAGTGAATGATTCAGGAAATGAAAAATTTCCAATGCACATAGCAAATGCACTTAGGTCAAAAGAATCCCATCTGTATTCAGCTTTTTGCTTGATGCTAGTCTATATAGATAGCCACATAGTCATTAATTCAAACAGAATCAACAAACCTTGGAAAACCTGATGGGCTCTAAATGGTCATCCACAAACCCCAAAGATATCATCATCATTTCTGTTCACCTTGCAAAAAGTGTGACTTCATCAAGGGAAAATCCTTTAACAAATCCACTTTTTTATGAAAAAAAATTTATATATATATGAAAATAGTCTAGATTCAGTATCGAAGCTCTATATTTCCCCTTCCTCTGGATGAATCCAAATTAGGAATGGCTAATACATATATATATATATATATATTTTACCTTCTGATCTAGCCAAAGGCTGAAATTCAGCTGTGGCTGGTTAATAATACCAGTAATTTGCATTATTAATTTTGGACTACGTTAAGTTTATTCATTTTGTGTTCTTTCAATATTTAAAAATGAGTTCATGAAATGTTTATGAAATAAATAATAAAATGAAAAACGATCAAAATAAAATTAACTAAAACCTCTGAGTATGTATTCAATTGCAGCTTTGCTTCAAGATTCTGTTTTCTCAAGGAAAACGAGAGATTGCAAACAGTCATGCAAATCAAAAAATTAAGACAACAATAATAGGTATATATTGAAACCAAATTAGGCATTCTTGTTGTGGATCTGGTTAATAGAAGATTAACATGAAACTTTAAAATCAAGCTGGGAACTTCTTTATAGAAGGTCTAATTGTCTGAAGATGCTAGGTAACACTGACTGACTTTTTCTATTTGTCTATCTTATTGTCAATTTAATGAACAATGCATCCCTGTGTGGTTACTGTATTGCATCCAATTAGATACAGTTGTACTTTTAAGTGTTTTGATAATGTCTCATTGCCTGTTTGCCACTGATGGATAGCTGTAAAAGGACTTTGTTATGGATTGCTACCTCCAAACCAATATGCACTGGAAATTCTTAATTTCAGACTGATAGATGACTTTATATCTCATGTATGACTTGCAATTTTAAAACTTCTTTAACTTACTAAATTGGATTTAATTTGTCTTATTGCATATTACAATACCAACAACACAGAGCAACACTGGACAAGAAAAGCACATAATTAAACTAAAATAGCATTAGCAAATGGTATTTTCATTTAATTCTGTGCTGTCCAGACAATAGAAGACAAATGCAGAGTAAGTAATACAATGAATTGGAAGTTAGTCTGCATATACACTAGACAAACACAGTTAATCATATCCATGTGAAATGTAGTCAGTTGTAGTCAGTATGATGTATTATGCATGGATTAACATTTGTACACATATTATTTTGTCAGGACAGCCAGAATTAGTTCACCAGTTCAGTTTGTTCTTCATATTGTTTTCTTGATGTTGTCGTTTGTTTGTTTGTTTTTTAGTATCCTTCAGACTAAAATTCAGTACTTTCACCGTTTGCATCTCTTCTGACTGGTATTTATTTCTATGTGAATAACTGAACCAGCCACATTTAACCTTAGATGTCAAATCAATGTGTACTTTAAGATTTCTGTTTTCAGCCATTCACAATGTAAATCCTGGTCATGTGCACAGAAATGAATATTCCTTATGAAAGCACAAAATATTTTAAAGGAGAAAGGATAAGACTGAGCAGAATATCTTAACTCAGAACTAGAAATTTCTCTTTTTATATACAGCAGGACATGAAATCTGCTTCTTGGAACATCTGTTTCCAAAGCACTGAAAAGGGACATTCTGATTTCATCATGCCCTTCTCTTTTTTTATACTGTTTTGCTCTATTTTGTACTGCATTACATTTTCTCAGCTTAGCTCATCTGGACTGAGTCAAAAGTCCAATGTGCTGTTTCTTGCACTGTCTCAACTTCCTAACACTTGAAGTTCTATTCAGTATATGTATAATCTCTTGTTACTTTTAGTATGATTTTGTACTTTTAGTACAAAGTCTAGTCTAGTCTAGTTAAGTTTCAAGTAAAAAGTGATTGGCCAACTCCATCATGAGCTACATCAAAAGAGCCAGCAGGTCAAGGGAGGTGATTGTCTCCCTCTGCTCTGCCTTCTGAGTCCCTGCTTGGAGTAGTGCATCCAGGTCTTCGGCTGCAAATATAAGAAGGATGCAGACCTGTTAGAGCAAGTCCAGAGGAGGGCCATGAATATGATCGGAGGGCTGGAGCACCTCTCCTGTGAAGAAAGACTGAGAGAGCTGGGAATGTTCAACCTGGAGAAGATAAGGTTCCAGGGAGATCTCATTGCTGCTTTTCAGTACTTAAAAGGGACTTACTAAAAAGGTGGAGAGCAATTTTTTGCTCATGCAGATAATGATAGGACAAGAGGGAATGGTTTAAACTAAAAGAGGGTAGATTTAGACTAGATTTTAGGAGGAAATTCTTTACTCAGAGAATGGTGAGGCACTGGAAGAAATTTCCCAGAGAGGTTGTGGATGCCCCATCCCTGGAGGTGTTCAAGACCAGGTTGAACAAGGGTCTGGGCTACCTGATCTCATGGGTGGCGTCCCTGCCTATGGCAGGGGGGTTGGAACTAGATGATCTCTAAGGTCCCATCCAACCCAAGCCGTTCTATGATTCTGTGCTGTAAAAGTTTTATCTGAAGGCACTGTTGTAGGTCTTTAGTCACTGTAGTCACTGCATTGTGTTATTAATGGAAGTAAAATGTGGGTGTAATTGTCTAAAATTTTGACCTTGCTAGAAAGAACAAGTCCTGTAGCTAGGGGTAAGGAATGTTCCCATGCCTGTTTCTGTGACAGAGGAAGAACATCCACCTTTCACTGTTTCCATTGTTGACTAGTATCCCACAGACGGGTAGGTAAGCAGAAGCTGAAGAAGAATGGAAATGTTATGTGCTGCCTAAAGCACACTAACACTTTTTGTACCTTTTCTTTATAGCACTCCATTAAGAATGATCCTATGGAATGTAGTAATGTGATCAGTGCCATTGCAATGACCTTAGTCTTCCTATCTAAGCATATTATGTGACTATATAATCAATGAATGCCTGCTATGCAGTAATAAGGAATCTAGACTATTGATTGAATGTACATATATATGATACTTGCTGTACATTGTGTGTGGTTTGCAAGTGGTATATAAGTAAATTAGGTAGTTTATTCCTCTGCCCTTGAGTTTAAACAAGAAAGAAGTAGGTATGCAAACATTAAACTGCTAATGCAAAATATAGGGTATGAAACAGTGTATTTACAAAAGTAAATTGCAACCTGCTGAATTTTAAAGTTGTGAATCATTACCCAGTGATCAGCAATGACCTGTTGCTGAAGCTAAAATTAGAAAGCACACCTGCCTGGTGTTTTGCTGAGCAGAGCTGTTATCATTCTGTATTCAGCTGGGATTCAGGGGAAATGGAAAAACAGTCTTTTTCAATGTTGCTTAGAATTCCACTCTTATGAAATATATATTCCATTTGGTATTTGCCTTTTCAGACTGTTAATTAACTGGCCATTCCTCTTCAGTTAAATTTATTGTTTATTTTATAAACATGGAATAAAAGATGCAATTAAAAACAAACAAATAAAACAAACAAACAAAAAACACTTTATTTCATGTAGTCAGTCCCTATTCTGGAAGGAAAAAATAACCTGTGATTCTCTAAAACACAGCAAAGGGGCTATGCATGTATCTCCTTGGAAAGACATCATCATTTATGTTTACTGAAGTCTTACTCCACAAAGCCATACTGTCCCCTGAAGCAATTCTCCAGAGTAAAGAGAAAGCTCCCATTTATGTGTGCATATTTTTATGTCTTCATAGGCACTAATAATCACTGTCCATAAGCTATTAAGAATTGTCTCATATGAAGACTGATGGCTGTTAATGAAAGGATAAAAAACTGCATTTGGGGAGATTAAAATGCTGTTAATTTCTGTATGCATTTAAGATCAATAAAATGCTAATTAGGATATGCAAATTAGGACTTTATGAATTCCATCACAAACATTCACAAGTACCTTATCCATAAATCACATTCAGTTAATGTATTTTTGTTATGCAGTTGGGGAAAAGGCTGATGAGCCAGCCCAATTAGGTTTAATTTACATGTGTATGGAATTTTGTAATATAGTATTATGAAACTAATATACAAGTAAGAAGAAACTAATTATAACATGTATTTGCTTGAGTAAGATGAAAGAAAATTGAAGTTGATCTTAAAAAATACTGTTACTGACTTGAGGTAGTGGTAATGTGAGATGAGTGTAGAAATTTTAAGTTACTCTCATGAAATAATACTGTAATTCAATAGTTGTCTCTTAAAACTCTTGTGGTATTGCACTGTACAAATCTTTAGATTTCTGAATTTATGGTGTCTAAGTCCAACAGTGACCAACAATGCTAGTAGGAAAACTAGCCTTATACAGAGGACAGCAAGTGACAAGAACAGATAAAAGCAAAACAAAGTCCATTGTTCAGCTGTCACTAATGGCACAAGCCATATAGCTATTGACAGGCAGACATAGAGACAGGAAAAGGGAGGGAAGGGAAGGGAAGGGAAGGGAAGGGAAGGGAAGGGAAGGGAAGGGAAGGGAAGGGAAGGGAAGGGAAGGGAAGGGAAGGGAAGGGAAGGGAAGGGAAGGGAAGGGAAGGGAAGGGAAGGGAAGGGAAGGGAAGGGAAGGGAAGGGAAGGGAAGGGAAGGGAAGGGAAGGGAAGGGAAGGGAAGAGGAGAAGAGAGAAGAGAAGAGAAGAGAAGAGAAGAGAAGAGAAGAGAAGAGAAGAGAAGAGAAGAGAAGAGAAGAGAAGAGAAGAGAAGAGAAGAGAAGAGAAGAGAAGAGAAGAGAAGAGAAGAGAAGAGAAGAGAAGAGAAGAGAAGAGAAGAGAAGAGAAGAGAAGAGAGAAGGGAAGAGGAGTTCCTGCAAGTAACCCTGGTGCCTTTCACTTGCACTGAGAATTCTGCTCTGTTTTTATTTTAATGTAGATGTTCTCTTTCAAAAGATTTCCGTACGTTTTTGATTAGCACTTGAATAGGTTCTAGTAGGGAAGTGTATAGCATAAGTGTTTAGAAAATTACTTGGACAAAATCACTATGTGGGAAAGAGAAGTGAAAAAATTACCTTCTGTTGGATAATCTTTCTGTGAGGCAGTTAGCAGTCATAGACAAATCTTCATTCTATTCTTTCCATCCAGGTAGTTCTTTTTCATTGCTGAAGCATTTCTAACTTTGCATCAGGGCATTTGTGTATGAGCAGTGTTGAAATACCTAACTTGACACATTAAACATTTCACTTTGCGAGAGAAAATAGCCTTTGGCGACTGTGTTAGCACACAATGTAACCCATACTTTTTAACCTATGAGTTGGGAGAATTAAACATTAATTACCTTTAATTTAATATGCTGTACAAAGGTTGAACTGCAAGTCATATGGTTGTTACAGATGATAATATCAAGGAGGACTCATTTTCAGTCACCACCTCTCCCATAGTTTACAGCAAGCACCATCTGAGAACATGCTGTTTTGCTATGAGTTGTATGTAAACAAGAGCTGGAGGATGCTATACGTTTTCTTCTCTCCTCCCCTCCCCCACTTTTTTTTTTTAAATTAGTTGAGTTTTCACTCTTCAGTGGAATTTAAAATTAACCTCATGCCTATTTCTGAAGCTAGACGTAGTAGTTTTTATATTTGGCCACTTATAAGCAACAGTACTTTAGAGCTGCAATTTAATGGGCTTCTCCCATAAAACTTCATAAGTAAGGAACCCACGGTTCAGTTAAATTCTTCCTGACTGCAAGGAGAAACAGTGCAGTTTTTGCCATTACTTGCCATTTCTTTTTCAAAAATAATGTAAGAGCACACTAAAGTCTAAAATGAATAGAGCAACACACTATCTAATTCAAAGATTAATCCTTTCTGAAATGAGGAGTTGAGAAGAGACAGGAGGAAGTGAAATGTGAATAAACTGGATAAAATTTTCAAATCTATTCATAAGTTTTGGAATTATTTTAGCACAATTAAAATTTATCAGGTTAAATCTAACTGCCTCATTAAAAGTACATTTTATAACCTTTAAAAATACTTTAAAAAATATTCTATGACTGTAAGGCAACATATTTATACTATTTTCTGTAAATTATAAAATATAACTGTTAGATCACATATCTGACTACTTTTTTTATATATCTAAGACTTATTGTCCTTTGGTCTCTAAATGTGAAGTTACTGGAGGAATTATAAGGTCATTCTATTATTTCAGACAACCAACCTCTTTAAAGAGGTGACAGAAGCAATTTATCAACAAATTAGCTCTTTTCTGAAAGACTAACCAAGGTGGTCATTTTCTAGTAAAAATGAAATTGGTGCTGCTGGTAACCCCTGGCTATGCTCACCTTGGTGAATGTGATACAGAGACATGCAGTACCTGTTTAACCCTGTCATTCAAGAGCTTGTTCTTCATCTATTAAAAAGCTTAATGTAGAAACTCATTTAAGTGTTACTACAAATGAAGATGGGAAAGAGGTTTTCTACATAATGTAGCAAGTTAAAAATTGCTTCTGTTAAAAGATATTGCTTGTATTTAAATTTATTTTATTTTTTTTAAGTTACACTTTAAAAATTTTGCTCAGTTTTGGCATGTTTATCTGCTCTTTCCTAATTTTATTACCAGCCGTAGTCTACAAGTTGTTTTTTTTTTTTTCCTCTAGTACACACTCTGCCTCTCATCTCATAGGAACCATAAAAGTTAAAATGTCATTTTTCGTAGTGGCAAAACCATCAACATCTTCATTAAAGCTAGTATTTTACCCTGAAAGTCAGGGAACCAGTGTGCCTGTTCAGCTACTTGGTAAAAACATGCCAAGAAGTTAAAATATTTCTAATGTAAAAGAACGTTAATATTTGGTTTTCTCTTAGTATCTATGATGGAAGTATGTATTCATTCGGAAGCATATCTGTCTTTCCAATATAAACCTCAGTTGGGTTTTTACATTACTTCTGTATTTTCAAAACAAGGAATGTTATTTGTTTCACAGAACTGACATGAAGTTAAAGGGTAAGAATGGTAATGTTTTTGGTGTAACTGGTATATGTCAGCCTCCACTATTGGGATTTCAGGCATCTATCCTCTATCTACACATTTGTGCTCCTTGAAAACTACTCTGTAAAACAGATTTAACAGGAAAAACCCTGGGTCTGTTTTTCACATGAGTAAGGATAGCAGTTTTAAATAAGATAGTTACAAGCATATGGGTTTCCATTAGAGATCTCATTTCTGCAGGCTATTGAAGGAAATCTTGTAGCTAGTCAGGTTAGAATAGCTTCAAAATGAAACTGAACAATGTTGACACTCTTTGAAGATACAAACATACCATTCTAAACAGCCAGAAGATAAAAATACAGTCATGCACTGTCTATGTTGTACTCTAATTTTCTGGGTGTACCATTGGATAATTAGGTAATGTAGAGAACATTTTGGTGGAGCTCTTTTCATTGCATATTATTATTATTATTGTTGTTGTTGTTGTTGATGATGATGATGTTGTATTTGGGGGGAGGTGTGGTGCTGTGAGTAAAGTCAGAAGTTTAGTGCTTAGATTATGTAAAGAAATTGATCCACTGACTTCTGCGATGTGTAACTAAGCAAAGAAAGAAACCCACTACCATGTTACCCTTCTAGCAGCATGTAGGAGATACAATGGAAAAGTAAGCTACATTATCTGTTATGTTTGAAGTGTTTTTACTATATGGGATTATCTGTCAGGGAATTGGTAGTATTTTCTGCACTGAGCTGGTTAATTTTGCTGATAGAGAAAAAATTGATTGCTCTGAACTTAGTTCTGAACAGTTCTGAACTTAGAAACTTGATAGAAAATTAGAGGAACTGGAAACTGAAAAAAATGATCCTGTTGCTGCCATAACATTGTACAGATTTGGAAGCTAAACTACTATTATAACATATGAAGCAAATAAAATTATGTATAATATTTATCTGGTTTTATTTTCATGCAGTTATACTTAACAGTGCTCAAAACTCCTGTTACCACTTTGGGTACGTTTGTTTAGCAGTATAGCACATATGCTGTTGTTTTATGCATTGTCTTCAGAATAGCTGCCTATAATATATTGATACTTGAATGTTGGGTATTAAGTGTTGGCTCACAAGACTACTGTCTTAAATGTTAAATATAGAAGGAAGATGAAACTGTGTCCAGAACATTCCTAGGAGATTCAGCATAGGAAAACACTATTCTAATGGTGTTTTGTTGTTGTTGTTGTTGTTTTGTTTTGATTTTTTCCCCTTCTTTTCTTCTATGAGCTGCCAAGATAGGTCTTAATTGAATTTCAGTAGCTCTTCTGTTACTAATGCCTTTGAGATGTAAATTGAGTTTTTGGTTGCTTTTTGGTTTTAAGATAACATAGTTCTTCAGTGAATAGTTTATATATTTTGAAACATTTTTTGTTGGCCTTTGTTTGGCCCTCATGTTAATAGTCTCAAGAAAAATGTAGAACCTATACCAGATTCTTAATGCATTAAGATAATTATGTTACATCAGTGATAACTATATAATAAGTTGTAGTTATTTTATAAAATATTATGTGCAGCATAAGCTTCAGTATTGGTGGGCAGGGTAAGAGAGATGGAGGAAAGAACAGATACATTAGCCAAAACACTCAACAAATCCTAGGGTATATAATGATTCTCAAGTACTATGATGGCCACTTCTCACAGTTAGTTTCAACTTTGTAGCTTTTCCACTTTAATTTTGTTCATTCCTCAAGTCTTGTTCTCCCAGTTTGAATTTTCTGTATTGGTTTCCATGCCCTCTCCCTTTCTCTATCACTTTCTTGACATTTCCCTGTTAACTTCTCCATCTTGCCCCTTTATTTCCTTGCTAATGTATCACTTCAACCCCTCATACCTTGCCATTTAGTTTATGTTGATCCTGTTTTGATATCACTTAGTTCCCTACTCAAATTCCCTGTTAGTATCAGTGTCCCTCCTGGACTAATTTTTCACCTTTGCATTCTTGTAGACTCTTATGTATCCATCTAGTCCCAGCCTCCGCTCTTTCCAACCTCCACCCCTCCTCCACCCCCTCCCCACACACTTTTTCAATTATCATCAGATTTTTCCTCTTCTTCATGTCCTCATAAGAAGTACTTGGTAGTTTTAAGAGTAGTTGATAATATTAGATGCACTTGTAATAAATCAAGTAGAGATATACAGTTGTGTAGGTGGTATGTATAAATAATACCTCATATTTCTCAACTGTATACTAAAATGCAAATGAGTATTTTTCAGTATACTACTGCTGGATACTCCAAAGCTTTTTATGGTGAATAAAGGAGACACAACGGATATGTAAAGCCAAGAATTTTTTGTCAATATAGTTGAAATCTTATCTAAGTGGAGAATTATTATTAGTATAGATCTAATTATTAAAGCCAAGGGAAATAAAGGGTTCTGAATGAAAATCTCAATAATAATAATAATAATAATAATACAATTAAACAATTAAAATTGTTATACTCAAACTTCTTACTATCTACCTCATTCTCTGGTGTTATCATCTTCTTTCCTTCATGGAAAGTGTGAAGCAATATTCCTTCCACAAGTTCCTTACAGCATTTTTATTTTAGCCACTCTTCACTTTAGTCACACTTCATTGTGACTTATTTTACAGTAAAAATCTGAGTGAATCATGAAAAATGTCTAAAACACTACAAATTAAGCATTTCTCTTAATTTTTCAACCTGGGGGACAAATATAGATCCTACTAAGGTAGTCTTTCTTACCAGTGCTGTGACAGTGCTCAAATGTTTGTATCTAATAATAAGAAAATAACAGCCAGATCCCAAGGAAATTGTTTATGCTTGCATTACATTTGAGTCAGATTCTCTCTCTCTCTGTACGAGAATAATTGATTATTCTTTTCGTTTGTTTGTTTGTTTGTTTGAACATCTCTGTAGGTGTACATACGAAGCAAAACACTAGTCCCAAACTCACCATTAGAGTGATTGCAGTCAAACAGAGCAATATATACTGCTTCTGGTCTTCAGGGTACTTTGGATATCTACAAAGTCCTGCACTGAGTACGTGGACCTGTCAATTATTGCAGAATTTCTACTGTGAATTAGTTTTGGTTTGTGTTGCTCAGGTGATGGATTTAATCCAAGACTTCGGGCTTGGACTAGAGAATAATGTTATAGGCTTGAAAGTTATTATTTTTAAATAAATTTAGCAGTACCTGTTTTCTTGAATACCCAAGACTAACACTCATATTTAAAGAAGAATTTGTAATCAGTTTGGCATGGAAAGCATTTGACTGTGATCATTAGGCATGAAGAGAATTTCATACCACAGGAGCAATAAGTGGGTTATGTATTTCAAGGTCACTTTGTTCATTTATTAAAAAGAATCTTGGACACATAACCACTAGTGAGAGAAACATCTGTGTTCTCCACTCATATTCCTTTCCATGCCACACAGGAAATTTACCTCTCTCTATTTTGAATACTGTTAACTCAGTATGTAAGATCACAGACCTTCCAGCCTTCATGAAAGATTAGATCTCTTTAGAGATTTTCATATCAGGGGAATTGAATTACTTTTACTGCTGAATTTCTTTTTTTTTTTTCTTAGTTAACTCATTCTTACTGCGTGTTTCAGCAGAGAATGTTATTGAAATCTGTTCCATAAAGCTTCAAAATCTTGGTGTCAGATCTGGATCACTGACGACAATCTACAAAGCAGTAGTTCTTGAAATTTTTGAAGTCCCAGACTTAAATTTGAATAGTGACTTTTGTCTTTAATTGCTACTGTTTCCTAATCATACATTGTCTATATTACCCACATTTCTTTCCTAGTTGTTTCTTTTCTAATTACAATGCTCCAGGATTTTATCATGCTGCCTTAGTGTTACAATAATTACCTAGCATAATGGGGTTCCTTTACTGGAGATTCTGAGCACTACAGAATGCAAATAATAAATAATGGTATCAGCAGCCTGAGAGACTTGTACTGCATTTCCAGGGAGAGGGTAGTAATAACTAAAGCACATTTGGAGATGTGCATCTACTAAGTCAGTCTTAAGCTTTACTAAAATGGATTGCATTGTGACCCAAATACTACACTGCTTTTTCAAGTGAATATTGATTATTTGTAATTACCTAATGTCTTTTGCAGGAGAGCATGCCATACTTTCTTAAGTTTCTGTTGATTCAAACAGATAAATTTTATTTAGGCCAGCAGAATTTAGAAAAGATAACACCATTTCTCTCCTTTCTCTCATTTATAAATGCTAAGTACAACTTAGCATTTGCTAAGTACAACTTAGCAAAATACTTACTTGGGCAGTCTTGATGGTTCTGCATAATCTTAAGTCTTTTCCTATTCATACTGTAGATGCCTTTACGATTTTAGAGGTGTAATGTTGCTCATATTTTCTTCACTGAACAAAAGTGTCAAGACTTATTTGAAATCAAAGGCCCAAAAGTGTTTTTCTTGCGCCACTGCAGTGGATTTCTAAACATTAATTATTCATGAAGACCTTGAACCACTTGAGTAAATGCCATTAAAGACAACTGCTGTGAGAAGCAAGCTAGGGAGTGAGAAATTGTATTTATGATGTCATTCCATGAGGACATATGAATAAACCAGTAATGACAATCAATTTTTATTTCTCAGGAACAGGCTGCATGAAAGCCTGGCCTTAAGGATAGTGGTTATGTACAGAGAAAAAATAATCCACCTACAAAAAATAATATATTTTTTGTTCTCTTTGAAACATTAAAGCCCGTTAATTGATTTTAGATGAAAAGGGAAATGAGTGTTGTATGTGATTAACATACGCTGACTTTGCCTCACTAAACTATTTACTTACAAGTCCAGCATTGCTGTCACAGATGAAATTAGTTTATTTATCTTACTTTAGTGTCTGGAGGACTATGGCCAACATCAGGGAGGTGCTGTGTGCATTTATATTAGCATACATATGTATACATACTGTCAAAGGAGTCTGCATAGCGAGAAAGTATTTCAGGATTGAGGAAAACAAATTATAAAAAGATATATTATTTTTCTCATGGTGAATTGTCGTATCTGTTACTAATGTAAAGCTAGAGTCCTATAGAAACAATATGTGTATTGTAAGTAGTATACAGTAAGCAACTGTATTGCTGTGTTCAAAAGTAGTACGAACTTGGTTCTGCTGTCCTTGACACAGATACAGTTCCCTTTGAATTTATGCAACTGAGAACAGAATTAGGTCTTTTGTTAGCAAAGTAGGTGTTTCATATTGAGTTTAAGATTAGCTATGCAAATGAAATAGCACTTTGAGTCATCTATGTCCAAGTTTATTGTTCAAACAACAGTAATACTTATACAGAGTTCTCATGAGGTAGGTTGGCTTGTTCTTATATATCTGATGGTAGTGAAAAAGGAAGGATCCTGCCTTTCCTTGTTAATCTGGTATCCTTACGGTTGTGTACCGGGACAGGAGGAATTTTTTGGAGAAGAACACATCCTGATGCTTAGAATAATACCACAAATTTCTTCCCAAAATCCTTCAGGAAACAGTGTGCTATACGTAGATAAAATTTGTCTCAGATTGCATTGTTTTCATTAAAGTTTCAAAAGCAAGTAGAGATCCTTGACAAAAATAGCTTAGCATGTTAATAAGTGGATCTGTGGTCTCTTAAACACAAAATTGCTTAGTGTTATTTGTTTATTTACTTATTTTTTAATAATTATTCCTTTTAACTAGCTACTCTAAAACAAGGAATTCACAAGTTTATTGTGGATGAGACTGGAGGCTTCCGAATTTTTGTAAATGGAAATGGTTAGATATTTTAAATGCAGTATTCTTTCAGAAAAAAAAAAAAAAGACTCTGCATGGACAAGTAAACAAATATATGAAGTTTTGAAGTAAGAGATAGCATAATGGAAGCACAGAGAGAATATAGAGACAACAAAACAGGAAGTTGTGTGCAACGTTTTTGTAAAATACATGAACAAGTCCCATGAAGCTACTTAGTAAGCGTAATGCTTGCTACTTATTCAAACTGGGCTCCGTCTCGAAAAGCACAAGGTTATAATGAAGAAAACAGTCACTACCAAGTATGATCCCAGATTCAGCCATTCTAGGGACACTTGTCTTTGGTGCTTTTCATACTGTTTTTCCACAGATCACAAAATAACTTTAAGCTGTTATTGTAATATTTCTTCACTGAAACGTGTGTGCTAAGTACCAAATTAAAGACATTTTCCTTATTAGTTAGGCAGGCATACTTATATTTATTTAGCTTTTGCTTTACACTGTCTTACTTTCTATATCAGCACTAGTATTTGTTTCAACTGAGTAAACCTTAAATATTCTGTGCATTTGCTCAGGGAAATAATGCACAGCATCTTCAGGATTAGGTAGTTGTTTCTGTGAAAAATATCAATTAAGAAAGGCTGCAGGATGGTTTCTTTCTGTCAACAGGGCAGTCAAGGGTCATTGGGGACAGAGGGAGATGTCTGTATTCTGAAAGACATGTTCATCTCATCACACATTTTCTAATTAAGACACCCCATCTTTCTTGCTCCTGCTTCCTGTACATTGTTACATACTCATCCTTTGTGCTTCCATTGTCTGTGCACAAACTGAGATTCTTCAGCTTCTGTGTTTGTTGTATATACTTTAATTGTTTATTTGCATACTTCCCTTTTCTTTTAGATTGCTGTAATGGCACCATATTTTTTTATTTCCAAAAGTACTCCCTTCCTTTATTCATTATGTACCCTATGCAATGGGTCTATCACAAAAATCTTGATATCTTATATCCTTTTTTTTTTTTTCCATTTGTATAGCATTCCGGTCATTTACAATGTCTCAAGCATGTTCACAGATTTCAGTATTTTTCATTCAAAACAGATTACATATTGCATCTTATGCATTGTGAAAATGGATGGAAGATCAGCTGTAAATATTAATATAGCAAGGCTGAAAAAAAAAAAAAAGAGAGAGAAGAGAGAGAGAGACTTTGCCTCATTCAATAAGAAGTTTCCACCACTAAATTAGAAAATATTTGGTAGAATATGGAATCTAAAAAATAGGCAGAAGGGTGAAATAATAAGCCACATTCTAATATAAATATACTAAAAACTTCCAGATAAAGAGGAACCAAGGAGCTGTGAGACCTTCATTTCCACTTTTCTTCACAGCATATGTTAAAATCCTAAACAAACCAATGTTGTAAGAGTTAACACAAGAATGTAAAATGAGAATCTAGAGAAATGGATTCAGTTAAGCAGTTGCTTAAATCTTAACGAGTGATGGTATTGTAAGACCCTGAGTTAGATGTGCTGGGATAATGGATACAATCTGTAAAGACAGGAAAATAGAGAAATGCAAAGCACAAAGGCCACTGCAAGGGCACTTTCCCAAACATTAGTGGTGAGAAAGACCCAAAACTAATTAAAAGCATTGCTGTTCAGCTTGCTGTGCTGCATTGTTGCAAATCACATAAGCTACCTTCTCACTAGAGCTATTGCCACATTTCCTTTACATAAATAGAATACTTCATGATTTTCTTAAAGCTGCCATTAATTTGAATCATTGAAATATTTTCTCAGCTGAATTTCCAGCCCTCAATAGACTGCACTTTCAGGATATAAATCAATGGAGCTTTTCCCGCCTCTTCTTGTAACAGTCTAATACAATCCTTCATGAGCTCTGATGGTTTAATTTGGATTTTAGCAAGAGTAATGGTTGATTAAACGTTCTTCCAGGAACATTACCAGGAAACTTAGCAATGTTTTGAAATTGTAGCTATAGTTTTAATCTTTTTGTAACTTTTCGTATAATTCATCTAAAAGCCTCCTGAGGCTGTAGACTTGGATTTCTTTTAGAAGTTGAAGGTAAATTGGTCCTTTTGCCATGACACAAGCAATGAGCATCAAAAGCGATTCTGTATCTGCACATTAGTGAAGTAGCATAATGTCAAGAAAACATCTATGTGTGCTTCAACATTTGTTAGCTGAACTTGCCTTTAACCATCAATTTTAGTCAAGTCTGCCAAGCAATACATATATAGTTGTAGGATAAGAATTTTGCACAGGAATCACAAATTATGATTATTTAATTGATCAAGATCCAAGTAGCATGATGTTGGAATTAAGGTCTGAACATTAATAGAAATGATGAGGTACTTAGATTTTCTTTTTTAGGTGTTAGGTTCCCCTCAGTCAGTTTCTTTTTAGTAGCAGGTTAGATGTGAAGCAGCTTAGGTTCATGAACTTTGAGCCATCACAGCCCAATTTATGTTTAGCAAAACAAAGCCTGTAGGGCAAACATCCTTGAACAGGTCTGTCAAATATCTTTGAAATATGCAATTTTTAAAGACTATTTTCAGGCTTTTCACCCTGATCAACATTACCAACCCTTCTTTTTCTGTTCATGTGACAAATCCTCATGACAGCAACCCAGGGTCTTTCAGATCACAGAATCACAAAATGGCTGAGGCTGGAAGGGATGTCTGAAGATCATCTCTGGACCTCTGAATATCATCTAGTCCAACGCCCCTGCTGAGCAGCATCACCTAGAGCACGTTGCACAGGATGGCATCCAGGCAGGTTTTGAATATCTCCAGAGAAGGAGACTTCACAACCTCTCTGGGCAACATGTTCCAGTGCTCTGTCACCCTCACAGTAAATTGCCCTCTCATATTCAGCCGTAACCTCCTGTGCTTCAGTTTGTGCCCATTGCCTCTCATCCTTCCCTGGGCACAACTGAAAAGAGACCGGCTCCATCCTTTCAACACCCTCCCCTCACATATTTATACACATTAATGAGGTCTCCTCTCAGTCTTCTCTTTTTATCTGTAAACTGTTCATTGTACATTGGAAATATACTGGCAAGCACTTCCTTACTCTGCATGGTTTTAGTTGTGCTCAAAATGTATGTCTGTATTTTAGCTTCGTTTAAGAAAAAATCGGGAGTTTTGATGTTCCTTTTTGAAAAACTTCTTGTCTGGATCCAAGATATAACTTTCTTGCAGTATCACTTCCTCCCAAGTTTCATCAAAAGTACTTTGTCTTCTTGTTTTGGGCAATAACTGTATACCTAACAGTTTATATCACTGTATGTCAACTGTTGTTGAAAGAGTTTATTTTTTAAATTAGCAGATATTTACAGGTTAACTATACCATAGGTCCCTGAAATTCTGAAGTGTTTCAGAATCACAATGTTGGAGATTTTTAATCTACCTACATAAAAGTTTAACACTTGCTGTCTTTGTATAGTATCAATCTCTCAGAAAAGAGAAGGTATGTGTTGTTTCTGTTCACAGTTCTTGCAGTCTTACTGCAAAGTAAGCTGCTGGTCATAATGATGTATTTTAGGATATTGGACAGAGTTCTACTTGGGGTTCAACTGAGAGCATACCACAAATGCCATCAAACCCTGACCAGATAATACTGAGTTTTGGAGTGGAATCCTGGAACTAAACCAGTCAATGGGAATATTGCCACTGATTTGATTTGGGTCAGAATTTCACCATGGGTTTCTTCGTGCCTGGGGCTTGCTGGAATTTTGGAGTTTGAGTTCAAATGTAACAGACTGTAACAGCATCCATGCTATAAACTCTGCCACTTTATCTTGGCAAGAAAACGAATTCATCTTAAAATATCCAAACAATTCATGGAAGCAAGATAATTCACTTCTGACGTGGCTCATCCTCAGTCATTGCTAAATAAGTGGAGTCATGCTATGCCAATAATGTCATTATAGCAATGGCTATTGCACACTAGTGACAGGGCTGATGTTGTCAAAGACATATTACACCAAACTTCAGTTAATCTTTGCCACTCTTATTTGCCAAACAGGAAATAATCTGTATTCTTTGTACATCTGAAGTGGAAAGTAAAAAGCAAATAGGGCAGACAAAGATATATTGACTACTAGTGTTTGTGAAATGGAACACAGACAACAGTATTCTGCTTTGTTACTTAAATGTAGGACAAGAAAACAATGAAATGATCGTAAATGATAGTTATTCCCATTGCAGTCTCTGAATTTACTCTAAAATGGACATCTTTGTTTAAGAAAAATACCCCCGAAGACTTATTTCTGAAGCCTGAGTTTACAAATGGCTCTTAATAATAGAATTCAGAGAAAAGCAAAGTACAAGTCAGTAGATTAGGAAAGGCAGTCAGTATAAAATATACAGAAAAGGCAAGAGGAAAACCCTTTCTCTGCCTACGTTTCCCAGCTCCAGTGAAGGTAGGTATGTCACAAGAGGTTTTTTTTTATTATTATTCTCAGTAAATAAGAGGAAAAGCAGCTTAAATATCTGCAACTTGGCTACAGACGTCAACTGTGAAATCTGGTTTATGCTCCTTCCACTTCTTTTTGCACGCCTGCTTTGGAGCCTGACTTGAAGAGATCTCTGTGTTCCAGTTGTTAGCACTTGCTGGAGAATTCTCTAAAGTCCACTTGACATACTTTATTCACTACAAATAACAAGCATTAAAACAGGACCTTGTCACTACCTCTAGAACCTCATCCATTTCAGAAATTCTCCACCATTTTGAGTGAAATGTTTTAGAGACATTAATAACATAAATAGAGTTATCAACTAATGTAGACAAAAAATAATAATAATAATAATTAGACAATTTTCAGGATTTGGATATGTTTGGAGGCTTTCAGAAGCTTGTTGGTATCAATAATTGGGATGTTTTGGAGGGATTTTTGTCCTAGTAACTATTTTAAGCAATTTGGAATAGATTCACATACTAAGCCACAAGTGATATCTTTGAGCTTAATGGCCCTTGATGGATTTTTCTTCTTTTAATCTGTAATAAGTGCTTTTGAATCTACCATAGCATTTGTAATTCAGAACAACTTGCAGCAGTAAGCTGCACAATTTAATACCTTGCTGTATATGAAAATTTATCTTTTTTCGTGTGTGTTAAAACTGCTACCTACTGAAAAGCGGGAAGTTATTTTAATAATTAACCCTTACCACTGCTTATGACTTTGGTATACCTTCATTATATCTACTCTCAGTTATATAAGTTTTAGGCCGAAGAATCCCAGACTACGTAGGCATTCACCTCCAAGAAATTGTTCTCTACTTTAAATCACCCTGTCATTTTCCAGTGCTATTGCAGTTTTAGTATATTCTTTTGATCTGTTGTGTCAGGGTTAGGTTCTGGACAAATCTGCATATGGTGTTACAGGTATGGGTGCCCTATTCATTTATGTACTGAGAAAATAGTGACTTCTGTGTTGTTGTCTGTTTCTTTACAGGTAACTGGTAAAATTAGGTTGCTTTTTGTGGCCAGTAGTAAGCTGATATTTTTATAGAATTGTCTGTTACAGCTTTGAGGAATTTTTTTGTTGTCTGTTAAAGGAAGGCATGAGGTGATCTGAACCTCTTGTATCTCTGGCTGCTGTCTAAGTTTGGAG
The DNA here is from genome assembly GCF_013377495.2 of Cygnus atratus. NCBI lineage: Eukaryota > Metazoa > Chordata > Aves > Anseriformes > Anatidae > Cygnus > Cygnus atratus. The sequence continues at coordinate 56,316,923 of NC_066363.1, read as the reverse complement.
AAAAATATAGTCCCTAGTATAAGGTGTGAGAGAAGACCCAGGAAACTACAGACCTTTTAGCCTTGCCTCAGTCCGTGGAAAAGTTATAGAGAAGATTGTCCTGGTGGATATGGAAAGGCACTTAAGGAACAAAGCTGTTATCAGGCATAGTCAACATGGGTTCATCAAGGCAAAGTCCTACCTTAGTAATTTGATCTCATTCTATGATAAGGTCTCTCACTTGGTGGATGACAGGAAGGCAGCATACATAATCATTCAGGATTTCAGTAAGGGTTTTGATGCTGTCCCTCACGGCATCCTTCTGGAGAAATTTTCAACTGTGAGATAAACAGGTTCATGCTATATGAGGCAAAGAACTGGCTCAATGGTAGAGCTCAAAGAGTTGTAGTAAGTAGGGCTACCTCTGGCTGGCAGCCAGTCACTAGCAGCACTCCCCAGGGCTTAGTTCTAGGGCCAGTCTTGTTCAACATTTTTATCAAGGATCTGGATGCCAGACTGGAGCGCATACTCAGGAAGTTTTCTGGTGATATTAAACTGGGAGATGCTATTGACTCTCTGGAGGGATGAGAGGCTTGTAGAGGGATCTAGATAGATTGGATGGAGCATTGGGCAATTAGCATGATATTCAACAAAGGAATGCTGTTTTCTGCACCTGGGACAGAGTAATGCCAACTGAGAGACAAGTGGCTGGAGAGTGGCTCAACAGAAAGAGATCTGGGGGTGCTGGTTGACAACAAGCTCAGCATGAGCCAACAGTGTGCCCTGGCAGCCAAGAGGACAAGCTACATTTTATGATGCCTTAAACACAGCATAACCAGCTGCTGTATTTAGCATTGGTGTGGCCTCACCTTGAAAATTGTGTGCAGTTCTGGGCTCCATGATATAAAAAAACATATTAAGGTCTTTGAAATCATCCAGAAGAGGGCAAGAAAGCTGGAGGGCAAGAAAGCTCTCCTCTCCTCTCCTCTCCTCTCCTCTCCTCTCCTCTCCTCTCCTCTCCTCTCCTCTCCTCTCCTCTCCTCTCCTCTCCTCTCCTCTCCTCTCCCCTCCCCTCCCCTCCCCTCCCCTCCCCTCCCCTCCCCTCCTCTCCTCCCCTCCCCTCCCCTCCCCTCCCCTCCCTTCCCTTTCCCTCCCCTCTCCATTGTTATGGAATGCAGAAGGTAACTCTCTTTCAAGTTTATTATTATAACTCACAGCAAGTTTATTAGTCACTGTAATGTTTTCAAACTCTAAGCATCTCTATGAATTGCCCTTAGTAACATCTTTAGGACATAAATATACATATTCTCAGTGTATACACAGATAAGTTTTAGCCATCTTTTTTCTTTTAGCGAAAAATTCTCTATGTCAGGAACATCCAGTTTTGAACTCTGTTCTGAATTCAGTCTGTTTTCGGATATATACTTCTAGTTTCATCACATTTTAGTAGGAACTGCTATGTCTTCAACACTCTAAGCACTCCTGTATCAAGTAGCATATCATTTATGAAAAGAAAATTATTTGATTCTCCATATAGTCTATCTGAAGTTAAATCTCCCTTAAATTCCATCTTTAAACTTTTGACATCTTTTTAAAAGGCTATGGTAGTATGTGACTGCTTTGGGAAGGCAAGGAAGCGTAAGTTCCCAGAGGCTGGCTGCAGACATGCCTGGAAGCAAATGCTCAGGAAGTCATCAGTGCTGGAGCAACCACTCTTTCATATTTCAGTGAGCATCTCATGTTACTCTAGCAGAAATTTGTTTTTGCAAATGAGAATCACATTTATTTTTTTTTACTTGGGTTTATAACCTCTGATAACACTTACTAAGGACTACACCTTTTTCATTCTCAGCAGGGAATCCTTATATTTTGAGGTTCTTGTCACACATGGATATGAAATTAGACTTATAGCCAAAAATGTGTTATCTTCTTTTGACGCTTTGAGGCCCGTTATGCTGACAGAAAACCACATACCAGCAGGCGATGGAAACACTGCAAAATTCAGGGAAATGCAAGCTCAGATTTATCCATGTCTGTCATTGCCTAGGAGTTTCTTGATCTTTCTTAAGCATAATCCTATATTTTTATTACAATAAAATATATTCATAAGCTTCATTGCACTAAGATTTATTCCTTTTCCATACCAGGTGTATCTGGGAAAACAGGTCATCTTGCTACAGTTTCTTTGTTTCTTTAATTTCTACGCTAGCCATAGTCTCCTGAAATTTTAATGTGAGTAGGTAACACACACTCCCACCATTAACTTTGGGGATATGTGGCCATGTTGCTATGCTATTGGGGCCAAACTAGTTCAGTCCCACTGAAGGTTGTAGCTAAAAAGTGCAGTTCCACAGCCAGTGGAACCATCCCAAAGCTATGGCATAACACCTTGCTTCTGCATGGCAATGCACTGTGCCATGTGAATTTAGAAGCTTAATCAGAGATACATCATTTCATGACATGCTGCATGCTGTACACATGCATTTTAGTCTTAGGGTAGGCATACCTACAGCTATGCCATGTGTCAATTACTTTATTAATAATCTAATGGTTAAAAGTTTGACATGACTGATACTTTTTTTCATTTTAGAATGATCAAATATTTTAGACTGTTCTTTTACTTTTGCAGAATTGCTGTAGTTTATGACACTGAGAAGAAACACAGACACCAGCTGGCTTACTACAGTATTCCATAAGCAACCTAGAGAACAAAGTCCTCCAAGGAAATACCTTTGCTGATATACACAAAGCACCTGGAGAGATAGCCTGGCATTGATGCCATCTGACATGAAACAGTTTTCATTTTTATGAGTAAGCTGTCAAGGTATGTTAGGGCTTGTTTGGTTCAAGTGCTAGCTGAAATGGTCTAGATGATCCCATTATAGTACCAAGAAATGTTCATGGGTAATGCTTGAAGTTCAGATGTGAATCTTGGAGTACAGATGAATTTTCACTGTCTCTCAGCAGTAGATATTTTTCTTGCTACTTCTCTAATGTGTGATAGCTTGACCCTTTTGGAAGGTTTGATAAGGGTCAACAATACTTTCATATACCTTTTGTTTATATAAATAAGAAGCATCTCCATCCCATGGAGAAGACTCTAAGTAAAGCTCTATAATTTCAAATTTGGTAAATATCTTCATCTTGTTGGAAAGCATTTTGTTACCAGAGCCCCAGTACCCCATTTTTTGATTAATTATTCTCTCAATTTGGGAACAATAAACCAGGGATAAAATCTTCAATTTTTTATTTATGTATTTATTATTATTATTTTTTATTCACATGAGAAAAACTTTCATTTATAAGGAGGCAGAGATTTGGAGGTACTGAGAAAAGTGAAACACAAAAAGCCTTAAGTAAAACAACAGTGGGCATGATGGAGACTGAGATTATACAGTCATGATTTTAAACACATTTGAAAACCTGCCTGAGTACAGACATGTTTTTCTTGAGCTGTTGACCCTCTGCAAGCTCTAAAGACTACAGAAAGACTGAGATAAAGTGCTTTTGCTAGAAGTTATGGCAGCGGAGCCAGTTTAATTGCAACAGTTAATGTAAAATCTCATTCTCATTTCCTCTATAGAAATGAAAGTCAGTCAGTCAGCTAGGAGCTGAGTCCAATCTGGGCCTCCTCTGATGTGTGATCTGTACAGTGAAGGACTTCAGATAATTGTAGCAGTCAGACAATTCATCTTGAAATACCGGGAATAAGAGAAAAAATAGACTTTAAATGTTCATCTGAGATTTAGAATGTAGACATTTCAAGATGTGGCAGACCACCATGTAATTAAAAGGGTCATCAGTGTCAACCCTTGTAGCAGTTCAATTACAGTAGTGATCGCAGTATAATAAAAAGCTTCTGAAAAATATCATGAGTCTGTGGTAGCGGAGAACTTGTCAATTCTTTCAGTAGTTGTCTTTTTTTGGCTTTGTTGTTAGACAGGTTTGTTTATTTTTTTCTGTGCAGGGGCCATCAGAAAGAGGAAAGGATGTCAGCTGGGAAGTTCTCTCTCTATAACAAGCATATGTTTATACGTGCTGTAGAATTTGTCAAAATTGTTGCCTGTTCATTTTTTAAACCTGGACTCAGAAGAAAATTTTTGGCTTTGGGAGAGAGATTACTTGTATTTATTTATTTATTTATTTATTTTAATCATTGTCATCTTTTGTTAAAGTCTGTCTGTGAAATTTTGAGTACATATGCCTGCAAAATTATTTAATCATTTAATTCCCATGCAGCTCATCTAGCAGTTCATAATCCCATGCAGCTCATACAGATATTTTGATAATTTACCTTCAGAAAGAATTTGGTGAGTTTTGAAGTGCAAACCCAATTCAGTGAGACTTTTATACTTTGAAGAAGTTTTTATATGTGCTGCATATGTGTCTGTTAACTTACCTTTAAAGTTGCTTTTTTTTTTTCTTTCAGTCCAATTTCTCTTCCTGACCCAGATTCTCCCAGTATGAGAGTGGTAGTGATATAATGGTTTTAAGCTACAGATTCCTCTTGTCAAATTGGATTAGCCAGACTTTGGTAGGAAAGAGTAAAAGTCACATCCCATTCTGAGGAGATTAAAACTCACCACAGATTTTCTAGTTAAGTTGATTTATGCCAGTTGTTCATATTGAACATGGAACAGTAGCAGCCAGTCAGCAGAAATCAACTTGCCGTACTATTACCTTTGGCATTGATTACAGAGGGAAAAAGAAAACTAATGATGTTTTCCTTGGGTGCTTTCCTTCACAAACAAAAAGACTCCCTCTAGCAATGAGTATTTTTACAAAGCTGCTTACAGCATACTAGGCAGTATTAATAATGAAATTAAATTATTAAATATCCATTACAGAAAAACAACATAAATGTTTCATAGCCATATTTGTGATATAGCATTTGCAGGTGCAATTTTAGTAACAAATGAATGCAGTTATAACCTGGACATTTAGGTAATTTACATGTGAAGATGATTGGATAATTGCTTGTTCTCGTAAATTAATGTTAACAAGAAACTCTTGCAGAGGAGGAAAATGCAGCTCAGAAACTTTTGATGTTTTTCCAGTGATAGTTCTCTAAAACATTATCATAAATTCTGCTTTTGATCATTTAATTATGTTTTGACATAACTTCAGTGTCTTGCTTGTACTGAAGAAGAGAAAGAGAGGTACTGGGAATGGAACTAAACACAAGATTTATAAAGACAGCTTGGTTTCCAGTCCAAGTTCTCTTTGTGTTTCTTAAAACAGGGATATTTATACTTGCTTTTTTGAGATATTTAAAGGGATGTTTCTGGTGACTCTGTTATTCAAAGGCCTTTTTAAAAAATTTTAAAAAAAATAGGATACTGTTTTCTGTTGTTAGAGAAAATTATTCTGGAACCTTTTGAAAGAGTTTTTTGTTTACAGTTCTCCTGTCAACTGAAAGTTGTCATATTAATGTCACAAAAAGATACATTAATTCTTCTTGATTTTTTTCCCCTACCAGCTCAATGTGAAGTTCTAATACTACAGAAAGGATTTTTTTTATTAGTATTTTTTTTTCAGATCTTGAAAAAAAAATGGTAACAAATATAAGGAAGAGAGACAAGGGTTGACTGTGTTCTGGTTATCAACATTGATTTCATGTTGACTTAAAATCCCTGGAAAATGCCTTCTGCTCCACTAGCATCACCATTTTTATAAGTATAAGAAAGATGTGTGTGACTCTGAGAAAAAATAAGCAACAAAACAAGTTTTCCTACATTTCATTTTACCAGAGTTGCTAGTAAGCTTTTTTTCAGTTTCTAACATTCAGTGCAGCTGCATTGGAAGAATTAGGGAGAGGTAGATCATCTCTCACAGAGTCCTCCTTCTTGATAAAAGGAAATAAAAACCAGGAAACTGTTAAATATATGAAATAAACTACTGAGAAAAGCAATTACTTTTAGTCTTGAATTTTCTGATATAGACAAAAATAGATAAAAGTTTTATTAATAACATTAGCATATCCTGTATTCACCAACAAAAAATATGATTTAATTGATCATTGTATTCTATTGGGTATAACTTGATAGGATTTTCCTTAGATAATTCCTTCCCATTTGTGAATCCTTAGTCCTCAAGAAGAAAGAAAAAATGGTAGGTGACAGCTGGGTTGTTCAGGCTTCTGGAAACATGGTGTATGCTGGGTTCTATAGGCGTAAACTGTTACCTGTGAACGTTTACATAGGAACCTTCTATGAGATAACAGGCATATTTTCCAATACTCACATAGTCCATTGCAAAATTGTTGTGCCTCAGTTACCATCTGGATTGTAAAGGTTTTCTAGTTGTCTAAGTGGTCAAGGTAAGAGTCGTCTTGCATACAGTATTCCTGTCACAGTAAACATCTCTATTTCATATGCTTTTGAGCATTTTCACCATCTTGTAACAAAGCTAAAAGCTTTCTCATAGAAAAATCTTTCTCATCTGCTTCCAGATTTTACATCTGCTATGTATCTCATAGTGTAAGTGTGTTAATGCTCTATACTATAGGTAGAACAAGAGATATTTCCACTAAAAAGTGTATCCAATTGGAAATATATTGTCCGTGCTTTAAACTGATTAGTTCTGGATCATGCATTGGCTTTAAAGAAGCTGGGCAGATCAATAACAATGACCAGACCTAACCAAAATTGTCCCTGAGTTGACTGAGGAGTTGTACAAAGTGTCATCCTTACAATGACAGATTTTGCAGAGTCAGATGGACCAAGATCTTTTTTCCAAGCTATGCAAACATTTACACAGAATATTGGCTGATTGGATTTTTTTTTATTTTTTTGTACTTTGTTTCCCTCCCTGTTGAAATGTATTTACTAGTGATTTAAAAAGTGACCCTAGGTATTGTGTATGTGAGTTTTGTTCCCTCAAGTCTAACTATATGTCTCATGTATGACTTCTGCCAGTGTTTCTGCCATGGAATTTGTGACTACTCTTCACAAAATTGATAGGCTGTATCTCCAGCATATCCTAAGTTGATCAGGGATTCAGTTCCTTTAAAAAATAAAAAAAATAGTACCTCAAAATACACTTATTGCTATGCAGACAGTCACTGACTCTTGCTTAGTGAGGATTTTGATAATCAAAATCAGCTAAAATCTGAATGTAAAGTATGTAGTTAGAGGGGGGAAAAAGCAACAATAAAATAAATTAGTCTCCATTAAAATATATATATTAAAAATAAACTTGAAGGGCGCATCTTGGGAAAAAATAGATATTTTGAATAATTCATAATCCCTCAAATATTAAACAAGAGAAGTCTTAAGTAGTGTCTTGTTTGTGGTTTGAATGTGATTTCACAAGGGCCAGCAGATATTATTTTATTTTTATTTTTACACAGCAAATTTTAATCGATTCCCATACTGCTGCAAAAGAAAAATGAGAAAAGTGTGTTGGTGTGTGACCTGCAGTGTGTTTCCAAGACATGTCTTTCACAAAAAGCACTTTATTTCAGTCAGTAGGAGCAAATAAGTCAGAAGGCTCGTTTGAACCACCACTGATTTTTCCAGTCTTTATGGAGTTCACATTCCTGCCTACCTGAGCAAAGGCTATCAATCAAAACTCTGTGAATATTAAAGGAGACAAAGCAGTCAACAGCTGTAAGAAGGACTGCTTTCCTCACTTAAGTCTTTTGACACAGTTTATGGATTAATGGACTGTATGATCAGTAGAATATCTAATTTTCCTAAGGGGCAGTGCATTGAGCATTTACTGCATGAACCTTAGATCACTCACAGAACACAAATGCAGAGGTCTTTGAAGAAAAGGATAAAGTCACTGGTACAGAACATATCTCAAATATGTCCCAGAAGATATACTATATGAATTGAGGGAACAGTAAATCTCCTTTTCAGTATTTGTGCATTTCAAAAGGTTGTACATTGTCACACATTTCTGTCTCTGAGAGAAGAAATAACAAGTGTGGTGTTGGATTCAGGGTTTAAGAAGAAGGTAAGGATTTCATGAACCACTATCAGCTGCTGATCCAGATTAAGCTGTTTAAGGTCACAATTATACAAAAGGTTAATGCCTCATAAAGCAAAGAGCAAACAGAGCATGAAAAGTCATTCAGAGCTATGGGTTCTGAAGCCTAATTTTTCACTCCCTCCCACTGGAGTAGACAATTGTTTATTTACCTTTTAATAATAATAATAATTATTATTATTATTATTATTATTATTTATTATTATATTATATTTTATTTTCTTACTGAAAACTGGAGGTAACTTAATGAGGTTTATCTTTCTGGATAGGAGATCTCCTGAAGGGCAAGTGAAATTTTCATGCTGAAGTCCTGGCCTCTTTGGCCTGTCTTGTGAGTTAGTTACTATTTTCCTAGTCAATATGGCAGTATCACTGACCCGTAATTCCAAGACTTCATGTGTATGCATATGAAATACTTCATGCATTACTATTAAGAAGCACCTACCCAGAAGAGAAAATAAAAAAAAATGTTTCTGCAGTAATCTTTTTTTTTTTTAATTTCTTGGATTTTGTGGCAAAGTAGGTTTGGACTATTGACATGTTGTTTCATTCCGAGAAGTACAGAGCATGCTCAATGTCCACTGAGAATATTGCTTAGAAAAGCCTTTTCTAAAATAAAATGTTAATGAATGGATGAAAGTAAAGCATAATTTCTATAAAGAAATAAGCAACTGCTTAGTTTTAAGTCCCAGAAGTAAGCACTTCAAAATAAGTATATGATTAAACACCTGATTTGAAAGTTGATTCTCTGTACCACGTCTTGATATCTTGATGTAGACAAAAGCAGAAAAATGTAGACATGTAGGTGAGTAAGTATGGTAAGGATGACAGTGTAGGTTTTTGTTTTGGTTTGGTTTGGTTAGGTTTGTTGTTGTTGTTGTTATGGGATTTTTGGAGAAGACTAATGCAAAAGAACTTTTGGTTAAATAAATGTTCTGCTTGTACAGGGTGTACGGTCATATTGATTTATAATTAGGGGGAAATGAAAAATAGCCAGAATAGTAGGGAGAAAAAGAAAAAATAATAAAATAAATTTTAAAAAAAGATTTCTTTTCGTACAGTACCACTGAAAAGATTAATGCCAGATTACCCCTCTTTTCTATAGCATAAATCACAGTATTTTTGTAGAAATCATACTGGTTTTAATATGTTATCTATAAGTAAAGGTGAGTTTTCCCCCAATATTTTTTATTCCACAGTTCAGGGCATAGTTCATAGTCAGATACACTTCTGATGAGAAAACAATCCAGAAACCGTCATATGAAATTAACAGCTATTAATGTGTTTCAGCAGAATATTAACATTGAAAGAGTATTTCTGAAAAATCATTTGAATTTCAGAGTAATTCTTGGAAATGCATGCAAAAATACCCTTTGCATATCTGTAGGATCACTATGTTTTTTCCTTCTTCACTGTGCAGTGCAAAATAGTTGTACAAAATGCATATGCACTAATATAGAAATAATATTGTATTCTCTTGTGTAAAGTATTTACTTTACACTTGCATTATAATTCTCAATATCTCTTATGGCAGGACTGCAAAAGAACTCGCCCAGATTACAACTCTCATGCATTTTACTTGGCTTGCAGACCAATTTTCATCCGTGGTACATACATCTTGAGAAAATCCATCCTGTAATGAATTGTTGCCATTTATGTAAATGTTATTTTCTAATTGTTTGTATTCCTTTTTCAGTTAGATACACTGTCCTCCACTTCCTTGATTTCAGGAAGCAGTTTGTTCCAGGAGTGTGAGAGTGTAGAATGTAGGTTGTAAACACTGAGGCCCTGAAATTTCAATCATAGGTTACTGTATTTAAATGTCTTTTTCACCTTGGTCAAGTGGTATATTTTTTTCTCCTCAACTTGTACACTATTGTAATGAGTAATATTTTAAGGAAAGTCACCTTTTAACATACTTTAATCTCTGGAATGCTAGATAATGACAGACTTTTTGTATGATTGACCATATTGTCCGTTCTAGTTTATGTATCCAATTTATGTCTGAAATGCTATAGAGGTTTCTTTTACACCATGCTTTCATATTCAGATAGCCTCTTATATTCTCCATTTGCTGTGTGCCAGTGAGTTACAAATCAGGCTTCAAATCACAGGGGTTTTTGTTGCCTGTAAATTTTCTTGTAAAGAACATTCAGAATTGGAATTTTGAACCTGGCTGCAGTTGTATGGTTTACACTGTAACCAGTGTACCAGTGTAAACACTGGTTTACATTAATGAATGAGCTAAAAAAAGTCTATTTTTTAATATACTAAAAAAGTGAGGGTGAATTTTTTAAATGATTCTTTACTGTTATGGCAGTACATCCAGCATTGTTGCTGCCTGACCTTTCCTATAGCTTGTTTCTGTTCCCATCTGAGATAACTCAGTGTGCTCTGACATTTGTCAAACTGCAAAAAGCCCTAGGAAGTTTGCTGTCTGTCTCCTGGGTAAACTCACTAAGCCGTATCTCCATTGTGGTAGGTGGTGCCCAGCCAGCTAGACAACGAATGTCAAGAGGCTTGAGAATAGCAAAGAACCTGTTGCAGAGACAATGTTATGATAAATGTATCTCTGGTCGTGCTAAATTTCACTGGAGTAAAAATAACCTACAGCTGTATCTGTGAGAGCTGAAATAAGGGTTGGTGAATCAAATGTGCCAAAACGTATTTCATTGTAAGTGGCTAACAACTGGTTAGGAATGTGGGACACCCAAACTGAAGATTTTAAAACTATTTTCTTACCTAGAGTTAGGGTCCTATCAAATTCCAGAGCAATTCATTTAAGTTTCTTCATTTTCAAAACAATTTGCCAGTTGCTTCTCTAATTAAGATAAGTAGGAACTTTAGCTGTTTGCCAAATCTGAAAATCAAGTTGATTTTGCTCACGTTTTCTTAATCCTAACTTCATTTGATGTAAATTTGTGAGATAATACTTAGAGACACCTAAATGTAAAATGGTCCTGTGTTTTACTTCTCCATCCCTAATAAGCTTCTTGTGTGACCTTATCTTCTTTGGTGTGGCTTGACATTTGTATTTCTCTGTTGATCAACATGAGGTCATGCAAAACACTTTGGAATAACCCTCATAAAAAAAAAAAGCAGATAGTAATGATCCAAAAAGACACATCAAAAACTAGATCCCTTTAAAAGAAACATTTGTCCTATTTGTTGTAAATTATTCTGTAAGATTTAGTAGTAAATCTACAGTTCTGTGTTGAATACCTTAACACAGCGGTTGCATTCCTTTGAAGGAATGTGGTGGAAATTGCTGCCAGAATGCAAACAGTACAAATATTCAAATTTCTTTCTTCTGTCATACATATGACTAGTTTTTATTTTCCAAGATAGTGACAGTGGGTCTTAAGTAAATTACTATTTTGACTGTGATTTATAGATTCTTGCATAGCAATTCAAGATAAGATGCTTGTGTTCGCTTTACCACTACTGACAGCTCTGGAGAGACTTTGAGATAATTACTGTAGTATTATTATAATATGTGTAATTTCTTGAGGTTCTGCTTCTGAAGTGATAAGAATAATTAAATAATAAAGGTTATGCATGTAATGAGACAATCACCTCTCATTCTATCTTGTGCTCATATTTTTAAAACAGTTTTTCCATCTCCCATTCCCTGTCCTCAGGGGTATAATTATAGCAACAATATTCCTCCAGAGTTATATTTATACTCTTACCAAACTCCCTGTTTTTAAGTGCTAGCATAATAAAGAGGGTGCAAGGAGGCTATTAGTAGGACTTTATAGCAAGTTCTGTCCTTTTCTTACTTTTTCCTAAAAAAGAGTGCATCTTTATTTTTAGGTTAGGTATTTTTTTCTTCCTATGGTAAGGTTCACCAGTATGGAGATCATCAAGATTTTTTTTCATTTGGGGAAAAAAAAATATCTGACATATGACTAAAAAACATTTTACAACAAAACTGAGCTCAATGTGTTGGTTATGTGGGATAACCTGTTTCTCTGGTTCTACACCAGGCAGTGTAGACACCCCAGTAAAATTCACCTTACTGGTAGTACTTCAATTGTTGAAAAAATCATTGAAAAAAATACAGGTTTTTTTTTTTTAATGGTTTTAAGGAATTAGGATTGTAGGATATATTACTGATGTTACCAGGTAAACTGCTGTTTTAATTACAATTCCAACTGGGAATATAGAAATATGAGAGAGTTCTACAGTTATTTTAATTGTTCTCATTGTTGTTCAAAATGGAGTTTATACTTCTGTGTCATCTAGATAGAGCAGACTTGGCTCTAAATTAGCTAGCTTGGGTACTGGTAATGGTGTACCAATGACAAGACAAGATTCCTCACATGATAACAGGTTCAGTATCCAACTGATCTTTCAGCTTTCACTCAACTCTGCTAATCACAAGCACGCAGATTTCATTACCCTATTACCTGTGTGAAACTAATGGAAACATCTTTGCACAGCAGCAAATTGCCCTTGCTAAAATGCAATAGAGACCTGATGCATTTTATTTTGTGTCTACATTCCAAGTAAAACATTTGTTTAAACTTTAAGTATATACTTTAAATATATATGTACAAATTATGATGCCTATTTCCTTACAATAATAGCTTTGTTCAGGATATTGTAGAAAGGCTAACCAATGATCGTTATAGGCTTGGTCAGTGCCAGCGCTGATGGCCAATTTGCCAGCTAATCAACCAATATGAAGTTGAAAATTCTTAACATTCCAGTAAGCCAGTCAGTAAATGAAGTGATGAACGTTTTTGGAAGGGATTATTACTGTTCTAAACTATATTTACTGATTTGCAGTATATACTTCCTGCTTGATGTTTGCATTATGAGGCAACTATCTCAGAAATTCAGTAATTCCTATCTGTTTACCAAGCAAATCTCTACCAGGCATATTAGTTACACTAACTAATTCTTATCAACTGACCCAAAAGAATACTTGCCATACTTTTCCTGCTGATATTTTTATTTTTATTTTTATTTTTATTTTTATTCTTTGTATCAATGGTCAGGCTTATGATTCATTTCTACAGTTTGCTTAATCTCAGTTTAAAAGAAGTTATGAATTATATCTGAGAATATGAAAAAGGGAGCCTAACAGCACAGGTTTGATAACCCTGGGGATTCAAATGCTACTTTCACTTTCTGGCTGACCTTGAGAAACACTTTATTACATTTCTGGAGGATTAGGCTTAAACCGCACAAAGTTTAAAATCAACCCAGAGTTTAACAGGAATTCTGACTAACTCTCAGTCTCTCTACAAAACTACTGCATTAACTCACTCTGTCTCCAGTCCTGTTTTCACTCATTTTATCAGGAAAGATGTTCAGGAAGGTACTTCATTGTGGCTGAAGCACTACTGATTAATTAACCCTATTTTCCAGAATCTCTTGACCTTATCTTCAGTACAAAGTAATGGCATGCCAAAACATGTCTGCAAAGCTAAGCTAGATAACTTAATACTGACCAGAATTTTGTGATTATAGACAAGAACAGGCTACTCCAGAGAATGTTAATCTGAACTTGGACAAGAATTGTGTCATAATTCAGCTGACCATGTGTTCTTTGTCTGCCTCAGGTACATGATTATGGTCAGGCTCATGAAAGCTTATGTGGTTCTTCACAACTGGTCTAACATAAAAGTTACTTTTACTTACTACAGTAAATTTCTGTAGTAAGGCAAAAGCATGGAGATTTTCATCTTTCCTCAGGGATGCTGCTTGTCTTCAGTGTTTTGATATCTACATCTCCAAGTCAGTCTAAAATTCATGAAAAAAATAAAAGATTTATTTACATTTATGTGCTACAGATTTTCAAAATTCCTTCTTCTACATATTCTGTATATTTATTTCATCATCATTTGTTGAAGCACTCTACCACAATTAGTTAACACACATTCTTACAAATAGAAGAACTGGGGTGTAAAAACGCTAGGGCCTAGACTGTCAAAACTATTTAGTGACCTTATTCTCACTGATTTCAGTAGCAGTAAGTGACTGTAGGAGAGTGAGATAACAATATTTAAAAATCTGGACCAAGTGATTTAACTAAGAGCATACCTGAAGTATGTGGTACAACAACATAGTAAGTTTAGTCCCCTCACATTGAAGACCATGCGATAGGAGCAGAGGGAATGGCTTGAAGCTGCAACAGGGAAGGTTCAGGCTGGATGTTAGGAAAAGTTTCTTCACTGGGTGGGGGGTTGGGCACTGGAACAGGCTCCCCAAAGAAATGGTCATGTCACCAAGCCTGCCAGAGTTCAAGAATCATTTAGGCAATGCTCTTAGACATCTGGTCTGATTTTGAGGTTGCCCTGTGTGAAGACAGGAGTTAGCCTCAATGATCCTTGTGGTTCCCTTTCAGATCAGGATATTCTATGACTCTATGCATTTCTTTTACCTCTAAATTCATTTACTAATACCTAAAGTTGATTTACAATTGTTACCTGTCAGTCAAATGGAAAGTTTTTATCTTTGTGTTTTATAAGATAGAAAAATATTGTAGCTTTTGTGATATAACAGTTTTTATTTTATTTTAAGATTAGTTTCAGGGTGTGGTCCCAACAACAGAATTTCTTTGTTCTTCTTAAATTTGCTTCTAAGGACAGGTTCAAGGTACAGCTTTTGTTCTTCAGCTTTGTCCTGAAGTTTACTTAGCCATATTTTAAGTCACTATATCAGACTGTCATTGAAGATGGCCTACTCAATATGTTTCAAAAGCTTTATTTCAGTATATGAAATGTCTTGAGTCATAAAATAAAGCCTGAAAGACTACAGATTTAATGGCTAGCTTAAGTAGTTCCATTATTTTCTTCCAGCATTCCATTATGATGAAGTATCAATTTTAAATACTGAGGAAATTCAATTTTATTAGCATGGTTCTTGAATGAATAAGGGCTTGTCAATGTGTTTTTTTCATCTCAACATTAAGAGTATGTATTTTGTCAAGCTTCTATTATGTCATTAGTGATTTTACTTCAAAAGTAGGCTTAACTGCCTTTCATGTATATGTACCAATGTCTTGAGATACAGGACTCTAAACATATATTTCCACACAAAGATGATGCCTTAATTTCCAAAATGCCCCTCATTTTGGTATTGCATCTTAAAAAAATGTGTTCCTATTTCTTTAATAAAATATTCATAGCAATAAAAATCAGATAAATTACAGAAACACGCATAAAACAAATCTTAAGAAGGATATTCTTTGGGCTATGAAGAATCAAAGGAAGCAGAGAAATAGGAAATCAAGATTTAAAACTGAAGAGGAAGCCTTAGAGAAGTAGATATCAATTAATCATAGTAGGCAAGGTTACAATTGTTGTGAAAGTAGTTTAAGTAAATTAAAGCAGAATGTAAGATGATGAGAATAAATTAAAAACATATAGAAAGCTGAGAACCAGAAGGACATTTATAATATGGAAAGGTGTTTGTGCATAAGAGAGAGAAAGAGATTTTCTCGTATTTGGCAAAAGAGTTGAGAACAACTTAATAAAATCTGCTTAAATTTCTGCCACTTTGTCATATTCTGTATTTTGAAATTGGTCAAAATTGGACAGTTTTAATCAATACAATATTAAAAGAGTGTTGACTGTTTTGCAAGGGGTTGCAGGGCTGATTATCTTTGGGTTTGTACTTTTTTAAGCATAGTACCTGATGGCTTCTCTTATCTAAGCTAAGACCATGTGACTGTTGAAAGACCCATCCAACTGACAAGATAAATACTCACATTTAGGGGTTCTAGGAATATTTTATTTTCCAAGTTAGACACACAGCAGTAGCAAATGGAGTATAAAGTTGTTGCATATCTTGCAATCTTCCAGCTTCATAAACACAATAAATACCATTTACTCAATCACTAAATAGGTTGGTTAGCTACGAGCTAATATTGCAAAGACAGGTATTCTTTCCTCATTAAAATAACATAAACAATTTTTCTTTCATTGTAGTTCAGACATGTTGACTTTTATGTAGCTATCTTTTGTAGCTGAAAATAAGATCCAGTTTAGATTGCAGTACTCACAACTCTGAGTGTTGGGAATTGATCTAAAGACTGTATATAACCTTTTGTCTGTGGATGTTACAGTTTGTGTGGTAACTGCCCTCCCATTGCTGTTCACATTTCTGAAATCTGAGCTCTGGTGCACTGTTTTCAATTAAGGCCTTGTGCCTGGGTTAAGTACTTGAGATCCACAGTAAATAAAATCTTTAAACTTTAAACACTTTAACAGAAGACAGCAATTTCAGCAATAAAACTAGATTAATTAGTTGGCCATATACAATTTCCAAGTCATAGATCTCCAGACTTGCATAAAATAAGCTGTGTGCTTTCTGTATACCTGCCAATTAGACAAAAATATTAAAAGGGTAAAATATGAAGGCTGTTTCATTTTGTGTTATAAAAGCAAAAGTGCTGTAGTTTGCAGATAGCATCATGTTTATGGTCACACATCATCACGAGGGGTTTATTAACAGTAACCCATGAGTAGATATTGCCTATGATTTATCAACTGATGTAAAATACAGGGGTCAGCCACATTTTTTCAATACACGGCATTTGGAATACCACTGACTGCAGTCATTGAGGGAAAGTTATATGTCATGCAAGTCAGAGACTACAGTATGTGGTTTACTTAAGTCTACCATTGTATGTGACCAGTAGCCTAATTTTAAAGATACAGGTCATCTCTTTTCTGTCATTTCCTGGATTTATGTTCACATGAAGAGGTGGCATTAGGGGGCTACAGTGACTGCTACTGACTGTGCAGTTTTCTGTGAGACCCAGGCAGAAAGAAAAACCATAACGGATTATTTCATCTTCTATTGCCTCTGTACTGACAGATCATTTATTTAGGATAAGGGGAGGTGGGGAGTCAAGAAAACGATGGAGAATAAAATGTCAAGTCCATAAGAACTATTCTCTTCAAGCATCTGCTGGCTATTGTATGAATGCAACTAATAACAGTATTTTTTCAGCGTATGCGTATACATAGCTATATAAATATGTATAACTATTGTCTCCTGAAAGCTAACATACGATAAAGTATTGCCTATACTGAGTGTTTATCTTTAAATCTGTCTTGTGAGAAGTGCTAACCTTTCGGTGAACCTATATGATCCCAGTAAACACATTATTTTTGTCAGTAGCTTTGAACGGATTGAAAACAGCAGAGTTAACATCTCTAAAATACATTTTAGCCCAAGTGGAAGTTAAGAGAGGATGACTGAATTACCCCAATGTAACAGAGTATTTGTTGTGATATGATGTTTTTTATTTGTTTGGATTTTTTTTTTAATGACAGTTGAAGACATTATTATTTTAATGGGCTTTACTGTGGCACTTATAGAACAGGCCCCCAGTTATCATGATACTATATATATATATAAAAATTTTGTTTCTCATGGAAGAGTCAATGAAGCAGCGTTTTTCATCTCCTTTTGGAAAAAACAGTGGACAGTATTGAAATATCTGTTTTCAAGACAGTATGCTGTATGCTTCTAAGAACAGTAGGAAAAAAAAATGTAGTGCCCAGGCGAAGCTGTTTGATTAGGTTCAAGAAGTGCTTCCTGGAGAGGTCCTGGCCTAACTACTACTAGCTACACATGTGTCTGTGATGGGTGGGAATGTCCTCTCTCTTTTTTAACACTAATGGTAAATGAACTAAAAACAGAGAATGATCCCCTTCTTTTATGGTATTTTCATTCTTTTCAGTGAATGAGGAATTTCCTTTTTGTTTGTGTTTCCACTTTGTAACAAAATTTCCAGGTAGGTTGTTATATTGGCATACAGAATAATATACCACTTCAAGTATGACTATTTAAGGTTTTCTGCTGTTTTGTAGAATAGAATATGGGACAAATTCACGAGTGCATTTCAGCAGCTTTGCACCAGTCTGGTGGCACAAAGGAGCCATGAAACTGACTTAACTGACCAGTTAAATTGGGTTTATGGCCTCCTTGGGCTACTGGAATATTGCAAAGCAGCTGGAGTACACTGCTGGTGTATCTGGCCCTAGACTGCTTGCATAATATGAAATATTGTTGTACAACTGTCCCATGGAGATCCTCTCAAAACTGTGTTTATCTAGTGATTTTGTACCTGCAAACATACATTTAAATAAAAATGACCAATATGTACTGTATTAGGTAGCTTTCACAGTAGTACATCTGACGAACTTCAAAGATGATGCTAAATGCTGTCGTTAGTCCTATTTCAGTTAAAAGGATAACTGACAGAGAAGTTGGATGCACCTATTATATAGTTCATATCAGGTATGTACTTTCAAAGTAAATCTCCCAGTCATTTCTCTTCCTGCATTTTGGTTCATATCATGAAACAATTTTGGAGCATACACTTAATGCCTTTTGAATGAAGCAATGCAGAAACTGCAATTTGGAAGTAGCCATGCTTCATCCCAACAAGTAATAAGCATTCAGTCCATGGGGCTGGACTACAATTCATCCATAATAACACACACACACACACCATGCCAAAAATAAATAAATAAAGTGGACTTCAGGTGTTTACCACTAACTGTTTTATTCCAGATTAGCTCCTACATGTGTTGCACTACTTGTGAATGTACAGAGAGAGGTAAGAGACTTATCTGTGCCACTGTATACCAAGGACCAATTCTAGGTTTACTGTAATTAATCAATTTCTTCCTTCATATGATATCACAACCAAAGTTTTTTCACAAATTTTCTGCAAGCTTTTATCTTTTGCAATGTAATTTTTTAAAACTGTATTGTAATAAAATAGATTCCAAGTTCAACTGCCCATCAAGGACTATTTGAACTTTCTGTGGATCTAGAGTTCTTAAAACTGCGCGCACACACCAACATGTGCTCTCTCTCTCTCTCTGAGCAAAGAACCATGAGTTGAGACTTCAGATTACTGAGGCTTTATTACTGCCATGGATTATATTGCCTTTAACGCAGCCATGGTAATACAGAGCAGGAGCAGGGACAACCTTTGCACAGTTAACTCTCAAATGATTTCATATTTAATAACTCACCAAAAAATCTTTTTGTGTCGTATGCACCAAATACCTACTACTAAGAAGGCATGTGCTTGTGACAGTTTCATGGTGATGAGCCTTAGCTATTTATCTCCTACTCCTTAGTACAGTACCACAGCTTGTTTTTGTCTTTTGTCGGGTATTAGAGAGAGGTTCAGCCAGAGATGAGCTGTCCCACTGTATAGAAAACATGAGATTTTTCCAGCTGGACATAGCAGAGAAGGCAATGCTGAAGGCATATTGAATCAACTAGGGGAAAAGACAATGTGCTGACTTAAGTACACAGACCACAGGTTTACTATTATTGCCCTACATACTTACGTTTTAATTAACATCAGCTAAAGCCACTATAAATCTTCAAGCACTGCACATCGTGATATGCTAATTAGGAAAATGGTGTTGCACTGAACATCGACTTCAGTTTACAAACTAATTTAATATTTTAATCATGTAGATCATATTGCAGCAATCCACTCTTGAGCTGTGGACAATGTAAATTTCATTAACAAGGTCCACATCCCCCACCCCAAAGCCACAACCTTTGGGCCAGATGGAGATGATACTAAGAAAATAAAATGTACAAACAGCTGTTAAATAATCAGCTAACAGCAGATGAAATTCCAAAACTACATGCAGATTGCCTATTCAAACAAAAGCTGCCAATAGGAAGAAAAGATAGAATCCTGTTTTACCTTCTGACCAATATTTTAAGTCTCTACCCATTATCCATGGTGTTTTATGTGTCTAGGTGTCTCAGTTTGTTATTTTAATCAAGCTTTCATCTAGGATCTTTGATTAGCTCCTTGTTTCATGCATCTTGTTACTTGCAACAAACTACATTCCACAAGCAGGAGTTTGGAAATATAACTTTGTGTGGCTAGTCTTTTCCATTTTTATTTTTATTTTTATTTTTATTTTATTTTATTTTATTTTATTTTATTTTATTTTATTTTAATTTAATTTAATTTTAACTTTATTTTATTTTATTTTATTTTATTTAGATGCAAGGTGACAAAAAGCATTTACATGGTCAATTAAAAGAGATTGCCACATCTTCCTGTAGGATCTTTCAAGGAAACAGCAGATTCTGACATGGTTACATGACTTCAGATTTACATGTGTGTAATTTCACAGCTCTGAATGAAGTGAGATTTGAGTTTTAAAAACAGAATATGGCACAGAGACAAATAGTGAATTAAATATAGTCTGTATAAATAAATAAATATATATAAAAATTTATAAATTCTAAAAAACCAGAGATGCAGCCATGGTTTCTCTGTGTAGGTCTTCCAGCTATGCACTATGGGTTAATCACATTTAGCAGAAAGTCGGTGTTGTTACATTATTAGAATCTTATTGATGACCAGTTTCTAGATTTCATTTATTAAAAATAAAAATAAAATAAATAAATAAATAAAATAAAATAAAATAAAAGCATGTTTTTATCAACAGTATAAAAATAAGTAAGTCAAATTCTCAAGTGTTCAGAGTCTGGCTATCTGTACCAAGATCTTGCAGGTGTTCATTATATACCATTTACTCTAAGTAATGGATTCTTACAGCTCACAAGTGTCATACAAATTTTGTGAATTTATAGGGCCAAATGACATTAAATCTATGAATTACAGACTATTTTGTAGCAACATTGAGACTGAAATCTCTTTTTCATGCTACCACAAAACCATGTTCTGAATGTAATAGCTAAATTTGATGATGATGAAATTTTCTTTTACTATGAATTTTACTTTATAAACGTAAAAACAAATCTGAAAAACTCACAATAGATAAAAAAATGTTTAATCTGCAGTGACTTTTTGAACAAATCGTATTTTTATAGCTTTATCTTGTATGTAGTTTACAGATGGCTGTACTTTCACATGGGAAAAGACTGATTTATACAAACATATTTTTAAAGATAGATCAAAGAGAAGGAATAGTGGACAATTCATGAGAAGCAAAACAATGTAGGAAATCACTAAACACAGTTAAGGTTTGCTAAGGAGCAAAATGCCAATTTTAGAAAATTGCCTTTCTCAGCTTGAAAACCTGAGTTGGTATCCAAAACTGAAGAGACCTGTCAGTGGGGAGAGATGTTGAGTAAAATTAGCCTCAGTTGCTATGCTACAAACATATTTATTCCTATTAACGTCACTTAGTTCTGTATTAACCAGACAGTTTTAAAATGGCATTCACAAGCTTTTTGTTTGTTTTTCAATTAAACTTTTTGTTTCAATGCTTGACATCAACCTGAGAGACATACATTATTAATAGTGAGGTTTCAAAGAGTTTGTGTTTATTTTTGGTGTACAGAATAGCATTGTTTAAAAAGACCACTTCCAAGAAAATAGTGTCATTCTAGCCATAGCCAAGATTTTCAGGATCTTTTTATTCCGAATTAACACCAAGTCTAATATTCCAAATTACTAGGCAGCAATTAAGAAAATAAAACATCCTTAAGTGTGAACTCATTATTCCACATTTTCTAAAATCAAGTAACTTAATTTCTATGTCTAAATCTGGTTTTAGGAGCTTAACGTTAGGCTCTTACTTTAAATGGAAAACCATGAATGAGGATTTTAATACCTGATGTGCATATTCTGGTGAGCATAGCTGAACCTAGCCAATTGCCCAATAGCAGAACTTTTATTGTATTACATTATCTGCTTGAGATATAAGTATGAAAGTTAGTACATGTACTGCTCATTTCAGTCAAGTTTCCTTGGTTACATAAAGTCCAACAATGTTCAGTGTTTCCCATGAAAAGAACAGCTGCACTATTCTTTGGTAGTTCTTGAGTGACAAAAAAAAAAAAAAAAAAAAAAAAAACGCAAACAGTAAGGAGACAAATGAAAAAAAAACAAAACTATAACCTTATCTAACTTTCTCTGTCTTTGAAACATGTGGCCAACAACAGAACTTTGCAGTTCTCTTCCAGTGTAAGCTAATACACACCTTCAAGAAAGCAAGACTAAATGCAACAGTAAATATGAATTTTTCATTTGTTTTGGTGGAATGTGTTGTTTTCATTTGTTTTGTTTGTCTTATTGTTAAACCACAAGTCTGAATCTCCACTCACCTGGAGTTTGTCAATATTCAGAATTAAAGTGTTGGTTCAAGCTTGAAAGTAACTCTGTGTTGGACAAATCACTACCATAGGTCTATTAGAAGCTCCTTAATACATTAAGTAAAACAAATTTTTGTTAGCTATGTGCCACTTCTAGGCTACTGAGTTGTTTCTATAACATGAGGGATGAAGATATTATTCGTTGTAGTAATAAAGACGTATTGACATAGATAGGTTTTGTATAAATCCCTTTTTCAAAAACATATTTGTGAATAACATATGGTGTTAACACTTCTGCTAGAGAATAGTATTAAATTTTGAGCTACAAAGATTCCTATGGTTGCTATGAACCAATGGAAAATAACCACTTAATTATAAAACAGATCTAAAGAAAAATGAGGTAAACAATTATCTGTCTAAAATTTTGCTTTCACCAGCTGTGCATACAACTATACTGTCTAAAAAAATACAATTTTTAATGTATTCTTCCCCAGAAGAGAACCTATTGTTTTTTCATATATGATGTGTAAAAATCCCACTCTAGAGACTATACACATATAAAACATAGGTTATACAGTCAATTGTTCTACGTATTGGCTGTGTTCAACAGCATTACAATATTTGATTTGCTCTTCTATTGGTAAATCATCTTATTTATGACCATAACACATAAATGTCAAGTGAGTTAGGAGGAAAAATATTAAATTAATTACAGATGACAAAGGACGGTATAAATGATCCTTCACACCCTCTTTGCTCATCCAACTGTGATGTCATTTAATTATCCTTAAGAACATAAGCAATCTGAGAGCAAATATTGGTGAGAGACACTGAATGGACTATTTTGTACATTTCCTTACCCAAAACACATTCTGTTCTCATAATCATTTTGACCCACAAGGACGACAGTGTTTCCTTTAGTCAGCTTTCTCTGCAGTAGACCTATTCTAGACTTCTGCTTGCATGAGCTGACATAGAACCGAGCTGAACTAAACCCAGTAATTGCTGGAAGCTGTTTCACTAAAATATAATGGGCCTTGTTTCTAGGAACCACCTTCATTTCTTAGCATTTACCTCTCTGGAATCCGTAATAGACAACTATTCCCATGCAGGTCATGCATATGCATGAAGATACAAGACACTCGCAGCTTTAGCATGAAGCACATCACGTAAGCATGAATTTCTCTTGTTGAAAACATTTAACAAAGGTGATAAAACTAAGCAATAATTTGCAAGGGCATTCAGAATATAGATATAACTAAGTACATAAACAGAGATTTCTTCCCAAAAGCATAGCCAAGAGTGCTGACTATTAGCAAAACATTAATGGTAGCATTTTTAGTCTAAATAACAAGTAATTAGCCAAGGACATTAGACAATAATGAGAGCTAGTAATCATTTTTTTATCAGGGAAATTAGACGGGACTCATTTTAAAACAACATTTAATGCAAACAGCTTAATGAATATGTAAAAGGTAGAAGTTATGCACAAAACGAGATGTATTCTGCAAGCCAAAGATAATTACTGTGTCTTGACTGTTATGCATGAAATTGTATAGTGCAATTCTTGTCTCACTTCTCCTTCTTGTTCATGCTTAAATAGTGACATTCTGTTGGTGTTTCCAAATTACTCAGCTTGGTTTGTGGAATGAGATAAAATACTGATTGGTTTTGATAAAGCTCAAGATTTTTTTTTTTATCTGCCTTTTTGATCCGTGATCTTTAAGAAGATTCATGAAAATGTTTTTTTCTATGATTTACCATTTATTATTATTATTTAGACAAGAGCACAAGGGCGAAATTGGTATCTTCTTTTTCTCTCTAGGACTGAATAAGATGTCAAGGAAGCTGAATTTATATAGGCATTACAGGTATCCTGGCCTCAGGGTGCCTAGAGGAAACCTATAAGCATATGTTTTGTGGTCTTTTGTTGTTGTTGTTGTTTTGTATTTTTTTCATCGGCATAAATCTGTTTCTTGAAACTGACGATGAAGTGTGATGGAAACTGGTTATAGTGGCAGTACCACTCATTTATTTCAGCAGAATCATAAGTGAGACTGAAAGTTGTTGAAATGAATGGGCTTACTACATGGAAATGCCAGCACATGAAGAGTTCAGAATTCACAAAAGAGTGAAAACATTTACATGCTGCTTTTATGTGAACTGACGTTTCTTTTCAAAGGATCCCTATTTGTAAATAGATATTCAGACTATACAGAGTCACTTGATCCTCCAGTGATGAGAAATGTTGTGAGCACTTAGTAGCTCAAAACTGCACACCCAGAATTTAACAGAGGGAAGTGCACCTGAAAGTAAAACACTCCTTCAATATTGCGCCTATAAGTAAAACACTCCAGCATAATTCCCTGACATGATTAAGATAGCCAGCATTGACACTGTGCAGAAGCTGTCATTCTCCTTGATAGGAACTGGTGAGCACAACTGTAGTATAATCATTCAGTATGAGGAAAAGGCTTTTAAATAAAAACATCTTCTCTATGTATCTTCTAAGGTAGGCCTTCAAATTAGGCAGACCTACCTTCTTCAAATGTGCCAATCAGAGAAAAGTATATGCTTCCTCCCTCATATCTACTCCTCAAATCACTTTCTGTGGAGATTGTTTTAAAGCTTCATTACAGAGCTATTCTGTGATGTGATGGTGACTGGTGACAAGAAAGCTGAGGGAAAAGCCAAAATAATGAAGCAGAAAGTTCTCCTTCAGTTACCCGGTAGCAACACTCTAGTATTTGCTGAGGAGTGGCTTAGCTTGAACTAGTCTATTCATTCTGGCTGATCTTCCAAGCAACGTCTCATTAATTAAGCCAAGCTATTTATACCCTAAACGTGCCAAAAAAAAAAAAAAAAAAAAAAAAGTTTACATGTCCTTATTAGTCAGTCCCTTGTATTGTACCTTCACTAGAGTAAAAAATATTATAGACATTCTGTGTCTATATTGTAATATTGGTATTTGTGTTACCTTATAAAGAAGTTGATTAGGTCAACAGTAGCATCAATAGAGCTCTTACCAACCAAAGACCAAAGGTGATTAAGTCAAATCATGGCCAGTCAAGATATACTAAAGTTGGCAAAGGTTTTGGCTGCAGGTGTTTTAAGTATTCTGTGGCACACCTTGAGCAGCTTTGGTAGATCTAAGCCTCAACATGTTTCCCTTCACTTGTTTGACATATCATCTCAGGACTAATTTAAATCAAGCCTTTAGAAGTTTAAAGGAGACTATTAATTCACTTATCTCTACAGTTCTTGATGCTACCATAAATTTTTTCCACAGATTGTTGCAATATATTTAGTGAATACAGAATCGGAAATTGCCAGCCTATATTGCCCAATCCTTTCCTATAAAAATACTTCTAAATTATCTTTTTTCTTTTGGTGACTAAACAGACCTGAATATCAAAAATATCTTCAACACATATGAGTATTTAAACAGAGAAACCTATTTCTACAGACTATTAGGGACCTGAATTTCATCTTCCATTTTCTGAATTCACTTTGCTTTTAACAGCACCAGCACAGTTCATCCAAGTTACCTCATCTGTGCTAAGCAGAAGGCTATATTTAAAGTTAGGATAACCTCTCTACTGTCTGTGATTATAGGGCATTCTTGTGACTTGAGTACCACATATGGCTAGTTCTTTCCTCCAGTTTGTTTTTACTGTAATATTAAACTGAAATGAATGGAGAAATATTTATAAATGCGCATTGTCTGTCCACTGCTCAACTGCATTAATATTAATTCCTGTTTTTTGAGTGAAACTAGCTTACATCTAAACAAAGTCTTCCAGGCAAAAGCAGTGAAATAGATCGGGATTAAAAGATATATATGTGCCAAAATCTGATTACACTCAATTTTGATAGAGTTCAATATTTATTTTTTACCTTTGCTACATTTTCTTCTGGCAAGTACACTCCCATTATTACAGTATGTCTGAAGATTGTGTAAGCAGAAAACAAGAATTAAATATAACATTATTTAAAATTTGTATATTATGTACACCAGTACATTGTTTATCTTAATACAGCCTGGTGGATGCAGATTGACGTGGTCAATGTTGTGGAAAATCTCTGAAAATACCCTGTGTATTGAATTTATACCTCTTATTTTGCTTTGTTTCTAAACTTTTCATAAGAACATTGGCTAATACAGTAGAATTTAACTCTATTTGGCTAACCAAATCAAGTTTGTGAAGAGTTTATCAGCACTTTTTACTTTTTATCATATAATTCTTACAGGTTAATCCTGTATTTTCCTGCTGGAGAAAAAAAAATAATAAAAATTCTACATAAACAAAAATAGTATTCAGTTTTCTACTCAACAAATAAAGTCACTACAGCTTTGACAAGTAATAAAATAAATTCTATATGTTTATCAAAAAGAATAGACAAGTTTTGCATTTATGAAATATAAATCATCAAAATAGGGTCAAAAAATGGCAAAATACAACCAAACTATTTCTTAAATACAGTTTATATATGCAGACTTGAAAGTCCTAAACTTTATCTCTTAAGAATATTGCAGCCTTTTACAACCCCGAGTTTGCACTTTATTCTGTGGGGAAATCTTTGTAGTAAGAGCTGTGAATGAAAAATGCATGCTGCTTATGTGCTTGGTAGTCTCTAACAGTTTTGTAAAAGTACCTTAGAAAATACAGCAACCTACAAAACTCATTATTTAAGTGCACGTGGCAATCCCATGAAATGATTTGTTCATCTGATTAAAATAAAATATTTCTCTTCAATTCAAGCTTGTATTAAAATATCTTTTTCATTAGCTATATCTGGAGGCAGTATTAAGAAATTTGCCCAGTCAGCATTGGTCATTTGAAAGAGAGAAAAAGTTCAACAAAATAGTGCTGTTTCTTCATATTCCTCTCTTTATACTGTAAAGATGTGATACTGTACAAAGATTATGTTGTGCAGAAGCAGCTACCATATCCATTTGGATGAGAATAACACAAAAATACTAGATTAATTTGTGCAGTTGCATTGTGGGGACTTAAGACTGTAAATAAATTAATAAATAATCATAATTCCAAATGCAGGGTACTGTGTTAAATAAATTTAAAATCTTAAAAATGGCTAAATGGCACTATTCCAAGGCACAATTTGACAGTGGCTGGTTAACAGACAGTGCTGGGGAATCATCTCGAAAAGAAAAGTTGTAGCTGTGTATATGCTATGGTGTGAAATATAGAATCACAAAATCATAGAATCATTTAGGCTGGAAAAGATCTCTACGATCACCAAGTCCAACCATTAACATGGCACTGCCAAGTTGACCACTAAAACATGTCCCTAAGGACCACATCTACACGTCTTTTAAATACCTCCGGGGGTGGTGATTCAACCGCTTCCCTGGACAGCCTTTTCCATTGATCCAAAACACATTCAGTGAAGAATTTTTTTCCTAATATCCAATCTAAACCTCCCTTGGTGCAACTTGAGGTCATTTCATTTTGTCCTATTACTTGTTGCGTGGGAGAAGAGACTGACCCTCACCCTCCTATAACCTCCTTTGAGGTAGTTGTAGACAGGTGTAAGGTCTCCCCTAAGCCTCCTCTCTCTGGGCTAAATAACCTCAGTTCCTTCAGCCATTCCTTCACCAGCTTTGTTGCCTTTCTTTGGACACGTTCCAGCACCTCAGTATCATTCTTGTAGTAGGGGCTCAAAACCAAACACAGTACTTGAGGTGCAGCCTCACCAGAGTAGAGTACAGGGGGATGATCACTTCCCTAGTCCTGCTGGCCACACTATTCCTGATACAAGCCAGGATGCTGTTAGCCTTCTTGCCACTTGAGCACAACGCTGGCTCATATTCAGCTGGCTATCAACCAATGCCCCCAGGTCCTTTTCTTCCTGGAAGCTTTCCAGCCACTCTTCCCCCAGCCTGTAGTGTTGCCTGACGTTGTTGTGACCCAAGTGCAGGCACTTAACCTTGTTGAACCTCATACAGTTGGCCTTAGCCAATCAGTCCAGCCTATCCAGATCCCTCCTGCAGAGCCTTCCTACCTTCGAGCAGATCAACAGTCACACCTAACCTGATGTCATCTACAAACTTACTAAAGGTGCACTTGATCCCCTCATTGATAAAATATTGAAGAGAAATGGCCCTAAGGGCCCTGAGGGACACCATTAGTGACCAGCCTCCATCTTGTAGATGGGCATCCCATTTGCTAGCCTCCAGTCAACAGACAATCCCTGGATAGCCAGGATTGCAGATAAATGATGGAAAGCTGCTTGGTGAGCACTTCTGCCAGCTCCCTCAGATCCCATCAGACCTTATAAAGATTTGTGTGCATCTAAGTGGTGTAGCAGGTTGCTAACTATTTCCTGTTGGATTGTTGGGGCTTCATTCTCTTCCCTGCCCCTACCTTCCAGATCTGGGGGGCTGGGTACCTGGAGCACAACTAGTCTTACTAATAAAGGCTGAGGCAAAGAAGGCATTAAGTACCTCAATCTTTTCCTCATCCGCTGTCACTGTTTCCCCAACATCCAATAAAGAATGGAGATTCTCCATCATCCTTTTGTTGCTAATGTAGTGTAGAAGCATTTTTATTGTCTTTAACAGCAGTAGCCAGATTAGGCTCCAGCTGGGCTTTGGCCCTCCTAATTTGCTCCCTGCATAGCCTCATGACATCTCTGTTGTCCTCCTAAGTAGTGGTCTGCCTCTTCTTCCAAAGGTCATACATTCTCTCTTTTTTTTTTTTTTTTCTTTGCTGTTCTCCCACATGGACAAAAGCAGGTAATTGTAGGAGTAAATAACTGGGAGAGATGACAGTTAATATCTGTTGTGGCTTCTCTGTTTACCCTGAAATACTCTTCTGAGTTTGAATTTTCTTCTGAAACACATTTTGGGGATTATCTTAGTTATTCAGAAAGGAGATATTTGTTATTCTGTATGATGAACCTTTAGGCTGCAAAATTCACTGGTAATTACACAGCTGGGGATCACTTTGTATCCTGATAGAATGAGTGACGTCTGAATTGAATATCAGTCTGGAAATATGTCTGGATTTAGACCTTAAATGTGTACTAATAGCTTTAAAATTTTATGTATGCAACATGGTAAAATACAGGAAAGTTTGTTCTAACATGATTTCTGTGGGTTTTTTTATTTATTTATTTATTTATTATTCTTGTTATGCCTGAGTCTCCCCCCATTCTTAAAAAAGAATTTGAGTGGTTGAGTGTTAGACTGATGAATGGTATACTTGTAGTAGATAACATCTCTGCAAAAGTGTGCACTTAATTTGTTTGAATACATTTTAGAGAATTAAATTATTTTTAATTAGTATAATTAATTAAATTAATATAAAGAATGCATTCTCTCTGCTTTATTAATTATATTTTTATATATTAATTTTAACTGAGTTTGGTTCAGAAGTTAAGGCCAAACATATGATTCATTGCTTCTTAAAATAATCAGTCTTCATTTCTTATCAGATCTACTTTGGTGTGGTAAAGAATTCAGTGGCATATTCTGAGAGAGAGGTGTGTCTTTATCCACTTCTGCACATGGGATCTTAATTCTGATGCAAGTGCAATTAAAGAATAAATTATGAAAATAAGTGAAAAAATATCACTGAGGAACCAGAGTAAATGGGATTATAAACAGGCCCAACACACCCACTTATTGGCTTTAGTATCCTGCAGACCATTTTTCTAGTCAGGTGCTCACCAAGACTATATGTAGACCTTTACTCACCTCCCATGCAAACAGACCTTTAACCCTGCACTCACAATTGTTCTGGGTTGCATTTAACTTATTGCATGCATCAGTCTTGCTGTGACACTGGAGCTTTCCTGGGCTTTGGTTACCTTTTAAGTTCAAAAGCATATTCTGTGGCAATGCATCTGTACTTCCTGAGCAACCCTCTTTTTTGCTGAAGTTTCAAGTGGTGTAATCACAATTAAATATTACAGTACTGTAAGTGAGCTCCGATTGAGGTAGCTTTATTTTTCTTATTGAGTGATATAATTTGTTTTACCAGTAACTGGACGTTCTATGTCTGTACCAGAAGACCTTTGGCCTTCCAGTTCTTTCCAGACTTTTGAGTATACTTAGATCATAGTGGGCAATTCTGCACAATAACTGAGTATCAGAAAATGTGAGAAATAGCTCAGAATTCTTATCTAGATTGGTGTTTTGATTGATAAAATGATTTCTTAGTGGAATCTGAGTCCAGGCAAATAATTTGAGCATAAAGCTTGATAGGGAGGCTAAAACAGTTTTTTAAGTTTTTTTATGCTACTGCAAATCCCAAGTGGAAAAGGTGACATTCTTTTAGCATGAGCACAAAACTGTCACCGTGTCACAGTGTGCTAAGCATCTGAATTTATATACATACATTATACAGAAATTTGCCTCATAAGCTCCAAATAAAATAAAAATACTCACATAATGCTTACAGATCTGTATCTGACCAAATCTAATGTATTATTAAGATTTATTACTAATACTATTAAGATTATTAAGATTTATTACTAATATTATTACGCTTGAGAGGAATGGTATCCTTATCTTGATGTTACAGGTACAAAATATTTTTTTATGTGTAAATGTAATAACCAAACAGTGTTTGCCTCTAAACTAGTTATACCTTCTTTCTGTGGTATATGATTTTCCTCTTTGGTTGTAGACATATATATTTTAAGACTATCTCAGAAGTTGAGAGATTTCACATATTTTTCATTTCTAGTGTGATTTGCTGGATCCATTTCTCTTCATCAATCTCACATTTTTCTTTTTTTTTCATTTAAAGTGACATGATCTCAGTGAACTATGATTGCTGTTAAGCATTGTTCAGTTCTATCCATTGTATCTCAAATTAGAAGAGCAAAGCTATGAATCTTCACCTTAAGTTGGGGAAAAATTTGATGGCACTGCCTGTGGAATCCTCAGATGATAAAGAGTTCCTGGTTTCTCTGGGGTATCCCAGAGCATCCCAGCATCTAGTTTTAGTTTATTTTTAGGTCAATAAATAGGCAATGATTTGCCAAAAATACAGATTATTTTGCTAGTGAAAGATAAATTGTTTCTTCATATAGGTTGGAATGATACAGTTTCTCTAAAACTATTCTGCGTGGGTGTGAGTGAAAAAAAAAAAAACATTAAAGGTAAAAAGAATCACCTGTTACCATGACATTCTTCTATACTAAGTCTCTCTGTTATGATTTTTCTATGTATGCTTGTTCATCACCTCCAAATTTTTGTACTGTCAAAGGCCTTGATATGCTAATTCCAAACCTTTCTTCATTTTTAGATGTTTGATTGTTATTCTTTCCCCTTATTAAGTTTCATTTTCCCAAGACACACCTTATGAGGGAGAGCAATTAGTGAAATAGTTTAGGAAGTAAATTAAAGGTCTTATTTCTCTGTTCATACCCTTTTCATCTTTTTTTTTTTCTTGATGAAACTTTTTTTTTTTTAACCTGATCTTACCAAGAAAAATATCCTACCCTTCTTTTTGTAAGTTGTCATTCAAAGGATCTACTTTATTTTAAATAACATTCTAAATCTTATATGGAAAAGGGATAGAAAGTGGTCTGTGCTAGTTATTTATATGCAGAGCTTGAAAGGCTGAATGAAGGTTGCATTTGGACAGGGATAAAAATAACTTCAGATGATTTGACATACTTCTCTAAAATGAGTCTGAATTATTTCTTTTCTAAGAGTGAAGATATAAATCATCTCTTTCTTCTCAGCAAGGCCATAAATGTCGCTCATGTGAAGGTGTTCCTTGCATCATGCAGAGTACTTGCAGAACAACTTGGAAATGATCCATTTATGGCACAGTTCTATGAAGGATATCTCTGGTGTGTGTATATATATATGTGTATACCATGTATAAAGTATTTCAATGGTTTGACCGTAGTTTATGACTGACAACCCACAGAGTTGTACTGGTTAACTGGATCCATTTTTTCTCTTAGTCCAGACAGTCTGTGGTGCTGGCTTCTAAACTGGTGAAAATCCATCCTTCCAGGAAATAAACCTGGTTTTGTTTTGTTTTGTTTTGTTTTGTTTTTCTTACTGGTTTTAATACATAAATTAGAAGTACTTAGAGGGCATAAAACCATAACAATGGTGCACTGAGTCAAAAGAAATAGCCGGATTTGCATTCTTTGTCTAGCAAAAGTAGAATTAGCCTAGGTAAGAAGATAAAAATAGAGCAAGTATTTAGTATTCGATATTATTTCCAGCTTTCCTCAGTCTGCAATTCAACGACTGCAGAAGGTATCTTAGGCCATATTTATTTTTTTTTCTTTTTTTTTTTAAAGAAGACTTTTTTTTTTTAATATTGATAATATCATACAGTGAACTTCATAGTAAAAATAAGCCGCATGTAAAAGATAAGTCCTTTTGTTTCCAGTCTCCCACCTGATAATTTCACCTGATAACCCAGTGCTTTAATGTTATCAGAAACAGATCCATATTCATATTTGCCATGCCATTTATGATAATCTAATATTCTATCTGTATTCATCTCTTATCCAGAGTGGTGAAATGCAGCTTTAGCAATATTTTTATTCAATTTCTTCTTCTAGAGGTGCCTTTATATTCCTTGGATCTTTCCCCAACCTTGCTAGATGCTTTTTTTAATTCTTCTACAACCTTTGGGAGTTGCTTTGAACTCTACAAGTGCAGTTAGTATTTAAAATGTAGGTCCATTTATATAACAGCAAAATTATTTCTTTAGTTTTGCTCTCCACTTTTTCCTTAACGTTTCCTAGTACTCGAAATGCTTTACAGATTTTTTTTTTTCATAGAAATAGCTGTTACAACACAAATATCTCTTACCTGAGTGTTTAAGTTCATTCAGAGCATTTTGTTGTGCATTAAGATCTTTTTCTCACAAACATCACTTTACATTTATCAACATTTAATTTTATTTCCCAGCTGCTCAGTTTCACAAGATACCTTTGCAATATGCCTGAATCATTTCCTTTTTACTAACCCAAATTACTAAGTAGTAGAGTAGTACAGATGTTTTACCTTGTTCAGAGGAGAGGATGGCTTATAGCACAATACCTCTGAAAAATGTTGACAAATTGGCTCTGTTCTCAGTGGCTGTTTCTTATCTAGTCTCAATGCATCTATAGAGTCCATTTTCCAATGCATTCTTTTGGGTTAGTTTCCAGTATTATATGAAAGCTATTGCAGCAGTGCTTACGGGAAGGTCCTATGAAAAGCCAATGGATTAGGCCCTCAAAAAAATGGTACTGGAAAATTGTATACAACTTCTTAATCACTTTTACCACAGTTGATCACAAACCATCCAATTTTCCAGAAGCTTCTGTTGAAGGTGAAGTTAGGTCTTGCATTTCACAAGGGTTCTCACCTATGCCCTCTTCCCATTTAATACACACTTGTTTTTCTGTTATGAGCAACCAGAAGGATTATTACACTTGATAATGAAAGTAGTCATTTGGGTTAATTGCAAATGAATAATCAGAAAATTCTAAGAACTACTTCAGCTATTCCCTATCTGCTTTTAAGATCTAAAGATGCTGTTCATAAGCAATGATTTCCTTCTGCTTTAAAATGGTCAGTTATTTTCAAACTACCGAATAAAGTACATTTTTAATTCCTTTTTTTTTTTTTTTTTTTTTTTAAATAGTGGTATGCTCGAGAAGCAGTACATTTGGAACCAAAGCTTGAAACTACTTCAGTTCAAAACCTG
Source organism: Cygnus atratus (assembly GCF_013377495.2). Classification (NCBI taxonomy): domain Eukaryota; kingdom Metazoa; phylum Chordata; class Aves; order Anseriformes; family Anatidae; genus Cygnus; species Cygnus atratus. The sequence continues at coordinate 56,283,168 of NC_066363.1, read as the reverse complement.
TCACATTTCTAGCCCATAAAGTTTATCTTCTCTCTGTCAAAAACATTTATTTCCCCCCATTTCCTCCATCTGTGCAAATTCCAGTCCTCCTTCCTTCCTTCTGCATAATAATCACAGCAATCCCAACTGGTATCAGCATGCTGCCATGCTGCCGAAGGTTATTAGTGCTAATATTGTTAATTACTGATCTGGTTGGATATGTTGATTTAGTGGGGGAGGACTGCTCTCAGATGCTCCTGAGGACTATTTCTTAAAAATGGTGCCTGCTTCCTTTTATCCTTTTATGATATTATTATTATTATTTATCCTGTGGCATGAGGAGATATGGTAACTAAGTACTTCTGCTCAGTTTTGGGTGTCACAGTACAAGAAAGAGAGTGTCCAAAGGAGGGTAACACATATGGTAAAAGATCTAGAGGGGAAGATGTATGAGGAGTGGCTGAAATCACTTGGATTATTCACCTGGAGAAGAGGAGGCTGAGGGGAGACCTCATCATGGTCTACAACTTCCTCATGAGGGTGGGAGGAGGGGCAGGTGCTGAGCTTTAGTGACCAGCAATAGGACCCAAGGGAACAGCTTGAAGCTGTGACAGGGAAGGTTCAGACTGGATATCAGGAAAAGGTTATTCACTGAGAGGTTGGTTGGGCACTGAACAGGCTCCACAGGGAAGTGGCCATGGCACCAAGCCTGACAGAGTTCAAGAAGCATTTGGACAATGCTCTCAGACACATGGTCTGATTTTCTGGGTGGTCCTTTGGGGACCCGGGAGCTGGACTCTTTCATCTTTGTGGGTCCCTTCCAACTTGGATGTTCTATGATTCTGTGATCCTAATGTCATCCATTATGTTTGAATAATTGTAGTAGTACAGGAAAATTTGAGCAACCTGGTCTAGCAGTAGGTGTCCGTGTCCGTGGCAGGGGGTTGGAAATAGATGATCTTTTAGGTCCCCTCCAACACAAAACATTGTATGATTCTATGATTCTAGGTGAGTCTTTCAATTAAAAGGTGGTACAAAAACTGTATTTCCCATTCTTCCCAGGAGACCTAACTCCTGGATCTCACTCTTTGACTGATGATGGTTTCTGTGTATCTGAGCTGAAGAGCCTTCAGTTCCCTAGACTGAATGTCTTATCCTCTTTACATTGGTTTAAGAAGGGCTGTCTTCGTTGCTCTCAGTGGTGTTATATGAGTGAGATGAGAACTGTACCCTGAGTATGTGGGAGGTGAAGAACAGGAAAATTTTAGGTGAAAGAACTGCTACCAGCAAAATCAGTATGAGTAAGAGGTTTAAAATATAAGAATTCACATGCAATTTAAAACTATTGGAAATCTCCCAAAATAGCTTCCAGCTATTTTAAGAAAACATCTTTTTATTCAGGGTTTAAAAAAAAAAAAGTAGTAATTTATGACACCCTGCAACAATACATAAATATAAACCAAAAACAATAACAAATCAGGCATTATGTTTGAATAATGGGTGTTGCTTTCAAATATCCTTCTCCCATGGGTGAATAAGGTTTTCAGTTGTCTCCCTAGGAAATAAAGAGGCATTTGGTTGCTTTACAGACAATCTTATCTACATAAAACAGCACACCTGCCTGTTCAGTGCCTATTCTTCCTGGCTTTTAGCACCTCGGTTCCCCAGACAGAAGAAATTTCCCTCCCTATCTCCACCCCGTATCTCCAACCCCATCTGTTTCAACAGATTATGGCTTGCAAAGACTGATCCATTTTAAGGTGACAATGTCATATCAAACTTCCCTATTTATACTCACAAGCACTTCATATTGAACAGTCACAGGCAGAACAGGCAGCTCTATTTCCTTTCTTCCTGGACATGAAGACCGCTTGTTCGCTATTTTGAACCAAATCCAGTAATAGAACAGAGAGATGCCATCTTGCTGAGACTTCTTTGGCTGTTGTGGAGGAAGGACCAGTGGCAGCCCATGGTGTTGTGTGCCTTTCTATACAGCCAGCATTTCTCCCAGATCGGTAGGTAAGGGGCGGGAGGAAAGAAGCACTGCTTGTGAACCACTGCATGATCCCCTCAGGACTCACTGCTTAAAATGTTCTCAGTAGTGAATTGTTAATGATATACAGTAAGGGCTCTCCTGACCTAGGAAAGCATGGATATATGTTCCCCATAAATAACCTGCTCCTCAGAAATGCACCACCCCTTTAAAAATGATGCACCTTGAGAATTTACATCTTTGGGTCATCCATCACTTGCTATACGGGAGTTCTGTCCCACTGTGGTCAGCTCCCAGGAGCCTGTTGGCCTAGTGCTCTCACCCTCAAATTCACAAATAATCCTGTCACTAAAATAAAGGAAAGGGGGGCTAATAGCGTAGTGTTTCAAGGGAGCAGGCCCTGTGGGGACTCAGAGGTAAAGAAGAAATTGCAGATTCTTTCAAGCCTTGCAGGTAGATTGCGCTAATGCTCTATCACTGGGGAAGGCATTGTTTGGGAGGTGGGGGGTAGGATTTCAGAGTTAAAATATTTTAAGCTTTCTGTAGATACATTATCTTCTGCAGTTTGAAATGGGCTACAGTGGAGTATAGTTCCTTGGCATCATGTGTATGGTGGGAAAACTTCACACATTAGCAATGAAAAATGCAGTGCAATGGTCATGGCTCCTGCTGTGATATAGTCAATTCCTGCTGTGATACATTCAAGTTTTTGTATCCTGCTTTTTATGTGGCCATAATTAACATGTCAGTTCTAATGACAAAACTGATATTTGAAGGTCAGAAATTAAAAAGAATCACAGTTTGACAGGCTCTGTTTCTGCCATTTGCTGGGAAGGAGAATTTAGCATATTGCTTAACAAATACAGGATTTTCTTATTATCTCTTCAAATATTCAAGGATGGAGTGAGGCAATTACTCCTTCACAGAAGCTAGAGCAGCAGCAATCACCTTCCTCTGAAGTGAGAGCTGCACATCAGGCAGCAGAATGTGAAAATAGTATGCCTATCCCCCTGCACATGAATACTGTTGCTGCTCTGGCAAAGCAAAGCACTGTAAATTCCCTTGAGGGTATTTGGCCAACCTTGGCCTGCAACTATTTCAAGTCACCAGCATGGTGTCACAAGATGTCCATAGCTTGCCAGGAAAATAGGCGTGGTGTGCAGCCATTTTGCTCTCTGCATAGGCAAGGTTGGCAAGGTTGGTTGTGACAATAAGAATAAAGTTAAATATATATATATATATATACACCTATTAGGATAGAGGTCTTGAAAAAAAAAAAAAAAAGGTCTCAAACCTCATGCCTTCTTTAAAAGCTCTTGCTAGCAATTAATAACTTACTTTTTTTCATTCCGAGTTTCTGGTGTTCTGTCATTAATTATCTTTCGTGAGCTTACTTTATGGAGCACCTTGCTACCAGCAGTGGCAAAAAAAAAAATCTCTTATTAATATTAATTCGTTGTGAAACCTGTCACTCCAAGTTTGAAACTTACTTAAAGTTTCATTTCAGCTGCTGCACCAGGAATAACTTTGCCACTCAATCATATTTAAAAGAAGAAAAAAATCTTGTTTAAATATGGTGAAGAAGGCTTTGATTCAAAACTGCTGCAACTGCTTGAGACAAATCTTAATTCATTCTTAACTATTCATAAATAATTCTGCATGAGAAAAAGATTCTTGCTACTGATAAACCACCTTTTTTTGTAAGAGGTACTATAGTAGTTATTTACAATTCCATGTGTCAGGTTCAGAATCTGAAACAAAGATATTTTTTAGTAACAATGCTTGTTTGGAGCAGCGTTTGCACCCTAAATTCTCCCACAGCCAACGAAGTTCAGAAAATAAGGAGTGAAGAGCATCAAACTGAAAGTCGGACATATAGCTAAATGAAATAATGCAGTGCACTATGGTAGGAGGATATTCTGAATTACTACATGTTCCACTTACAACTTTAATATTGTCACCAGATGCAATTATGCCTTTATTCCTCAAGTTTATTTTTGCTATATTATGGGATATGCTGTTCCCTTTCTCACTTATCTTGTGCAGTTTTTATAAACACGTAATAAAAAGCTTTGAGCTCTGGAATTCTCAAGTTATATATATCATGTACTGATGGCAGACATTTTTATATGGCAGACATTTTTCTTAGCTAGACATTTTCATCCACTAAAATAATTCTGCCTTTGTTTTTCTTTATTACTGAATTTCAATATTATATGCCTGGATTTGAATCTGATAGATCCTGAAATCAGTCTCAACTTATTCTGCAATGTTGCTTTGCACAAGACATGATGGCGGTAGATACATCTCTTTTCATATTGTACGAGTTAATATATTCTAGATCCATCTGGAAGTGGGTGAAAAGTATGATAACACATTGTGTTACTAGCTTACAGATTTTTTAAAGTCCATTAAGAAGTTATGGGGATTGGTTTTAATTTGCAAAGCATAAAAAATCTGACCCCTCAACTATTCTGGGGCTGAGTGTAGAGGATGTGAGGCATTGTAAAATACTTTTATTAAATCTTTTATTTGAATAGTTATAGAAATTTTGCACTTTTTAATTCTTAACAATTTAGTACAAAAGTTGTTTTTGCAGGAAAAATAAAACATAAAAACACAAACACCTGTTGATGAAAAGAACAGTAGACATGGTATTTGGTTGTAATGAAACCTCCTTTTCTTCTTATTCACCAATGTATGTCATCTACATCAGCTATCTTATTGTGGAGTATATAGTCTGTAACCCTGTTTCCTACTTCTGTGCAATCATTATGTAGTCAATTATTGTTGAGATATCATCATAGTCAAAGTGTTATGTATTCTAGCCTCTTTCCTGGAACCATCTTTATGCATGTGTTCTTCTATGGTGGTTTAAATGTACATGTAGCCCAGAAAGATCTTTCAAACTGTGGTTCCAACACCTATTGTATGTCACTGTGGCTTCTCACTGTGCGGCAGCACTTTATACTGGACCACAAAAAGAACTCCAAGTTAAACAGAAACTCTTTGTAGCGGAGATTATCGTTATTTTTAGCTTAAGTTATTCTTGTGTTCTGGACTAAAGTGCCATCAGGCAAACAAGAGAGTCAGGGGACAGAAAATTGCAGTTGGAGTAGAACCACACAGATGGAAATGGTGGAGGTGGACAAAGGAACAAAAACCTCTGTCTGGGAAGAAGAACCAGGAGTGCCTTTGGAACTCCCCATTGATTCTTTGAACTGGGTCTTCTGTTTACATCTGAAAGAGTCCTTAGAATGGAGAGTCAGAGGTCAGGTCATACAGGAATCCAAGTAAGGGTACAGCTCTCTCATGCACAGCCTATGCCAAACTACAGGGGTTTAACACAATTATTTTGGGATAAGAATGGAAGAAAACTAACATCAATCAGTCTCAAAAATATAAGGTGAATTTTCGTTTGTTTCAAAGAAGGTTTGAGGAGTAAGAATGTAGGAAGAAATAGCACTGAGAGCTCAAGTACATTTCTACTAATGTTTTTTTTTTTTTTTTTCCTCTTTCTTTTCATTCAGCTACACTTTTTGGTAGGAATGTGATTTTCTGCAAATGAAGGAAATTTATCAAGTAATTAGTTCATTTTATTCATAATTGTCATTAATATGGAGCCCACTAATGTGGGCAAAGGCCAAGAGGCAACAATGTAGGAAGTTGAAGTACTTTTTGTGGTACAGTGAATCATAAATAGTAAAATATCCTTTTCACGTATCTTCTTTTTCCATTTTTTCCTTATTTTTCTCATAGTTTTTTTAGTTCACTTTAAAATAAAGAAATTACTCAGATTGTTAGAAATGGACATACAAATCCATTGATAATAATGCATGACTTATCCCTTTGAATTTATTTATTTATTTATTTTGCATTTTTAACAGATATACATCTTTTCTGTGTTTTTTGTTTGTTTGTTTGTTTGTTTTTAAGGAGAAAAAAATGGCTGAAAACAGGAAATTTATAATTATGGTAGCTATTACTAATCAATGGGATATATTTTCAGAATCTTTTTTCCTAACTTGGATAGAGATTTTCTGTCTCTAGGTTTCTGTAACACAATGTTGGGAAGGAGGAAAAAAACGATTTATGAGATATTCCAGTTAACATCAGTCTTGATTTAAATTTTGGGTGAATGTCTTCTTATTTTCATAGTCCTATTGACAGTCTCCAAACCCTACCAGTCATTATTTGAGATTATATTTCCAGGATACACACACCAGTGGCTTTTTCTTCCAAGAATACAGCTGTTCTTCTAAGTGTGCTGAGAATAGAATGGAGTTTTGTGAGGATGAGCACAGAATAAAATATAAAGGAACAGAGTTTGCTGAGCTTTTTTTAGACAAAATATGAATTATTCTCCCTTTCTTGATCAGAATCATGACCATGGTGCATTTTCTAAAACCATTTTTGTTTTTCCTAAGTGTGGAGGAAAAACTCATTTTACCTGTCATAGTGAATGGATGGTGACAGTACACTGATTTCTATGCCTAGAAAGATTAATGATGCTTCAAGAACAGATCTTTTAAGTTCATCATTCAAAGGAGATTTCTGTCACATTCCTAATGAATTCTTTGGGATCCAAGGACCTGGGAATAGATGTCATCACACAGGTTAGATTCTCTACATAAGAAGTCCAAACATTTATTCTAAAGGGATGGAAATATAAATCCAGCAAGGACATGAGGACAGCAGATGTGTACATAGAAGAAAAATACAAGCCAGGTACTTAGTCATATAACAGTGTCTTTTCTAAGTGTTGTAAGCTATATCTGTACTGAGCAAATTACTCACATTTTCTGATTAAGGTTAAAACATTTTGTTTCCGCTTTTTATCCAGTTCTAAAAACTTTCAAGAAGGATTCTCCCCTGATCCCTTATATAAATAGTTGGTTTCATTCAATTTCTTCTTGAATAGGCACATTTTATTTTCTTGGTACAAGCTAGCTGTTCTTCCCTCCTACCCATTCCTCCAGTGTCCAGAATCCTTCAGAAAAAAAATTAAAAAGAAAAAAAAAGAAAAAAAATCTCTTTATCAGTTGTGAATTTCTGTTCTTTTTTATTTTTCACAAGCTGTAGATTTTTAAACAGCGTATTTATTTAAAAAGGAAAAAAAAATCAACACCTACTGTGTCTTTTACTAACATGGATGAGGTCAGTTAAGTAATTCAGCATCTTTTTATGTATGCATTTCATACAATAAATGCTTCTGTTTAGAAATCAAATATCTTTTTTTTGGTGATTTTTCTTCTCTGAAGGTATATGTATCTTTTTATACCTGTGGCCAGTAAAGGGACAAAGTGTGAATGTACTCCAACCAAAAACAAAACAAAACAAAAAATAAAACAGCAACAACAAAAAAACAACCAACCAACCAACCAACCAAACAAACAAAAAAAAGCAGCTGTGAGTGTTTCTTTTTCCTCCTTGGGCACTTCTTTTGTTATACTGGTACAATACAAAACAACAAATTCAAACAGGGCAAATGTGCTCTTTATGAGGCTTGGTTTGTTTACATCAACTGAGGAGAAATAGCCTGTTTAAAAGGTCAAGTCCTGCAATAAATAATCTCATTGTAGGTAAACACCATTGCTGTCTACACAGGCAGGCTATAAGACGTAGTGATGTAGTTACAGAACCTCACAAAGAATATAATGATAAGTGATATACGGTGCCAGCTCAGCATGAAAAGTTACAATTATGTGAAAAGAAAAACACTTGATATAACTCACATTCTATTCAGACAGTCCTGAGCATCTCTTACTATTATGATAGTCATGACATGAAATAGATGAGCAAATAGAAATGCTTAAAATATCAATTTCTATTATGTTTCTTTCAAACTATAAGAAATTTTTATCAGTCATATATAATACAAATTTGTATAGAGCTATCTCTTTTATTTAAATGCAATAATTCTTTCGTGTCAATTTTTTTTTTTCATCAGTTTTAATTAAGATTGGGCTGTACTCATAACTTCAGCTGTTAAAAAAAATACAGTAATGTATATGTTTGTATGCTAGCTGAGTTTAGAGTTTAAAATAACAGCATTGAATGATTCCTGGAAAACCGAAGTGGTGAGTTTTTACTGTTACCAAAATACTTTAGCAGTGATTTTGTTAGTATGGATTGTGGTAGTTGTGAGGAATCAGAATGAAATTGGTAGTCTGAAACTGAAAATATGATGTTATTAACATGAATAAATGTAATATTGGAGAAATGTAAATATTGAGCCAACAATGAGCCACTGGGTTTATCAAGCCATTCTACCCATGATTAGTATTTAATTAATAAAAGCCTCAGTGGAAATAGTGAAAACAATATTTACTTCTTGAAGAAATTGCATCAGAAATTTGGAGAGCTTGCAAGTGATATTTTTTTTTTTTTAGCAGGACATTAGTAGCATGGCTGGAAAAAAAATCTTACCCTTCTAATTATCTGTTTTGGGATGTTAGATTATGGTCTTAGATAATCTTTAAAGTACAGTACTGTAGTGTACAGTATTAAAAAAAAAGAAAAAAGAAAACAAACGAAAAAGGGAAAAGGGAAAGGGAAAGGGAAAGGGAAAGGGAAAAAGGAAAAGGGAAAAAGGAAAAGAGAAGGAGAAGGAGAAGAAGGAGAAGGAGAAGGAGAAGGAGAAGGAGAAGGAGAAGGAGAAGGAGAAGGAGAAGGGACAAGGGGAAAGGAAGGGGAAGGGGAGAAGGACAAGGGACAAGGGGAAGGGAAGGGCAAGGGCAAGGGCAAGGGCAAGGGGAAGGGGAAGGGGAAGGGGAAGGGGAGGAGAGAGGAGAGGGGAGGGGAGGGGAAGGGGAAGGGAAGGGAAGGGAAGGGAAGGGAAGGGAAGGGAAGGGAAGGGAAGGGAAGGGAAGGGAAGGGAAGGGAAGGGAAGGGAAGGGAAGGGAAGGGAAGGGAAGGGAAGGGAAGGAAAATAAAAAGGAAAGGAAAGGAAAGGAAAGGAAAGGAAAGGAAAGGAAAGGAAAGGAAAGGAAAGGAAAGGAAAGGAAAGGAAAGGAAAGGAAAGGAAAGGAAAGGAAAGGAAAGGAAAGGAAAGGAAAGGAAAGGAAAGGAAAGGAAAGGAAAGGAAAGGAAAGGAAAGGAAAGGAAAAAAGGAAAGGAAAGGAAAAAAGGAAAGGAAAGGAAAAAAGGAAAGGAAAGGAAAGGAAAAAAGGAAAGGAAAGGAAAGGAAAGGAAAGGAAAGGAAAGGAAAGGAAAGGAAAGGAAAGGAAAGGAAAGGAAAGGAAAGGAAAGGAAAGGAAAGGAAAGGAAAGGAAAGGAAAGGAAAGGAAAGGAAAGGAAAGGAAAGGAAAGGAAAGGAAAGGAAAGAAAGGAAAAGAAAGGAAAGGAATAGAAAGGAAAGGAATAGAAAGGAAAGGAATAGAAAGGAAAGGAAAAGAAAAAGAGAGAAGAGAAGAGAAGAGAAGAGAAGAGAAGAGAAGAGAAGAGAAGAGAAGAGAAGAGAAGAGAAGAGAAGAGAAGAGAAGAGAAGAGAAGAGAGGAAAAGAAAAGAAAAGAAAAGAAAAGAAAAGAAAAGAAAAGAAAAGAAAAGAAAAGAAAAGAAAAGAAAAGAAAGGAAAAGAGAAGAAAAGAGAAGAAAAGAGAAGAGAAGAGAAAAGAGAAGAGAAGAGAAGAGAGGAAAAGAAAAGAAAAGAAAAGAAAAGAAAAGAAAAGAAAAGAAAAGAAAAGAAAAGAAAAGAAAAGAAAAGAAAGGAAAAGAGAAGAAAAGAGAAGAAAAGAGAAGAGAAGAGAAAAGAGAAGAGAAGAGAAGAAAAGAAAAGAAAAGAAAAGAAAAGAAAAGAAAAGAAAAGAAAAGAAAAGAAAAAAGAAAAAAGAAAAAAGAAAAAAGAAAAAGAAAAGAAAAGAAAGAAAGGAAAGGAAAGGAAAGGAAAGGAAAGGAAAGGAAAGGAAAGGAAAGGAAAGGAAAGGAAAGGAAAGGAAAGGAAAGGAAAGGAAAGGAAAGGAAAGGAAAGGAAAGGAAAGGAAAGGAAAGGAAAGGAAAGGAAAGGAAAGGAAAGGAAAGGAAAGGAAAGGAAAAGAGGGCAGGCAGGCAGGCAAGAGGAAGAAAGAAAGGAAGAAAGGAAGAAAGGAAGGAAGGAAGGAAGGAAGGAAGAAAGAAAGAAAAGAAAGAAAAGAAAAAGAAATAAATGATTTTAAAGAAAGAAATTAGAAGTTTAGAAGTTGCATACTCAATTCAGTGATAAAAGGAAGACAAGGGAAGTTGTGGGCCCCCTCCAAAAGGAAACAGAAGAGCTGGATACAAAGGATAAGGAGAAGGGTGAAATTCTCAATGACTTTTCTGCCTAAGTCTCACCAGCAAGTGCTCTAGCCACATTGCCCAAGTCCCGGCAGGCAGGGACTGGGAGAATGATGAACTGCCCACTGTGGGAGAAGATCGTGTTCGAGACCATCTAAGGAACCTGAAGGTGCACAAGTCCATGGGACCCAATAAGATATATCCAAGAGTCCTGAGGGGACTGGTGGATGTAGTTGCTAAGCCACTGTCCATCATATTTGAGAAGTTATGGCAGTGCGGTGAAGTTCCCACTGACTGGAAGAGAGGAAACGTAACCCCCGTTTTTAAAAAGGGAAAAAAAGGCAGACCCAGGGAACTATAGGCCAGCCAGTCTCACATCTGTGCCTGGCAAGATCATGGAGCAGATCCTCCAGGAAACTACATACATGGAAAATAAGGAGGTGATTGGTGATAGCCAACATGTCTTCACTAAAGGCAGATCATGCCTGACAAATCTGGTGGCCTTTTACGATGGGGTTACAGCATTGGTGGACAAGGGAAGAGCAACTGACATCATCTACCTAGACTCGTGCAAAGCATTTAACACTGTCCCCCAAGATATCCTTTTCTCTAAATGGGATAGACATGGATTTGACAGATGGACCACTCAGTGGGTAAGGAATTAGCTGGATGGTCACACTCAAAGTGTTACAGTCAAAGGCTCTATGTCTAAGCAGAGATCAGTGATAAGTGGTGCTCCTCAAGGGTCAGTATTAGGACTGGTGCTGTTTAAAATCATTGTCAGTGACATGGCCAGTGGGATTGAGTTCACCATCAGCAAATTTGCAGATGACACCAAGCTTTGTGGTGCAGTTGACATGCTGGAGGGAAGTGATGTCATCCAGTGCGACCTTGATAGGTTTGAGAGGTGGGCCTGTGTGAGCCTCATGAAGTTCAACAAGACCAAGTGCAGGTTTCTGCATCTGGGCTGGGGCAATCCCAAGAAAAAATACAATCTGGGTGGAGAATGGATTGACAGCAGCTCTGAGGAGGTTGATGAGAAGCTCAACATGAGCTGGCAATGTGCACTTGCAGCCCAGAAAGCCAACAGTATCCTGGGCTGCATTAAAAGAAGTATGGCCAGCAGGCTGAAGGAGGTGATTTCCCCCCTCTGCTCTGCTCTTGTAATACGCCACCTGGAATACTGTGTTCAGCTCTGGGGCCCCTAGCAGAAGGACATGGACCTATTAGAAGGAGTCCAGTGGAGGGCCATGAAGATGATCACAGGCCTGGAGATGAATACAGATGAACTCCTATGAATCCAGGCTGAGGGAGCTGGGGTTGTTCAACCTGGAGAAGAGGAGGCTCCGTGGAGACCTTATAGCAGCCTTCCAATGCCTAAAAGGGGCCTACAAGAAAGCTGGGGAGGAGGGACTCTTTGTCAGGGAGTTTAGTGATAGGACTAATGGTTTTAAACTAAACTAAAAAAAAAAAAAAAAAAAAAGTAGACTTAGATTAGATATTTGAAAGAAATTCTTTACTCAGGGTGGTGAAACACAGAAACAAGTTGCCCAGAGAAGTTTTGGATGTCCCCTCCTTGGAAGTGTTTAAGGCCAGTTTTCATGGGGCTTTAGGCAACCTGCTCTAGTGGAAGGTGTCCCTGCCCATGGCAGGGGGGTTGGAATTAGATGTTCTTTAAGGTTGCTTCCAACCCAAACCATTCTGTGATTCTGTGATTCTGTGATTCTATGATTCTATGATTCTGTGATGCTATGATATTGGTGGCACAGCTCTCAGAACAGAACATGACTCATTCCTAGCAGGAGAATGTCAGTTTTCTAAATATTCAGCAGCACCTTGCACTAGCTTGAACTGCATTCATTCACTAGAAAGGTTGGTTCTATTTTATTATCTTTGAAAGAAACATGCCACAAAAGCAAAAATGTGACTCAAATGTGACAACAGCTTACTGCATTTTAAAATTTTGTTGTTGGTGGTGGTTTTGTCCTTACATTATTATAAATGCTCTATGATTCCTTTAAGCTATATTCTACCCTGAAAAAGATAGTATAGACAAGTTTCAAAATTAATAGCACGCACCTTTGTAAAAATTCACCAGTTTATAATGCTTTTAGGAACTGATAATATCTTCATGAAAGTCAGGAAATATTAGAATAACCTACCTGTCAAGCCTTAGTAATGAATTACATAGTAAATTCTTGTCTCATGATAGCAATAAGAGACAAAACTGCATCAAAGGTGCAAATTGAATTCTACCCATGTATTTACCTTAACATATTAGTAGTAGTGGATTGAGCAGGCCCAGGAGCAGGTGTATGCCAAAACATGTAGTTTAAGGACACAAGCACAAGATGGCAAAGCTGATAAAGAGCAAAAATTTCCCAGGTCTAGAATAAGTACTAATTTGTCTGTATCTTCCTCTGTGTATGGACACATGGCAAAGGATAACTGGACAGCATCTCCTTTAACCACAGTTCCTTTATCCATTCCTGCAAGGTATTTACACAGTACTTTAAAAAAAAAAAGGGGGGGGGGGGGGGGGCGCTGTTTTATTATTTTTCCATTATTATTCGCATTATTAATCGCATTATTATTTTTCCTACAGGCTTCATATTTTTACAAAGTTGCATGTGTAAAAACAGTTTAAAAATTCCTACTGTGGCCCTGCTTCACACCCCTTTCCAGGATCGCTGTATTTCTGGAAACAAGTATTTCATTTGTGGGGACAGTATCAAATGAAGGAGAGGGTGATTGCACCATCTTTCCAAGCCACCTTTGAGCTTTTTGCAATATGGCCATAGGTGTTTAGATCTCTTAAAGCTTTGCATATGATGAAAAAACCAGCATTTTCCTGGTACATTACTTTATAAAGTAATATTTGATTCTAAATATATTTTTTCAGGAGTCTGCCTGGATAGAAATGTACATGCAAAAGAGTAATCAAGCATTCATTCCTCTTTCCCTCCTCCCCAACCCCAAAAGAAACACTTTTGTTAAACTGAAATAATCACTAGACTTTGTATTAAGTTGCAGGAGAAAAGCTTATCAGAAAACACTTAATACCCAGGAAAAAGGTTGAAGTTCTATTGGTTTCTCCCTCAAAACATGCCACTGTGCAATGTGGGAGGAAAGCAAAATAGCATGAGAAGAAGTTAATAGGAAGCTGAGTTCTGGGGAGGTCAGATTTTGGTGTGATCTAATTTCAGATTTAAAAGGCCACGTTAAAATAGTTTAATTACAGGCTTTGAATTATAACATCAGGTAGGAAGTAGTGACCCTGCCCTTGCTTTTACTCTAATACCTATCTCCTGGGATCATTTACAATATCCCTAACTTCTGGGAAGCTAGAAAACCTCTACCATTAACAAGAAATCAGTTAGCTACCCACAAAAAGAGTTCCTTACTAACAGCTGCCTGTATTGTGAGATAGTAAGTTTGCCTTCCTTGGCTACTGTAAAGGAAGGTATCACCACATAATTTCATGCAACAGAAAAAGAAACTCCATGCCATTAAAAATAAAAATAAAAATGTTTCCCATTCCCAGTAGCAATTTTATTGCTAGAGGATATTGGAAATTAGGCTTCCTTGTCAGTTACATCTGTAGAAATGGGAAAGTTACTATGAGTGATTTTTAATTCTCTTCCACATTATTTTCTCTCCTAGTCTATGCATCCTAATTCTAGGAACTTTGCCTATTCCAGAATTAAATTCTACTACTCAGCTAATCATTAACAAAATTTTAGGGGATTATATTCACTGTCTGTCAAAGAGTGATTCTTTTCTTTGAGAATTTGTCAACAACAGTGCATACAAAACATCTTTGTCTAAGATAAACTGTTATTGAAGCTCTAATAATTCGTATATCTCAAATACATATTCTGATAATATAGGAGTGGAAAGTTTGTAGATGTAGATGTATGAAATTGCTAGTTTTGAGCAACAAAAAAAAAAATCTTTCTTATAAATTATTCATGTTTAATTTGACAAGGTTCTTCTATATTGAAAAAATCTTCCACCATTCACTAATCTTGTTGCTCTGGTGGGTCCTATCAAATGTCCAGAAGAACAAGTAGATAGCACTGAAAATGAGCAAGGCTTAATAATTCTTCCTACAAAAATGACCTCATGAAAATTTAATGTGTGTACAGCATATTGGAAGACAACTTCTATGGCAGCATGTAGGTTTCAAAAGGGAAACAAGGATATTAAATAGCACATCAGAAATAGGTTCAGATGAAAAGTTATAGTTTGATTATACAGTCTTCCTTGAAAAGTAAGATAGAAATGGATAAAGATTAGATGGGGAAGAAAGGTAGAGGTGAATGGAAAGAGAATGGTTAAATCAAAAGAAAACTTGTTAGAACTAAATTAGTCTTTATAAATAAGATAGTAAAAGGGCCCACCATGTGCAGACAAGGAGAAAAAAAAAAAAAAAACGTATAAAGTGGAAAAAAATTCATAAGTAGATGGCAGTGTAGGAAGCCAGCTGCTAAAATAAAAATGATAATCTTATCCAGCAAGGAAATGGTAACAGCTATAATTAAAGAAGAAAATTGAAAAATAAAAAAGAATGACATTTGATCCAGGGGGAGGTAGAAAACCTTGGTGTGTAATGACTTTGATTTTAGATGCATGTCTGTGGTCTCCTTGTTGGAGGGCAGACATGGAAAAGTTAACTAGCTAAAGACAAAAAACTATTGCTAAAGAAGTCTGCCTTAATTAGGTTTACGTGTCATACATGGGAATAAGAAGGCTCATCTTTTCTACCAACATAAAATACCATTTTTCAGCTAAGGCACAGTGAGAGGTATAAAATGGGCAGCACTGGTGCACCTCAATTCAACCTATGGTGTAAAGTGAGCTAGTACCTTGGTAACAGCAATAATTATTACTCCTTGAGAGCTAGATGATACACTCAAAACACTCATTGTACTCTTGTTGGGAGGAACCCATCTCATACATGTACACAAGGATTTGTTTTTAGTACAACTAATGTTTTTCCAAACCAACTAATACAGAAAAGTTTTGTTGATAATATAGTTTAAATTATTATCTTAAAATCTTCCCACTGTCTACCATTTTCTCCCTTGGAAACTTTTAATGTTCCTCTGGATCCTAAGGCTGATACTTCAGTCTTCCTCTTCCTCAAACAGAACATGGGGAGGAGAGGTTCACAATGAGCATCAGCATCCCAAGTCCTTCTCTTGAAAAAGTATGATGCTCATGATGGGGATTTCTTCCTCATTAGTCCTGGGCTCCATTTATTTGTTTCCTCATCACAGACTGCTTCTTTTTCATCACTTTGCACCTGAAGGCTGAAAATTGCACAACTGCTTTCCCCACTCTTGTTAAACCCAAAGGGCTACTGCTTGTTTTGTAGACCACACATCTGTTAGCCCTTCACTGTCCATGGAATTCAGAGACCTAAAACCTGTCTGGGTCAGGTGCACTGGCAACTGTTATAAGCTACAACCAGCTCAAGCCAAGGCAGGTCCTGTGACTTTGGACTGTCATGTTGAGACAGTTTCTTGTTTCTGGGCTACATGAGAGAAAGCAAGTGAGAAAAATGATGCTTTGGAACATATCTCTGTCTTAGTAATACTTCAGGCAAAACTACCTACCTCTGAATAAGGCTGTTGGATCAGCAAAAGTCTGAGATATAGTTTTAAAAGCCAAGGTGAAATGTTTTTTCTCATTAGTGAGAATCAACTTTTGTGTTTTAATTCTGGGAAGAGGGTGACTAGTGGTTACTCTGAAGATAGGCCTTGCAAGACCTAAAGTAATGTATGTATGTGCTCTAGTATTCTGTATCAAGAGCTGTCTTTCTGTCATTCATTTTTCATACTTATAATAACCAAGATAACCATTATGCTGAAGAATGTTTTGTTTTCTTGTTGGTTGCTTGTTTTAAGGGGTTATACACCTTATTTGCATGGATAAGAAAGTATGTGTCCATAATGCAAGTTAAAATATTTTCAGATTGCATCCCATTTCTTACATTTCTTTTGTGTTTGATTCTGGTATATCTGAGCTTAGTGTCATGCTGTCCAAGTAGCCCTATTGTCCTTTAGTAATGATTAGTTAGGTGAAATGTTGGTCAGGATTTTGTGGTCTGATTTCCAAAGAGTGATATATGAATGAATAGATCAATAGTAATTAACAACCAATTTTATGAACAATGGAATTAATGGATAGGTTTGTATCATGTATTATTAGTCCATCTCGCTATTATAAATCTATAGCTTCACCACATTTCCATTGATAAATCTAATAACCTACAGGCAAACATGATACTATTAATAAGCATCTAATGATAAGTAAATGCTTGGTATAGAGCAAAAAACATAATGAAGCATTTCCTTTTCTCCCCAGCATAGTCATTAGTTTGTATCCCTCTTCTCCTGCTCAGGTTTCACAAAAAAAACCTCAGCTATCTTGGAGACTTGAGTCCTCTTCAACTTTGGTTGATAATGAGTTGCAGATCACCAAATATAAAGAGAAATCAACCAAATGATGAAGAGAAAATGAGATTGTCCTATACTAGTCATGACAATTTCCATATAAAGCTGCTTTAAAATCATCTAGATTTGTGATTTTTTTTTTCTGGAATACTTCAGACAAAGAATTAAATAGTATCTCTTCTAATATTCCAAATAGCAAATGTATAGAGGAAAGTGAGACTTATAGCTGAGTGTAATGAAAGGAAAAAAAATAATAATAAAAAAGAAAACAACCCTGCAACTGAAA